>NW_015150458.1:375080-393438 GCF_000732505.1 Cyprinodon variegatus | reverse complement strand
TCTGATTGTTCCTTATGTTCCTAACAGAGCACTTCACTCTCAATCTGCAGGTTTACTAGTCCTTCCTAGGATTTGTAAAAGTAGAATGGGAGGCAGATCTTTTAGTTATCAGGCTCCTCTCCTGTGGAACCAACTATCAGTTTTAGTCCGTGAGGCAGACACCCTGTCTACTTTTAAGGCTAGGCTTAAAACTTTCCTTTTTGATAAAGCTTATAGTTAGAGTGGCCGCTCACACTGAGCCTGGTTCAGCTGGAGGTTTCTTCCTGTTAAAAGGGAGATTTTCCTCTCCACTCTCGCTACAAGCAGGCTTAGTGTGAGGGATTGCATCCGAGTCAATGAGTCGATGCAATCAACTGGTTTTCCTTGGATAGAAAACTTTGTATCAATTTGACTGTATGATCTGGTGAACTGTAAAGTGCCTTGAGATGACATGTTTTATGAATTGGCGCTATATAAATAAACTGAATTGAATGGAATTGAACGTTAAAACAGCATGACACTGCTACCACCACCAAATTTTGTAGTTGTTAAAGTGTTCTTAGATTGTGGTCGAGGTTCAGTTTGCAAAAATAGGTGTGACTTAATATTTCTTGGGGTGCATGTATATATATGTTCAAACTTGGAAAATCTACAGTTAATTTAAATAGGTAAAACTACTAAATTGTGGAAATTTGCAAAAGTCACAACATCAGTGCAAAAAACAGGAAAAACTAAACAGGAAAAACAAAAGCAATAAAAAACAAAAAAACAAAGTTATGCTGTCTTCAAAAGTCAGGAGAGCTTATTTCCACTAAAGCAATATCTAGGTAAGAAAAACCAAATACATGATTACTACAGTTAGAAGCATTCATCCATGATCCAGGATAGCTGACCTAATTGTTCATTTCACTCACATGCCTAACCCCAATCCAGCACTAAAATGGTGGCATCGGTATCTGTGAGTACCAACAAATAGGGCACAGATACCATTTTGAGAGCCAAAAGTTGATTCAACCATTGTCACCCATTCCAGGTAGGCAATAAAAAAGATCTACTGGATTCACTTTGTATTAGTCTTTTTCCTGCTTCACAAAGGTGGGCAGCAGCTTGACAAAGACATGATGGCAACTATTTTACATCCAAGTAGTATGCAGTTCTTCATATATACACACACATCAATTTCAAACAGATGGTATCGGTATGGTATCGGTATCGGCCAATAATGCTCAGCCAGGTATCGGTATTGGGGCCAAAAAAGGCATCGGTGCAACATCATAATTATCACTCATCTCATCCACCTGCTCCTACTGCTTAATATATGACTTGGTCCAGCTATCAGGTCCAGATTATCAAGTTTATTTGTTTGAGTTTTAGTTGGAGTTCATGGTTAATTTCCATAGTTCATGTGCTTGTTCTCGGAGGCCAGTGGTTAGAGAGGGTTTTTAGTCTAGTCTTAGTGTTTCCTGATCATTTTCCTGGCTCTTATCCACTGAGCGTGCCTTGTTTCTGTTTTGGCTAAGTGGAGGGAACTAGTTTAATGTGGTTTTCCTTATGTCGTGTTTTTGTTCTGCCTCTCAACTACTGAGCCTGCCTTTTTGCATCTAAACATTTCTGCCTGAACTCTTTATTGGAGTCTTGGAATCCTGAAACTGTCTGTTCCGGTTAAGATCGGAACCCCTGATGGGGCTACGGACTCCTGGATTCAGAACCGTCCTGTTCTGAACTGTTTCCTTGACCTGTCTCAGACTCCTACCTGTTCACTTAGGCTGCTGCAAACTGGGAAATCTGGGCGGCTCCCGCCGCTTTCGCAGGCAGTCCATCAGATGGATCCCGCCTCACTCCAGAGGATGGACTGAACTGTTTAACCAGGTAAGTGACTCACACAGATAATCACCTTCCGTCAGATTATCTTGGTCACTTACCTGTGTTTCTCTCCCTAACCAGAGCCCCTGTGATAGATCCACAGCTCCGTGTTTGGTGTTTGTAAATAAACATTTTGAAACTTCACACGTTCTGTCTCGCCTCAACTTCTGGGTCCTACATTCAGATAAGCTAGTCTTTGTTGTGTTTTTATAACATTTGACCTTTAGACCAGTTCAGTTAGGCTACATCTTACCTTTGTTTTGGTTTCTCATCTTGGTGATTGTTTGAAGGACCCTGAAAAGAGGGATACGTCAGAAATCAACACACACACACACACACACACACACACACACACACACACACACACACACACACACACACACACACACATATATATATATATATATATATATATATATATATATATATATATATATATATATATAACTAGGGCTGGAAACAATGAAATTATAATCAAATTAAAATACAATTATAATAATATCGGGTTAGTTGTGTTCGTAGCCTTATTATTATTATTACGATCTGCATTATTATTCCTTAATAACAATATAAATAGTTAAAAAGAGCCTAATTAGTGTTTTTAATGCGTTTCAATAAATGACATCCCTATAGAGAGGCTCACCCCGCGCTGTGTCTCCTGTTCCTCCGCTGCTTGCTGCTTTCTTACCGCCTGTAATTCTAATTCCTCTGTCATAGTTGTTTATATAAATGAAGGCCTACAAATAAAACATGAAGGAGAATATCATGCTATTTCATATTTCTTTGGGTAGGCAACAAGCTGCCCAAATCCAGGAACGTAATCAACAACAGAAACTATTTATCGAGCAGTCAGGCCAAAGTAATGGAGCACAGAGCGTTACAAAGAAGAGCGACTTCAAACCTAATTAATTAGGTTAATACATTAGACTCAGCAATGAAACAGAAATACGTGTGGTTCCTGTTTGATATTAAACAAAGCGAATAGACAGTTTACCTAAGAAACAAAGCCATAATATCATAATATAATTAATATGCTAGAGCCCAATTTTAAACCATTTTACCTGGCTGATTTATCTCAATTAGAGCGTTTGAAAAGAAATAATAGCGCCTGTTCTAAAGTGGGGTTTTTACGCTTTTTGGTAAGGTTAACAAAAAATACATTTACAACGATTCACATAATTATACAGTAAAACACTCATACTACTTTGGTATTTTATTGCTAAACTTTAAGGTAGAGACCTATTGCTATAAACCTGAATAGTTTTTTGTGTTTTCATGCTCCTTAATTGTAAATATTACTCCGACGTAATAAAATAGAAATTAGATATTCTACATGCAAAAAAGAATACTTTCATTTAAATACTTTCAAATGCTTTATTCAGATCATCATTCGCTCGATTACAATACTTCATCATACCGTTTAATCTGTTTGAGAAACATTTGAATTTTATTTTTACAGACTTTGTTTAAGCAAGATAAACAAATACATCTGGAATAGTCGCTCTTAAAGCAGTGATATAGGTCTCGATAGTGGCTCTCTAGCTCCCTCTATAGGTGCTGTAGGAGAAACGACTCAGCAGCAAAGGGACATGGTACATCTGGTCCGGGTCAGTCACAGTGAAAACAATCTAAAAACAGATGAAGACAAATAAATTAATACATGAATAAATACATTTGTTAATCTAAAGTGCCATCAAAAGATAAACAATGTCAAAGAGAATGAAAATGTTCTTATGTACCAACAATAATAAAGCAACAAGAGCTTGAATTAAACAGAAAGTCCTTATTTTCTTTATGGTTAGAGTTTCTACTTCCAGATTGAAATAGTTATGTAGTTGGCTAATCTTATTACATTCGTCTACCAAACACCTTGGGTCATTTTGGCCTAGTGGTTAGGGGATTGAATCCTGAGGTTCTGAGTTTGAGCCCCACTCCCACAGACTGTCACTCTGGCTCCCTTAGCAAAATACACTTAAGACTGCTCCCTGGGCGCCCCATGATGGCAGCCCACTGCTCCCCAAGGGAATGGGTTTAATGCAGAGGGTTGATTTCATTGCTCTGTAGTTGTGACAGTTGTGACTATTTAGAAGCATGGGATGTTATTCACTAAATTACTGGCATTTCTTTGCTACCAACAAAACTATAAACATCTCAGAAATGCATTTGAAAAAAATATGATTGGCCTTTCCTTACCTCCACATAGGGATAGAAGGATGCCTGTCCCATACTGGCCCAGTACTGACTGGTCTCAAAATGCAATTTGTACACACCAGATTTGAACTGCTGCTGTGTGATCAGCCCTGGACATCGCCCATCCTTATTTGTTGTCCTGTTGAGAAAGCATATGTTTTTCGGATTCAAGAACAAAAAAAAAAAAAGTAGTATAATTTGAGGTTTGGAGATTTTCCTTAAATATTTCTTCAGTTTTTGAAGGCACTGTTTCAGATCGTCACAAAAAATTCAAAATGAACACAATAACTGATGTCTTTTATTTAGGGATAGAACATATTCGAACCAATATGCTTTGTAAATAAATTTTCCCTCTCTTCATTGTTAATGGATTGAAAGCGTAAAAATATTAGGCTACTGAATAGCTGACAGATTCTGCGAATAGAGTGCGAATAGAGCACATGAAGAGGCAGCACAATTTGAGATGACTTTCAAGTGTTGCCGCATTTGGTCAAATGTTTTGGAAATGCTCAGATTCATTATAGCTTCAGCCTGACCTGAATGCTAACCTGGCTTAAGCCAGATTGATCTGTCTACTTCAATTTGAATTCCACACAGTATTTTGTGGACCTAGTGAATTCGCAAATCTTGCGACATTTCATCTTGATGGCAAGATATTCTGAATACTGTCAGATTTCTAAAACCAAGAGCTTCATTAGATAAAAACCTGTCTAATAACATGAATAATATTTAAAAATTTCAAATTTAACACATCCTTTTCATACTAAAAGCAAAATAAATACAAATAATAGGTTCATTTCTAAAGCTTTGGACTCTAGCAAGCCACATAAATTGAGTAAACATAAAATGGTGATTAACCTTTGTAGTGGGAAAAAAGTATTCAACTATTCACCCCAGTTAAATAAACAGAGATCGATGGATTTCACTAAGTCAGCGCTTAATTTTTATCTTTGCAAAGAGAGAACAGTTCATCATAAGGCCCTTATTGCACAGTAATCAACACTGTTCATCCTGGGCAGCGTTTGTTCCCCCTTACTTACAATAATGTAAAGTTGTCAGAGTCAAAACAAATTACAGAGACTTTGGTTAAACAGTAATCTGTTATGAATAAACCTTGAGAAAGAATCTGGTTTATTATGGGAAGAAGAATTTCTTGTATGCAAAACATTGTGTGGCCTTGCAGGTGAAACTGACTGAGTGAAAATAGTAAGGAAATAGCATAAATCAACAATGTAAAAATCAATATATGAAATAAGAGAAACTACATTTTCTGACCACACCTTCCAGGCGTTTCAGGAAATTTTTATGAAACCTACAGGAGGAAGTTGAATCCATTAAAAATGCGTTTTCTGTTACATCTGGCATAAAACTAAAAAGACATGAAACATTTCCTTTAAACATGGCTGTGTTAAAGTGGTGATAAAGGGCTGATTTACTGCTGCAGGTTCTAGATTACATGTAATTATTAAACCCATGAATCATGGTCACTGTCATATGTCTGTTTCTCTTAAGCATAAGCTTAAGCACACTTGTTATACAAACTTACTTTGAAATGTGTTTGTCAAAGTTAGGACTTAAATCTCTTTGTGATTCATTGGTGTGACCTTATAATGGTTAATCATGGATGAATACTCTCCACTTAGTTAAACCAGTTATGTAAGTATGAGTTGATCTACATTCCTTCCTAGTAATTTTAAAAGCTTGGTGGCAGTTGTTGCTGCCAAAGATAGTGCAAACAGGTGTTAAAGGTGGAGGATATTTGCGAATTTTTTAAAAGACCTGCCCTTTGCACAAAAATGCCCTTGCACAACTCTGCACCCGCTCCCCATTAAACTCGTGCGAGAGTGTGCGTGAGCCCATTTCTCCTCATGCATGCTCTGTTAAAAGTTGCTGTTTTGCATTGCTGATACAAGCTTACTTTCAAAAGAAGATTTGCAAATTTTCCACTATGTCAGTCTCACCACCGGTAAGTAAAAATGAGGATGAGTACGTAGGACGGCCTTATGTAAACATATCACCAGAACGATTGACAATTAGGAGGATCACTTATTTTGATGATCCACACAGATAAAGAACATCCGCCACTGTACCTTTAAGTATAAGGGATGTTTCTTTTACCTTAGAGGGAAATTGGTCTGGAAAGTCTTATTTTATCTTAAAAGAAATTATTTAAAATGTCTGTTTTTCTGCTGTTTTTTTGGTTGAACGATGGATGATCTGAAACATGCAAACTGAAAAATGCATAACTGGAGGCAAATACCTTTTCTTAGCTTTCTATTTTAAAAAAAGAAGTTACCCTGTGGTTATCAAGTGCCAGGCACTGGTTGAAGGATCTTGTTGAAAAAGCTTGAGGTTCACGTTTGAGCCTGGGACACCCAGGGCCGTGTTCAACACGTGAGTGGTTAGAGGGCTAGGGGAGCCTGACATGATTGTGATCTACAGAAACAGAAAACACAGCTTGCCTTTAACTTTTTTACTTTTCACTTTCACATAAATATATATATATATATATATATATTTGTGAGATATGTGTGAGACAAGTATGTATCTCATGTATATCAGTAGCACCCAAATGCAGACAGAAACCAGAGGTGAAGGAAAAAAAAAAAAAGAAAGGCAAAAACCTTACAGCTCGGCTTGAGTAGAACAGGACATGGAGCATGAACAGGAGACAGGTGGTATGTCGTGGTACAACAGGCATGGCAATGGGAGAATCCAGCCAGAAACAGACAGCAGCCAACAGCTTTGAAAATGAGGTAGGGAAGAAAACTAACTAGATCAGTTCATCAAAGGAAACAAAATGCAGCAGAGGCCGAAAAAAAATGGTGATAAAGACTATTTGACCTGAGTGGAAAATAACAAATGGAGGATAAATTGGAAACCTAAACTGAAAAAGAAAAATATATAAAACAGTATCAAAAAAATAGACAAAAAAAATAAGGAGGATACAAAGAAAAATAAAAACAATAACCTCACACGTAACGACCAACAGGACATGACCTGCTTATTTAGGATATTTAAATAACCAAATAAACAATTTTCTGCAAAATCTGAATTAACTGTTATAACAATTAGCAAATAGGACTATTTATTATGACCTGGCTTTGTTCAGATTTCAGTTTAGTTCTGTTAAATTTGAAAATTGTGGAAAGAAAACATTAATTAGCTGAACTTTTTTTTTCTGTATAGCAATTTCATTGAAAACTTGTTCATGATGTATCTTAGTTGTTACATAGAAATGTAACAAAAAAGAGCTTATTTTAAGCAAAAAAGAACTTGTTAAAACATTTATCTCAAAATTGTAAGATTTAAAATAAAAAATATCAAGAAATTCTATATCAAGAAATCATGAAACAAGGATGATATGTTTGTTTGTTTTACAGAAAAATAAGATTTACAATATATCTAATAAAAACTTCCTGCTTACCGTACTTTCAGAGGTTATGTGTCTCTCCCGTTGCTGCAGCTTGAATGTGCTCATGTTCACTTATAAATAAGATCTAAAGTGGGTCATTGGACTTAAGTATGAAATTTGATTACATTTTGTGGTTTGAGAAACAGAATCAGACTTTTCACACATTTCTCCTGTAACATCCTGCAGACTGTCCCACTTTGTTTGGCTTTCAGGACACATAACAGATTTTTTTGTGAACAGTAGACCTCTTGTGCGTTTCCTTTGGTCACACTCTTCATTCAGCTCTTCGAACATTTATTAGACGTAAAAGTTCACTGTTTATTATTGTTGGACTTATTGGATCTATGAAAATAATAAACTTACCTTTCAAAAAATCTTTAATGTCAAGATAGCCATGTTCAAACAGGCATGGCTTGGTGATTAGCTTTTTGAACGGTTGATTTTCTCTGGGTACTCCAGTCTTAGGTTCCAAAACATGCAAACTTGTGACTGAAAATTGACCGCAGCCATTATATATTAAAGATTTGTCTAAGATTCTATCAATGCCAGCAAGTAAGCCTTATTACAGTGTCTAGAACTGAAAAACATGGTTTCAACAAACCCTAATAATTTATTTTTCAATGAGTATATGTAAACTGATGAAAATAAAAGAGTAATATAAACCATTACAGCAGACGTGGTCATTTTGCTGCTTGATGCGAGTTTATTATCTCAGCTGTATGGATCTGTTCTTCTCTCTCTCACTGATTTCTCTCAGGCGTACCCGTCGTTAACAGAGCCAGTGCTTGATGCCTTTTCTCAGGATTTTTATTAAAGAAATCAGATGTTATGTCTGTTTAGCAAATCAACAGGATGTCGTATGCCTCTGATAAAAGAAGCTGGTGCCGTAATGCATACAGATTTTAAAAAATAGCATCCAAGTT
The DNA here is from genome assembly GCF_000732505.1 of Cyprinodon variegatus. Taxonomy (NCBI): domain Eukaryota; kingdom Metazoa; phylum Chordata; class Actinopteri; order Cyprinodontiformes; family Cyprinodontidae; genus Cyprinodon; species Cyprinodon variegatus. Next base: position 385,068 of record NW_015150458.1, on the reverse strand, counting down.
CCTTATCTGTTTCTGCTGCGCTTGGTGCCAAGATGATGTATAATGACACAGATATTTAGAGTCAACGCTCAGAGAAATTGCTCCATGAGGAAAAAAAAAAGCTGCTGTTTGCAAACATCTCTGTGCAGTTAGTGTGCGATTACAGATAAATCAAGACTTGCATGGATTGAAAGTTTCTGAGGGAAGTGTTTTTATATTCAGGGCTCCTCTTTACTAAAGCCGCCGAAAGAATGAGTGAAAAGTGAGATTTGAGCAAACAGACACAAGTTAAACCCAGCTTCCCTCCTTTCTATATGCTATGATGTCTAAAACCAGAAAAATCATTGTTGAATCTTGACATCATTTCATCAACCATTTTTTTTATTCTTCCATTTCTCTCATAGTCTTTCAAGATAAAAACACACCACAATGTGCTGCATATATAGTCAATATGAAAATACTTTCACCACAGCAACAACAAGTATTTCCACTAGGTTTATCCTGATAGTGCAAACCAAAACATGTAACAACAGAGGCATTATACAATTATGTATAACATAATAATTTTCCTTAAAAAAAGTACTACACAGGAATTTCTAAATGAAGCTAGGTTCCAAGAGCTAAACAATTACATCAGAGTATACAATAATACACAATATTACACACTGATCAGAGCCTTTACATGTTTTAACGTGCCAAATGTGTAGCAGGAGGGATCTTTAATCTTTCACCAGGACTCCTGGTGCAAAGAAAGTACAGCACCTGGCGAAAGTATTTATAATTTGTGAAGTTTTTCGCATTTTTTCATGTTATAGCAACTAACTTTTAGTGTATTTCATTGAGAGTTTTAGGCTGTTGTTAGGAAACAGAAAAAGAATGTGATATTTTAAACCTTTTAAACAACACAAATTGAAAACATGCAGAGTAGTGTATTGAATCCCCTTTACTCTTGTAACTCTATATAAGTTCCTGTGGTCTTCAGAAGTTGTGCACAGCACCATGTATGGAGCAAAACTTACACTGCTCATCGATTTGGATACACCTCTTCCCTCCAAGCTAGAACATAGTGGTGGCAGCATCGTGCTCTGGGGATCATTTACTTCAGCAAAGTAATGAAAGCTGGAGCTAAATACAGGGGAATTGTGATTAAATATAATAAATAAACCTTTCAGATTCTGTTTAAGACTTGAGATGGGGGTGAAGGGACATTCGAGCAGATCTGTGACCCTGAGCATCCACCCAGATTTATTCATATATTCATATGTTTTGTTGTTCCAACATGACCTCTATTCAGCCTGGTTGTATTTTCTCTTTCCACAATTGTTAAAAACAAAGAAAAAAAAACAGTGTATCTAGCGTTTAATGCTGAAAATGAACGTCTTCTTTTAAAATGAGGGATATGTAAGTAAACAAAGGAGCAAGATTGTGATCAGAGTTCAGACTTAATTCATTTGCAACAAATCTGATTTGTGTGAAAAATTGCTTTTCATATTGATCCATGTCTTGAGAATAAAAAGTGAGGCTGTTATTCTCACTCAGCCTCCAGGTTTAATTTACATCTGCTTTATAGATAGGATCAGTGCATCACCCTCTTTCTCTTAAGCTTATCTTAATTCACATGTTTTTTTTTTTTTGTTGCATCCTTGTTTCTAGGTTAGATTAAACCAAGCAGCTGTGGTAACAATAAATACGGAATCTGATCTGATATGTCCAGCCTGCGGTGAGTTAGGCTTTGTTGGTGGGCATTAACTTGAAGGTTTACGGTTCTCTTCATCCATGTTTGGCACCTAACCCCCATCTTTTACTCTTTCCTCATATTTGTCCGTCATATCTCCTCCTCGGGGTCAAAGCTGTGGCTGCTCATCTGTGACAGACAAAAAGAAGACAAGGAGACAGGGAAGTGGAGGGGAAAGACAAGGAGGGGGTTTATAAGCTGCCAGCTCAGAATGACTCAGGAAAATTTCCTTCTATTAAAATAACCGGATTTCACAGTCTTGGTTCATATGAACTTTAGAAGACAGACTGGACTGTCTCATTCTAAACCGACAATTTTAGAAATAAAAACCAAAAAACCAAACAGAAATTCCTGATATTTGTAAACAATAAGGAATGCACCATGTTGTAGTCTTAGACTTAGACTTAGACAGATTTTATTTGTCATTTTGTTTACACAAGTGTAAAAACAAAAAGAAATTTCATTTGGAAACAGCTCACTGGACAATTTTATCTTTTTTAAAAGTGCAGCCTTGAAAAATAGTGAGGAAAAAAAAACTATATATAAAAACAGTAATATAAACATATGACTGTTAATTTACAGTTCTAACGTGTTTTTAATTTTTTTTTTTTATATAATGATAAAATACAATACAATAACCCATTTTAAAAAACATATAGTCATCATCACACCTTCATGTCTGGGCTTTCCCTGATCCGATGATGGGAACTAGGTGGGGAAAGGGAAGAAAGGGAATGCTCCGGACTGCTGGCCGTCACGTCATAGGACAGACTGAGCGGACTGTCCTCTCTCAGGGGAGAGTCTGAAACAGAGGAAGAAGGAGATACACTCCTAGAAATGAGAAGCTGAAATAAAGCATTTGGGGTAGCAGTGTCTAGAAAGCAAAATACTACCACCTTATTTTTTATGGAAATGAAAGACAGACCCTCAGAGTGAAGGTGACAAGATGAGGGAGGTGAACGACGTCCAGACTAGATGGTGACAGACAGACGAGTCGAATGATGATGGGGTAAATTAATAAAAGGATCAGAGCTATCAATCCATTAAGGTCTTTCAGGGTAGGTGCAACCCACAGAAGGCTTAGATTGCTCCAAACAGGAAACAAAAATACTTCTTTATATTGGGATGCTGTGACATAAATTTTCGGTCTGTCAAAAGAGGTTTTGTTAAACATAAGTCCATGGAGCTCTCAGGAACGAGCCTCCAAGTCCTTATATTTTTCATTATTATGAAAAAAAGTGTGGCATGACCTTGTATGCAGCCCATTATTCTGTTATCTGCTCTTATCTTAATGATTATTACACTCAGACGATTGGGGCGTCTCTCTATCAGTTTTTTCAGTCCAGAAACGTACATTTTTGGCCCAATCTTCTTTTCAAAATACCTAAATTTCAGTCAGATTGAAAGAAAAGTGGCTATACGTCGGTTTTCAGGTTTTATATTAAAACAATTTTTGTCCAAACTTGGACTGGACCACTCCAACATGTCATGCTGAACCAAACCACTGTAGCCCAGGTTGTATTCTTGGTGCCACTGTCCTGATGTTAATGAACCTTCTCCCAGTCTTTTTTTTTTTTACTTTTACAATGTTGTCTTTCATAATTAGCCTTAGTTAGCACCATCCACTCCCTTAATTGAATGTCATTATTCAATAAAACCCTTTTCACCACAGGGATATGCTGTCTGGTATGCGTGATGATAGTTTTTCAACTCACACATTGTTTTGGATATGGGCTATACTTACACTTTGGTCTTTTTCCAACATGTTTGCAGTGTCTCCTTCATGCTTTTCATCAAACAGCATTTCCAATGGTTTTATCCTCTCTTGAACAGATTTGCCTAGATCTTTTAAATGCACTACAAATAGCTGTCTGATAAAAATAATTTTCCCATTTGAGCTGTGGATGTCTGCAGCTCCTCCAAAATTATGAAATAACTCTTAACTGCTTCCCTAATCAGTGCTCTCCTTGCCTTATTTGACTGTTTAGATGGATAACAATGCCATGGTATATCTCAGACTGTCTTTCCATGTTTTGGAAAATGGATTAAACAGATGTTTATAACCTAACCCTGCTCTAAATTTGATTTCTTAGCAGCTTTTCTATTGCTGCTCATATAAAAAACACCTAAAGCAAAAAAAAACAAAACAAAAAAAACCTCTAAAACTAAATTGTATTACATGCAAATGTAGTTTAGACGATGTGAAAAAATGTTTTTGCAAGGCGCTCATATTTTACTTGCAGGAAGTTTCCACATGATGGCAGCAGAATCTATGCAGTGTATTAGATGCTGCACTCATTGTTTCATTTTAATATTACTTTTATTGCGCAAAATGACTGTGCCACTAAACCAATGTGAATTCAACTTGAAGCATATCCTTAGTGGATAATGAAAGTCACCTATTTATAATTTGAAAGAGAAGTGGCTCAATTCATGCATCACATTCCCATCCTCCTTTTCCCCTAAAGCACCATTTCTAAATCACTATTATTTGGACTGATGCCTGAAATATCTAGACTAGAATTAATCTGAAAGTAGGGTAGATTGCACTGAGTCCATTTTAAAAGGACTTTGATGCACCAGTAGATTATCTATCATTTGATCGTGTGCCTCCACTGTCGTTCTGAGTGAGTACCTCACCTTTCTGGTCATCCCTCTGTGTGTCCATCCTGTCAAGACTTTCAAGGAGTCCATCGATCTGTGTCTTTATCAGAGTCAGCTCCTTTTTAATCACCTGTAGCTCCTCCATCCCCACTGTAAGACATAGGGAAAGGGAAACAGGTTACACAGAGATAAAAAGAACCTAAAGTACCTTTCAGTTAGTTACGGTCCGGCCAGTAAGTGAACACTGCTACTAAATTCAGCAAAGATAAGCTTATTTAGAGGCAAAGTTTGAGGGTATCTGGAAAACTACACACTTTGCAGCAATATGTTGACAGTGCTAGAAGAAGGTAAGCTGCCTTTTACTTTTTGGGGTGTAAACATTGTGTAGGTACGACATGTTCAGGTATCAGTCACAAACTTGATCCATAATCTCTACCTCCTTTATTCCTCTCCTAACCTCTTTTTTGTGTAGATCAAACTCCTATCAGTTTGATCTACATGGTCTTTTCTGTCCCTAATGAGGGGGGTGTTGACTTGCTTTGAGAACTAATGTACTACAGACTGAGATCTCCTTCAAAACTGGAAAACAACAGGTACAGCTTATATGATAAGCATTTGACATGCTTTATGCTGCCCTTCAGACCGTTCTTTCTAACATGTGAATTCATAGAAAATGTGGCCAGGCCTCTAGAACTTGACTGAATTTGACCCATTTGCATAAAACATGGAATGAGTTCCCCTGGGAACTGTTCTATGGTCACTTTTATTGAGACTCTACATGCTTGTCTGATGGTATGGGTCTATTGATTAGCTGACACTACTTGCTCTCTTTTGGTAGCTATTAATCTGACTGCGGTGTTCCTCATGGCTCCATTACTGAACCATCTGCATTTATTTTCTACATGATCCAATTATTATGGTCCCATCATAGAGTATTAAAACATATATGTTGAACCACTAAAGGCCAATTTACTGTGATTTCACAAACCCTCAACTAAAATGGAAGCTGAATTTTGCTTTTTAGTGCATCATCTCTGCAACCAACTTCCCCAAATGTCCAGGAAGGGTTGGCTCATTTAAACTAGGATCTTTCTTTTGTTTTCTATAGTGTTTAAATATTATTATTATAACTCTTTCCTTTTCTGGTGTCTTATTTTTTCATCTGCATTTTATCATTTCTATTTTTATTTTCATGTCAGCATATTCATTGTATTTGTCTCTTGTCTTAAATTCTGTTTTATTATGGTCCTTAGATTTTTTTTGTTAGAGAATGTGGAATCACTCTTTTTTAGGCTGCCTTACCTTGTTTGCTTTTATTAAAGGAGGCATACACTTAGTTTTTTGCTCTTCAAATTATATATTTTAGATTTTGAGGAAGGACAGAAAACAATAAACCAAAGCTACCTATTTTGGTAATACAATGCCTTTGTCAGAGTTATAATCGAAGTAATTGTATTTTTTTTTTAAACGTTTTGAATAGTTTAAATATATCAGCCTCAACTCATTCATACCACTCACACTTGGCTGTGTTTGAACTTGTGGACTGGGCTTTGGAGCTTTTAGAGTGGGTTCTGTCTCGACTGCGTCTGTGCCTGCTGGAGTAGGAATGGGAGGAGTAACGGGATCTCTTGGCCCCACTTGGTCCCAAAGGGAGAGGAGAGATTGAGGCTGGCACACGCTGGTAATCACATGCCCTGCAAAAAAATTGAAAATAATAAAGACAGAAAAAGTTTTTGAAAAAGAAAACTTATGTTTAATTGTGACTGCATCAAATCAATCTCTTGACAATCTCTGGAAACTCTTGACATTGTCTAAACCAAGCAAGATGGAAAAAACCAAGAGAAGAAAATGACTAAGCTCTGCATATAATGACTAACCTTTTAAAATGGCAGGTGACCCAGATCAGAGAGGGTACAACTGAAAACACAATAGGCCAGTTCAGCTCTAATTGGAAGGTAGAACCGAGAGAACGACTGTGTAGTCAGTGAAAAGATTTTAAAGCAAAATACTCATAAATATAAAGAACACCAGAGAACACCAAAGAACACTCTTCCTTGCATGAATCAAATAAATCTAAAATTATTTCATTTCAAAATTCTTAATTCTTCTTAAAAATGTATATCATTGCAAACAAGTTTCTAGAAACAAAAGCAATGTTGTAAAGCGACGAACTCCCTACTTGAATTTATGGATAATCAACAGTCTTACTCTATGCTCAGTCCTTATTCTATGAAAAACAAACTAACTGGTTGCAGCAAAATTACTGTAAGATGTAAAATATATCATATTTATTGACAGGTTTGGGTGAGTTGTATGTATAAAATAAGATGAATATTTTATATATTTTAGCAGGTTGAAAATAGTTAATCTTTTAAACGGTTAATATTCAGCTCCAACATCAAATAGTATAGATTCTGTTCCTACTGTCTTCAGAAAAAAATACACAGACTGTAGATGTATAAAAGATAATATACATCTAAACACAGAATTTGGGTTGTTTTTTTTTTTTTTTTTTTTTTTTCTATCCAGAATAAGAGAGTGAAAGTGTTTCCCTCTAGCACTGGCCTTCTCTCTACGGACCGCTCCATGTCTCTATCTGTCACTGAATGTAATTGGTTCTGTCAGGGCCAATCAATATCTCCCCGCCAGGCTGGTAGTGCTGCAGACAGCGGGTGTATCACAGTCAACCCCTATTGTGGTTACAGAAATGGCACTTGGTGCATAGCTGTTTCAGTAAAATGAGAAATATGGCTGTGGTTTAAAGTAAATAAACAAGTAAAAGAAAACCCACAGCACTGATGACCCACTGACCAATTGAAACCAGCAACAAGATTAAATTATACCCTTCACTATCCCCTACCTTGAAAAAAAAAAAAAAACGTTGGTCAGCAGATAAAAAGCTTTGCAATAAACACAGATAAATAAATGTTTAGAATTCCAGCATTTCATTTGATCACATTTGTTCAGATGAATGACAGAATCCAAATATATAAGCTTTTAATAAGATCGATGAGGCCTTTATGTAAAACTAAAACTTGTTGTAAAACACACTTTCAGAGCAAATTTGACGTTCATACACTACTTTCTGAAGTTGATCAAAATGCCCTGAACCGTTGAATTTTAATCTACCACTTTTGGTTTTTCTTGTGTCTAAATATAAGAGATAAAATTCAACTTTTCCATGTGTTTATAGCCTGAATGAGGATCCATATATATCCTGTCACCCCAAAAGAAACAGGGTTTCTTGGGAGCACAAAATCATCAAAACAGTTTTAAGATGCAGCCTACATCCAAACCTGAACCAACACTCTGAAAATATATTAGGTTTACTGGCCTAACTTGGTATTGGGAGCCCGTTTGGATAGTATAGACACTAGATAAAACTTCCATGGAAGAGTTTTTTGTACCAACTATGATTTAAAAAAATGCTTTTACGCTTTCAAGGAGATGATGGCTGGAAGCTAGATCAGGCATTCAACTCCATTTGTAGCGGCTGCACATGTGATCTTTCAAGCACGCTGCAGAATGTATCAAGGATTTACTCTATTTTCTGAGCTCACATGTTCAGGCAGCAGAGATGTGCTTATCCCATTATAATATTTTGAACACCATGATGGCCAAATAGTGATGAGATTGGATCCTAGGTGGCAAATTGAAACTTAAACTCTATTGGCTTTAAATATGTATCTAGGCATTTAACATGATAGTTTCTGCATGTAATGACTTCAATTATTCAAGTGTGACAAAAAAGGAAAATAGAACAATTCAGTATTGGAAATAGATCTGGGTATCAATTAGAAGCAGGGTGAACATCCATTGTGGGAGCTCAAATTAAGATGGTAGATATACCAATTGAGTCGTCATTGAGTTGCACAGCTGAAATCTTACTTCTGTGTTGTTTTGTTTTCCAAGACACTGAAAGCCTGGCAACAACATCTATGCAGGCACTTTGTTCCCTGCACCTCTCCTTTAGCCGTGAAGAACAGAACGTCACATGTGGATGAAGTGCATTAGGACACCATAAGTGCGAGAGCTTACAGGCTTTGAGCACCATCCGCAAAGGGAGACATTGAGACCAAAGACTTTTGGGGTTTAAAGTATTTTTTTGAGCAGTTTGCAGGGGCAGATACAAAACGTGATGTCACCGCGGCTTTGAAGTGTCATCCCGGAGAAAGGAAGCTCAGACAATGAGAGAAAGCAGACGAGTGAGGATTACAGAAACGTGTGTGGGCGTATGTGTGTGTAAGAGTGTTTGTCTCTGTGGATTAGACCCCACATGGAAAGCAGCTTTGTCAGCTAGAGCCGTTATCAGTGCACTGAAAGACATTTTACTTTTGTGTTTGAACAACAGGACAGTCGTCCAAAACACAAATTTTTCTCATCAAGTGATGTTTACAACTAACAGACATAAATGCACACATAGACTTCACAGATTCAAACCTAGAGGGACATGCATATACACATGAATAGTTAATTTATGTCCTGCACACACACACACATAGTAAGACACGCCACCTAACACACACAAACAAAGCTGTCTGTAGAGTTAGCCAACAGCAGAGAGAATAATCAGGCACTGTGGTAAAAACAAATTGAAAATCAGTGGTGAGTGTTCCTCCTGACAAAGAGAGCGAAGGAAGGAAAACCAAAACAGAGAAAGCTACATAAAAAAGCTAAGTAATCTAAGCATCTGAGCAGTAATTGTTCAAAAAATAAATTACAAAAACTGGTGAAAAGAGTTGATCATTAAGCCTTTGCCTGTTTGTGTGTTTATATCTGTATGTGATGTGATTGTTTACTGTTATTCAGATGTGCTGATCACAGCAGTTACAGTTTAGGCCTGTAGAGATTTAGGACAGCCCAAGAGCAATTTTAGTAAATGACAGATTATATAGAAACACTCACCCCCTTGTCTTTCTGTGCGCTGAGCTTGCAGTGCAAAATGCTTTGTTTTAACTGCTAACCCACAATTTTAGGACATTTAACAATAAGCAAGTAGAAATTAAAAACCTGAAGGGAATCCTTCAATTATTCCCTCTAGGGTTGTTTGCTCTAATATTAAAATGATTTAATAATAATTGTAATAATTAATTGACAAAAATTGCATCACTTGATATTCTTTTATGTTTCAAGTGAAAAAAAAGACAACAAACAATAAGAAGCATTTAAACAAAATTTAGAGTATTGGATGCAATGAAACTTTGGATTATTATGGGAGAAAATAAAATTAAAACAGAGTTAACTATGCTTCTTAACTCTTTATCTCTTGTACAAATTACTGCATTATCTGAATACAATACAAATGCTTATTGTAAGATATTTCTGCCTATTTTTTAAAATAATTTTTAAAGAACACTGCTTTGACAATACAATCTTGTGAATTCCTTAATGGTTAACCAGGGCAGTCTGTTCCTTGTTAAACTTTAAATTTTTGAGATTCCAAATCAAATTTAAGAATAAACGGGGAATGGGCCCTTCTGACATGAACATGTGATATGAACACTTTTTTTTTATTAATTCAACACGTTTCCTCCCAGGACATCCCTGCATTTACATCAACTTATCTCGTCAACAACCCTAACTAATTTACTTTTCTGACAAAAGACAGGCTTTTCAACAGGATGTTTCCCAATGAGAATGTTACTTAGTTTATTTATTTATTTTCTTTTT
>NW_015150458.1:328171-375070 GCF_000732505.1 Cyprinodon variegatus | reverse complement strand
GGGGTTGCTTGGGGGCAATATAAGTTTTGTATTACTGTATGTGTATTCTTTAAGATTTCAACTTACAGTGTATGAACTTAATTCCTTCTCATACACTTTCGGCTTAAAAGAAGTTTCATGGAAATAATGTTTATGCAAGACTTCTGTATTCATATATGTACTTAAACTTCCAAAGCAACAAATTACAAAACCAAATGTTAAAAAAATAGAGAGCCCTGCACATTCCTGAAGTAGTGCATGAACAATTTTGAGCTAATCTGAGTGTTTCCCCTTTCTCTTTCAAAACATTATTGCACTTTTCATGCACTAATATTAGCAACAGATATAGCCTCTTTGCTTCTTGTCTTGGCTTGTTAGATTCTTTCCCTATTTTAGAGTATAACCTCTGAAAATATCTGGATGCCCAAAAAAGCAAAAGAAACAATTGCAAGCATTGTAACATTTATTTTCAGTATGGTTTCCACATTATCACTGGCTTTTATTGCATATTCTCTTTGAAGCCACTGTTGACTTCCACTGCACTGTAAATTGGAGGGGAGTAGAAGTTTGCCGCAGGGTGGAGCCACACGAAGAGTAAATTTAGGGCTAGAGCCCAAAAATAAGTAATAAATACTTAACTTCACCTGCAAATTTTGATTTTGTGCACAATTTTGAATGATGCAAAACTGCCGCAGACTGCCCTATTTAGAGGAGCATTTTGTGTGTGCTACAAGGTGCAACCATGAAAAAATTTAGGAGAATAGAACAGGTTTTATTATTTACCTTCCAGAGGCAGTATCAATCTGTAAAAGCACTATGCACACTTGGCAGGTATGATGTGGACAAGATGCAGGCAGTGGAGAGGAGATAGTGCCTTCTAGGTTTGTGTTAAAAGAAAAAGATCAACAGGACTTATTAACTAAGATGTCTTAGAGGCCAAAATACAGTAGATTAACATCTGGCATCTGGTATATTCCATCTGTCTCAACCGGTCAAGGTCATTGTTTCCATTTCTCGAATCAACATCACAAAATAACCCCAGTCACATCATCTTACATCTGAATGAACGGTCCATCCAAATACAAGAAGATTGAGTGTTGCAAGGAGTCTTTCCATAAGAGATCTCGGATCAGCTCTAAGTCTGCCCTTGATAGATTATATGTCTCTTCTATCTTAATTTCTGACTGTACAAATATGTTGACATTTTTACAGGGCTTATCATCTGTCATCGGACCTTACACTGATTGCACGATTCTTGCCTTTACTGTAAGTTTGCTTTCAAAAGTGCCAGCAGGTTATTCCTGTTTTGATAAATCGCATTGCAGGGGGTAAATGATTACATTTGCATATCCTCTACCCAGTATTTTGCATGTTCTGGTGAACAGCATATGATACATATTCATATGCATATTCAAACACCCTAATTAGACTGTCCCTGCTATTTCGAACATTTTACAGACATCATTCAGGGAGCAGGGAAGAACAAGAGTTTGTTTTTCAGTAATATCTGAAGTGAGCTTGTGAGGCACAAAAGGTCATACTAAATAAAAATAGAAAGGACAACATAAAGGCAGACAACAATCAAGAGTAAAACACTTCTACCATTATGGGACTCACGATCATGCAGTGAGCTGTGTAAAAAGTCACAATTTCTGACAGTACCTGTCATAGTAGTCTTCGTGGTAGCTGTCATAGTCCAGATCAAACTCTGATCTGCAGAGAAGATGGAGACAGAGTCAGATCAAGTGGTTGCAAAACTTTGAGATGCTTTTGTTGCTGCTATCATTGATTTCATTCAGGGTGTAATTTGTTGTGGGGTATGTGGGTAAATGTCTGAGCGTAAATATAGTTTTTTGATGCCACTTCTTCATCTGGAAAAAAGAAAGCTGTTTTCATGGTTTCTAGCCACTTGGAAGAAAACATGGGCTTTTCTTTTTCTGCTGCAGCATCCAGGTGGAAAATCTATAAAAATTGGATCGTGCCGCAACCGTATCACCCACTGAACACATCGATGTTTGAGCTTGGTGAGGTAAGCTGGGAACCATGCGCAAGAGTGAGACAGAAAAATGAAAGGAGAATGAATGATGTGACAGATATTTATGAGGGCTGATACAGTTGAAGCATATCTATTAAAAAAGATTGGAGGAAGTAAAAGAACAGTGACACTAAGCCACAGTGGGAGCACAGTCTGGTGTGTCAGACCTCAACATTCCAACCAAATCCCTGTGATGAGTCTCTAATAATCCCTGCATGTGGCTCACCATCATGCTGTCTGCTGCTCTGTCTGAGTGACTCTGTCCTCATCATTATGCCCTTTTTAAAACTAACTTCAATTCCTACATTTATCTCTAAAACTCTAAAGAAAAACATATTTGATTAATTAATTATTCAAGTTTGACACCTATTAAACTATCTTTCTTTTGGAGCAAAATTGCTTAGATTGACAGCAAATCCATGATGTAGAGGTATTTAAAAGTACAGTTTAGAATAATAAACCTTTTCTTACCATAACATATTGCAGATTGTCCACATGGCTACTTATGGTAAGAAAAGGGTTCAATTGCAATCTTTCAAAGTTGGACAAGAGATACATCTATGAAGCCTTAAAGTAGAACCTCTGCACTGGATTGTCTATATATATAAGTATTGTACGCTTTTGTTTTTTTCAGGAATAATCTTTAAACTATTGAATTACTTAACAACAATTACATCTTCATTTGATTGTATGCTGTGTAATTTTTCCATCCATCCATTTTCAATATTAGCTTATCCTTTACTAAAGCCTCTTTCCCACTGAAAATAGTGGGTGAACACGGGTTTTTCAAACACTGGTCGACCTGCTAAGAATCGGCACTTGGGTCCCTTCCCATTGGCAAAAAAAAAAACGGGGTCTGACCTACTGCTGGTAAGCTGCATGTCCTGTTTCCTCTTACTGCTGCATGTATGGTGACACTATCACACTAGGTTAGCGTTGATGATGTCACCAATGCAACAGAAATCAGGAAAGTAGGAAAGGGCAACTTGGAAGTGAGCCAGCGCGTAGTAAGTGTTTCGTTCTTTTGTCTCTCTGAATCCCTGAATGACCACGTTTATCGACTGTAAGCAGAGCTGTTCTGGCTTGTTAGATCAGACACGACTGGTGCGGTGTGTTAATGTATGTTCGTTGTGCTTAACGGTATCACGTAAATTAGCGGGTCGACCCGTGTCAGATGTTCCCACTGTATTTTGAATTGTTTCTATATTTTACATTTTAAAATTACATTTTGTTTGTTCCACTTGACTGGGATGTACAGGAATCATATCTATCCAGAGATCTGAGTTTGGGGATGTGTGATTTTCTGAAGAAAAAGACAAGACAGTGAATCTGAACTTAAGACTTATTTGGATAGGACTGCATTAACATTTTCACCCAGCTCTGCTCTAATTGTCTCTTCTGTGTCTCATGCCAGCTGGTTTTTTCAAGCTCAGGGGACAAGAAAACCTCAAAATAATTTATAACAAGCTCTTTTCTGAGCAACACACTTTACACTAATGAAATGCACAATTTGAAGGCATTCTTTTTGTTTTCCCATTTCAAACAAAAAGTTGTCTGTGTTGTCATAGTTCTCTTTTTTTTAAGACACTTGAAAATCTTTGTCTTCCATTTGAGAATTCAATATAATGAGAGCATTTCTCGACTTTTACATCTTGTTCCTGTAAAAGATCCATGAGACAGAAGAACACAGCACATACAAATGCTGGAATTCTCAGCTTTTCAACTAAGCTGACTTTTGTGTTTCTGAATGAATTCATCTGTAAGAGAAACAGCAAATAACATAATTTCAATAAAATCCTCATTGAAGGATGCTGCTGCTCACTTTCTGTTCAGTTCTTTTGTTTTGTGGTTATTCATCTTGTGATGAAGTTCTGGGAAACAAACTGTCATCAGGCTAATCATCTCTTTGAAAAGAAATATGCCAAATATCACTTTTAATATTTTTTTTCTCTTACGATACTTTATTTGAAATAATCTTAGGTCAGGTCTTATTCTCTGAATTAAAACTACAATGAATGTTGAAAAGTTTAAAAGAAAAAAAAATTAAGCATCAGATGTGGTTAAAAGGATAACAAAAAAATTGCACAAGAATACCTTCTTCTTTTTTTTCCACATTTGATTTTTAATCCCAGCGTAGGCTCCTGTGACAGGCTAGAGACCAGATGACTGACGTCCTTCGCAACAGCAAAGGAGTTGGGCTAGATTAGGTTAAATTGATTAAATGAATGACTGCATATCATATAATTTAGGGGAGTTGTGGACTTGTGATTAGGGCATTGCGCTTGGATTCCAGAGGTTGTAAGTTCAAGCCCCACTCCCACAGACTGCCACTCTGGATCCCTGAGCAAAACCCTTAACTCCAAACTGCTCCCCGTGCGCTGCACAATGGCAGCCCACTGCTCCCCAAGGGGATGGGTTGAATGCAGAGGTAAATTTCTCCAATGTGAGATCAATAATATTCAATTATTGTATGCTATAGTTCTTTCTTTTTCCTCTTTTATGCATATTTGTATGTCTCTCTACCAAACTGATGTTATATCAGTTATTTTCAAGTTCCCTGTCCACTACTTAAAAAAAAAAAAAAAACAATACCAAAAATAGTTTGGAAGTTTGTTCGGAGAAGAGATCCTTAACCCCACACTGCTCCCCAGACACCGCTCAATGGCAGCCCACTGCTTCCCAAGGGAATTGGTTAAATGCAGAGAGTTCATTTTGTTGCTCTGTACTTGTGGCAGTTTAATAACAATAAAAACAAGAAAAAATTGTATAAAAAGGCTTCCTGTTTTGACCAGGAATTTACAGGTTTCAGCTTTAAATACCATAGACAGCTGGCCAAAACACTAGAAACCCAAAGGACATCAGTAATTCCATCACATGTGAAAAAACATATGATAGAGGATTAGGGCCATGGATAGGAAAAGAAAAAAATGGCAACTCATTAAAATAAAGAAAGGCAATTGTGTCATGATCTTGGGACTGATGACTGGCTTAATCACTCATTCCATTCACCTGTCTAACTCTGCCTGGTTTCTCATCACTGCACAGCTGATCCTAATGCTGGAACTCTGAGCCTGCCTGTTCCTGTTCTGATCTCTTTGGCTGACCTGTCTTCGGTCTCCTGCTTGTTCTTCGGGTTGCAATATCTGGGACACTCTGGATGACACCCGCCTCATCGTGTTGGAAACTCACCAGCTGGATCCTACCGTGTTCTCTTGCTACGGACTGAATTGGTAAGCCAGGTTTACAAGTTCAATTCTGCCCGGTTTTCTCATCACTGTTCACTTGATCCACATGCTTCTGCCTCTATTTAAGGTGCTTGCTCCCAGTTGTCAGCTCTGGATTATTTTTGAGCCTTTGGTGTGAAGGTTTTTTTAGCTTTACTTATAATGTTCTCATTGCCTGATCCTGACCTGTTTCTGTCTTTGGACCTTTGAGCCTGCCTGCCCCTGTTCTGATCTGTTTACCTGTCTTAGGATTCTGTTGGATTCTACTGTGGACTAAACCTGCATCTGCCCCTCGACTTCACCCTCTGGATTGTGCTGCCTTCCTTCAGTCATCTGCTCAGATCTTATCTACTGAAAGTTCTGTGTCCTTCAAGGCTTCGGCGTCTGGAACTCTCTGTGCAGCAAGCTCTGCATCTTGTCAGCTGACCGGCTGCTATCAACCTCGTTCTCTGGGCACAGAGTGAACTCTAAACCAGGTTAGTGACTCACATGTTCAGATCATCCTCCTTCAGATTTTTGCGGTCACTTATCTGTATTTCCCCTCACCAGAATTACCTGCCTCAGAGGACCTAGCCGCTGCAACTCTGATCTGTTGTTGCTTTAATAAATGCTTTTTAAGTTATCCCACTGTCTGTCTTTCCTGAATACTGGGTCCCTCTGTTTTGAGTCATTACACTTTCCATGGGAGGATCTATTCGCAATTAAGAATAAATAACACATATCAATCTGGTTTTATGCCAGGTTATCTAAAACTATTGCATTACTATGATAATCTTCAGGGCTGTCAACTCTCACCCATTGGGTGAGACTCACACATCTCGGTGTCCTTACACGCTCACACTCCATATCTGCAATTTTTCACTCTTCTAAATGTCAAAAAATGACAGACATTAAAACTCAACTCCATTCCACTTATTTATCTATAAAATATTATACTTATAAAAATCCACTAATTTAGTATTCCATTCATCCTTAACTGGAATATGAAAACAGAAAACCTCAGACTTAAGCCAATATTCAATATACTCAGACTAAGATTTTGGTGTTTAAGTAGTTCTAACCAAGCTAGTATTTTATATGTGATGCTAAAGACAGTTTTAATGATAGCTTTATACATATCTGGTCTTTGTTTAAAATAGTTAATCCTACTTTTACCATGACAATGCAACACTGTTTTCTGCTTCTGATTTAATGTGTAAAATAAATATTTTGGTCAGTATACTTAAGTTTCCTGATGAAGCAGTTTTGTTTTATAATAACATTTTATAAACTTTTTTGCCTGAGCCTTTGACAGTAATGTTGTTCAGACCTTAAGTCAAGTAGGGGTTTCCACATGTCTGTTACTAAAGTGTCTCCTTTAGGTTTATTTCTTATGAATGGTTGTAAACGAAACAAACAAACAAAAAAAACATGGTGCAAAAAATGCATTGATATGGAAGTTCAGAGCATCAATATATATGGTGCAAATATGCAGGATTTTGGTTTGGTGTTATCAGTGTGATGCAGAGTCACATGATTTAGAGTTTTATCAACAGTTCAGCAGTCTGATGGCAGCAGCAGAGAAGAAACTGTTGCAGAATCTGCTGGACCTGCATCAAATGATACAAAGCCTCTTTCCAGAGGGCAGCAGGGAGAACAGTTAGAGGCTCTCTGTCCTGCATGGGAAGACATTGTAACCAGCTCCATCAGCAGCTATCAGGGACAGGTTTTTTCAGTCCCAAACAGGAGAGCCATGACAAGTCCAGTCGTACATCCCAATTTTGGGAAAAGTCAGGCCATCTTTCCCTTTAAGCAGTAGCAAAGTCCTCATCCTCGAACAAGGTTTTCTTCGCTTTTATATAAAGTCTTTTCCATTAGCTTTTTTTTGGGGAAAAATGTCCTTGGAATGTTCAGAAATCTGGGTGTAACATTCATTTTCAACAATGGAACAGTGAATATTATGATTTAGTATAGTTTTAACCCCTGGTAAAATACTGATCAATAAGTAGATTAATCCAGAAAGACCAAGAAGTTGAAAAGTTATCAAGAGTTGGAGGGTTCTGGTCATAACCAAGTAGTAGTGCCACTGATATGACAATCAGCTTTGGTGTAGAAGAAGTCAAAAGTAGTATCTCATCAGCATAAAATGCAGTTTTAAACATGTGATTTTTTCCTTTAAATCCAAAATATCTAAATGCATCCTGACAGTCTTAGCCCAGTGTTCCACAGCAAAGAGTGGAAACTGAATAACTGTGATGTGTACATCTTCCTAAGTCAAATTCTGATTCTCTAACATCATTGATCTAAAAACATGTAAAAATTAAAACAGCAAAAACATTTACCATGGTGCTATCAAAAACATAACTCAATCGGTTGTGAAAAAATTACCAAATTAATAGGAAGGTATGAGCCGCATTTGCAAGATTATCATTTTTTCAAAATTAATTTTTTTTTTTTTTTTTTGGTGGGCATAAGGAAGAAGGTATTGAGCCTGTCTCCACTGAATGCTAAAACATATTTTTATGACTAGGGTTTGTTGTGTCTTGAAAAGTTTTGTGAAATACTGTGCATTTGCTATCTGTCTAAGGGGACTTGCCATTTGTGAACAAAATTGAGGCACTACCTATCAAGGAACAACACACTGGTCAACAAAGAGATAGTCTGCATCAGAGAGCAAATTTAAGATTAAGATTATTGTTACGATTATAACATTGTCTGTGTCCGGGTTTAGAAGGCTGGTCTATGATGTTTCTGCATGGACTTTACATGTTCATCCCTGCTTGTGTGGGTACTCTGGCTTCCTCTCACAGTGCAAAATGACGGCTGTTAATTATAGTTTTTTTGAAACTCTTAATGTGTGAGTCTGTGCTTGCATGTTGTATTGCTCTATGATGTACGTTTGACCTGTCTAAGGTCTACCCGACTTTTCACCCATGGACTGCTGGAGATAGACACTAGTCCCCCATGACAGACAATTGGTGGAAGATCGATAAATGTGCCACCACTGTGGCTATTTTAAAGTTTGAGCTGTAAAGTTTTGTGGAGAATGCTTTCATTATCTCCACAATGGTCTCTTACAATAGTAGCATGGCTCTCACACCTCGACTATCAGGACCTAAGCAGGCAACCTGACTTATCCCCCAATTCAAACTGTCTATGTTTAGAGTTAAAAAGACTTTTGGTTGAAATCTTTCTCAGTTGTTTTCTTTTTTTTTTATGTTTCTTCTCAATGTTATTGTGATCTTTAGGTGTATAGTTTACAACTCAAATTTCTTTTTTTCCAGTTTACTATAGAAATTTTAATTTTGGCCTGCTTTATAAGGTTATGGTTTGTTCTGTATTTTTGGTATGATTTTTTCATAGCCGTTTTCCCTATTTACCTTTGCTTTAATTAATTTCTTCTTTTATCAGACTCTTCAGTTAATTAGTAGTTTCTGTTCATCTTTGTTTTCCTCATTACCTGAACCTGTATTCTGCTCCATTTAAACTGTCATTCTTCTGTTAGTCCTCACTAGAATTAAACAAATTCATTGATGATATATTATTATATTTTATTATTTAATTCCGAGAAATGCATGGGGAAAAGCCAGGAAATTGTTTCTCTGGTCAGGAATAATGTCATTAATACAGATCCTTACATAACAAAGAATCATTTGTTGTTTGCACATCACAATGTTCAGTGTGACAAACTCACCTGATAATAATATGAAAAACAAATATATCATTTTTCATTATTTGTAATGATGGCTCTGCCTTTGGAATGTCATCGAGTTGTAGTAATGACATGCTGTCAGAGTTTTCATTCGACTTAGTGAAGATAAATCTGCGACAGGTAAGCAAAGTCCCTTAAAACTACAATTACATGCGAAGAAAGTAGCTGAGCTCCTTGGCCACCAGAGAGGGAGACCAGCAGCAGATGGACAGCAGGGTCACTAAAGGCTAATTAATTTCTTTTCATAATTTTTCAAGTGCCAAAGCAATCCATTAGACGTGCCTGGCAATAAATCATCTCAGCCTCAGCATGTTTGCGTGAGTCTTGTGCACACCAGTAAAAAGGAAAGTTGTTTTTGTGAATAGAACATCCCAGAGATTCTTTTGAGAACAAAGAACTTAAAAAATGTAAAATAAAGAGTAAAATCTTAGATACTTAATCAGGAAGAACAAAACACATCAGGTAGGTGGTTAAGATGAAGCAATTGAGACGTTAAAGCTGTTTAAAACTTGACATATGCAATAAAAATGTATGTGACAACAAATACATCACATTTTTTTTTGTGCTAATTTTTTCAACACAGCAACATCATCATGACAAATTATATGTTTTTTTTTTTATATATATATAAAAAAGCAATGCTCATATCGGTGTAATATTTAGCAGTCATCATATGCCTGTTTCTCACTGGTAAATCTGCTGCTCATAAATGCTGTATACTACTCATTGCAGGTTATACATAAATGATACTCCAGCTGATGTGTTTTAAATGTAAATGCATAAACATATGGCATGCAAGTCTCATGTTAGTTTAGAAATATAATTTTTTTAGCTAGTGCAAAAGCTAAAGCAAGAACCAACTTCTTTTATATATACCCTCTAAGTTGGAGAATATCTGATTTGGTCATTGATTCTCTCCACTTTAGGCTAGAATGCTACATTTTTATCCTATGCTCTTCTTGCTTTAATATGAAACCATGGTGCATTTATTCAATTGTTTGATGCGGTCACTTCTTTTATACCCACAACAGAACAGAGAACACACCACATCAAAATGACTTTGGATTAAATATAAAACATCACAAACTGATTTGGTTCTAAGTTAGGATTATAGAAAAACCTAAAAGGAGTATAAGATGTATGACCCTCTTTACTTTTGCTCTTGGTGTTAGTTCCTGTTAAAAGCCAAGCTCTGTTTTTCAAAATCTGAAATAATGAATGATCTTGAGAGAGTTTTGTGTTTCTTTCCCCAACGCTTTAGGAGTCAGATCCTTGTCTGGTAATTTGTCTTTCATTCAGTGGGAAGACGCCGGTTGAGCAAATAACGGGATTTATAAAGTAGACTCTATTAAGGCTAGGAAGTCATGTCTTTCTACATCAAAGGTAAAAAATTATGAGGTGTCCATCACTTTATTACAAAAGGTTTATATCCTTGGTTCTCAGCATGAATCTTGATATAAATCCAGGATCTCAGATAACGTCAGTAGTCCAGTGGGAGATAAAATGAGTTCAAATCTAGCCTCCCCTAATGTATCACTACTTATTTCCCACTTTACAGAAGCTGTGTTGGATATTGAATCTAGTTATCACAGCTCCTAAAGCACAGCGCTTTACATAATGTGGGAGTGGAAAGTGTTGGTTATATAAAAGTGTATGGAGAACATAATGCAGCACAACAATCAAGAAAAAACACACTACACCCCACACCTACATAGAGACAGTGAACAAAGCATGCGTTAGGGAGGCAAATGAGATTATGTCTGAAGAACTGCACAAAGTTATTTTCCCTCTTGGCTTGCAGAGAAGTTAGAAGAAAATTGTGAGAGTTGGTTGACTGACAATTAGACAAGAGACACAAAAGAAAGAAGCAAGACCATTGGATGATCAAGATTAGAGCAGAAAGGCTTTGATGAGGGAGAGGAAAATGAAAAGAAAGCTTGGAGCCTGTTTGGTCTCAGGCACTCTCTAAGGACAGACGCCGAGCTAATCTATGTCCACTTCTGCTTTCATTTAATCACTTTCTCTATTTGTCTCTGCTCCTCACCCACATTCACAGTTTATTTCTTTGAACTGTTCTTGTCTCTTATAAAATGAGTAAAAGATTTTACCAGAACATAAACTGCACTAAATACATACATTCATAAGCAATGAGAGATAACCTGCAACTATGAAAACCATGCTGCTCTTCCTGAAGCCTAGCTTTCACAATCAGCCTGACTCTACAGCACCCTGGCATAGGCCATCCTGAGGAGGCTGGAAAAGTGATCTCCCTATACACTGCAAAAAAATAAATAAAATAAAATAATTTTCTTCTTAAAATAAGTGCATTTTTTTCTTGAATTGAGCAGGTAAGTGAGACGCTTTGCCAATGGAACAAGAAAATTTAATGTTAAAATAAGAAAAACAATTGCATTGTCTTATTACATCCTCTTTTTTACCTACTCAAACTATTACTTATTTTCAGTTCATGTTTGCAGTGTGGTTGGAACACACCTTACAATATGTCTTATTTGGTGCAGATTTGGACAATTGTGCTGCTGTTTTTAAGATAATGTCATTTTAAATATTGGCCAGTCAGTGACCACAAGCGTTAGCTTCATGCAGCTCAGCTGCACTCATGATAACTGAAATGTGTGCATTTGACGTTCAAATCATGTGTGTACAGTGAAATACACTTGTTTAGTGTCATACAAGCTCATGGAGAATGAAAATAGGTGATCCTAATGAGCCCATGGAGCATATATACACTTGTGGATCACTTTTGTCATAATCCTGATGCCATACAACCAGAGATGGCAAAAGTACTCACTTTCCGTACTTGAGTAAAAGTTCAAATACTTGTGTTAAAAAATACTCTGGTAAAAGTGGAAGTACTGATTAAACTTCTTTACTCAAGTAAAAGTAACAAAGTACAGGCTTGTAAATTTACTTAAAGTATAAAAGTAAAAGTAGAAACCACTTTTTTCATGCCGTTGCCTACATTTTAAATGGATGTCTGCCAATAGGACTAGATCTCCGTTGTGTTCATTTTCAATCATCTCGTCGTCCATGCTACTATACTAACGCCACCGTCACCAAGCTGCAATGATTTGCCGCCAATGAATACCGCCGAATCTATCGATTCATCTTGTAGTGGTGCGTCAAATGCAACGTAGATTCCCATCCAATTAGATTGAATTTGGTATTGATGACGTGAAAAATAATAACGGTAACTCCATTGAAATGATTCAAAACTAAAGTAACGAGCCAATTTTTTTAAATGTAAGGAGTAGAAAGTACAGATATTTGTGTAAAAATGTAAGGAGTAGAAGTAAAAAGTCACCATAAAAATAAGTAGTAAAGTAAAGTAAAAATATAAGAAAAATCTACTTGAGTACAGTAATGAAGTATTTGTACTTCGTTACTTCCCATCTCTGCATACAACATTACCCCAACCACCATAGAATGTTTAAGATGCATGTCAGTCACAACAGCCCAACATCATCCAGAGAGCCAAAACACTCTAGGCAGACCTCCTCCACCCCTGTGGCCTTGACGCCCTGGAGTTTTTTCAATTTCAGCTTTGGTCATGAACAAGTCTGGCCCTGAGCACCTAGTCTCTGCTTCCTCCATGGAGGGCGTATCAGTTGGGTTTAGATTATCATTAAAGTATTCCTCCTACTGCTTAAATCAAATATATAGAAAAATGCTAAACCATACTTATTTAACTTTTAGATCAGAAGAGATCTTTCCCTCACTGAAATTCCTGCTATATCAATATTTTTGAAATTACATCTTATTTGACCTTAGTATGATTAACACAGAGAACTTAATTACAGAACAATGTTGCAGTATTTGGTGCTAGTACACATGCTTTTATTGTATATTTGCAAGACAGAGTGTTTTATTTTGATATTCAGGATATGTTTTATTATTCTTCCACTATCATGAAGATATATAAATCCAATGTTAGCTAGCCCACAAGCAGTCATTGAAAGATTAATTATATGTGAGCTGTTATTAACTGAAAAACCAGTACTGCTAATGTTGGCTTCTAGATCATTATGCAAAGACCTGAACATTTCTTTTATTGGGATTTATGATTTCTCTCACATAAAACATTAGTTAATTTTTCCAAAGGTTAGAAATATTTTCACACAGGTTGTTGCAGAAAGAAATGCCTCTTCTAGATAAAAAAACATATGTTTTTCTGAAATAGGGATACTAAGAAACATGTTATAAAAAGAAAAAGTAATTAAAGCAGAGTTCCACGTTCATTATTGGAGAAAAAAATATAAGAAGAAAGAATAAAAATGTTAAAAGTTAAAAGATAGGTGACCTCACAAATCTCTTCACTCAGAGATAGCATCATAAAATCCAGTGCAACAGTTGCTTAGTGATTGCTTAAATAATAGTGTCTACTCAAAATAAAAAAAATAAAAAATTATCAAGCAAACAAACAGCATCATCAAGAGGCAAAGACATAAGGCACACAGGTCTAGGGGAAAAGTATACAAAAGTTTAAATAAAGCCAAAGATACAAGAACAAAATCTTGAACTTCAAACATATCTTAAAGTGATGTTTAATCTATCACCCAAAAAGGGCATCCAGCCATCCTCCTGCTTAGTCCTTGTCAGGGTCGTGGGTGGGTCGGTGCCTCTCTTCCGCAGTCTATGGGTGAGATGCAGAGTACCCCCTGGACAGGTCAACAGTCTGCCGCAGGGCAACAGTTAGACACAAAGCTAAACAACCAGTAGTCGGGTTGAGGGGGGATGAGTACACATGCTTTTATTGTATGTTTGCAAACTCAACACACCCTCCCCCCCGGTAGATGCAGCAAACACTGACTTCATAAATGAACTGAATAACTTCTTTGGAAGGTTTGAGGCACTAAACAGCACTCCAGCATTGAAAGCTGTCCCACAACAGGGGGAGGAGGCACTAAACCTGGATGTAGCTGAAGTGAGGAAAACTCTGAGGAAAAAGTCTACCTAAGGAAGGCCCCAGGGCCTGATAACATACCTGGGCGGGTGTATAAGGAGTGTGCAGGTCAGCTGGCTGGTGTCCTCACAGACATTTTTAAAACCTTGCTGGACCGATCCGTAGTGCCAGCATGCTTTAAGTCTGCCACTATCATTCCGGTCCCAAAGACGCCTCAGGTCACCTCACTTAATGATTACCCGCTAGGTTCACCACCAATCACATTGCAAAGTTTGCAGATGACACCATGGTGGTGGGTCTCATCAGAGACGACAACAACCAGGACTACAGAGAGAAGGTGGAGCAGCTGGTGGACTCATGTAAAGATAACAGCCTGATCATGAATGTAGAGTAAATGAAGGAGATCATCATTGACTTCAAGAAGAACCGGCCTAACCGCGCTCCACTGCTCATCAACAGCTCAGCTGTAGAGGTAGTCACATCACAGACACCCTGACCTGGACTGTAAACACCACCTCACTGTTCAGAAGGGCACAAAAGCGCATGTACTTCTTACGGAGGATGAGGAGAAGCCACCTGCCCTTGCCCATCCTCACGAACCTCTGCAGAAGCACCATAGAGAGCATTCTGACCAGCTGTATCACTATGCGGTGTGGAGGCTGCAGCGCCTCAGACTGGAAGAAGGTGAGGAGAGTGGTGAGAACAGCAGAGAAGATCATTGGGGCTCCTCTTCCTTTTATTAAAGACATTTCATCCCAGTACTGCGTGTACCGAGCCCATAACATTATAAATGACCCCGCACCCACCATGGACTGTTCTCCCTGCTGCCCTCTGGGAAGAGGCTTTGAAGAATCCGATGCAGGTCCAGCAGATTCCATAACAGCTTCGTTAGGATGTTGGAATTGTGACTAATATACAGTCGTATGTTTACATTATCATTGCTGCTTACCTTTATCATGGCTGCCCTTTAAAATGTATGTGAATTAAAATGAAAATGTCTTGGGAGCTACTTTACTGAACGAAATTTCTTTTTGTATACACTCTGTGTGTACAAAATTATAATAAAATCTGTGTGTCTAAGTCTAAAAAGGCCCATGCTAACAGTAGGGGAGCTGCAGAGCTCTGCAGGTCAGGTGGGCTTTTAATTATACTCTCTCTGGAAGAGAGCCATGATATCCCATTAATGTCTGCCAAAAGCCAAGCTAGATACCTTATATGTGCCAAGGACACCAAAACTGAACTTTGGGCCAAAAGAAAAAATATTCTGTGTAGTTAAAGATTAAATCTCCTCAGTGCTCTAAATCACTGTCACTACAGTGAAAGGTGGGGTGTCAGGGTTGGTTGTGGTTTATGACCCAAATGCAGAGGCAGAGAGGCTGAGGTGATTTCTTGTGGATTTAATCAAAGGAAAAAGTAAACAAAGGCAGGGATGCAAAAATCCAACTAATAAAGAAAAGCAAACCAGAACTATGGAGACATCTGGGGATCCCAAACACTAGGAGCCAGGGAGAGACGAGGTAGGTGGACAACAGCATGGGAGGACAGCAAAGACAAGGAACCAACACATACACAAGAGGGCAACAGAGGACAGCAGCAAAACATGAGAACTAACATAAATCTAGAAATTACAACAAAACTGGAATTAAACCAATAAATCTAGAAAACAAGGAGCAAAATAAAGAACGACAGAACCAAGACCATGACATGGGGTTTACGTATTAAAGATCAAAGTAGCCTACAAACTGGAGTCCTGACTTCAACCTAAAACAAAGCCTTTGGAATAAATTTAAGGTAATGGGATGAATTTAACCTGCCTTAATTTTAGTTACATTTAACAAATAAATATATCTGATAATTAACACACTGGACTGGAACTGAACACAACCTGTAGTTGAAAATTGTTTTTTTTTTTCTGTTTGTTTGTTTCTTCCACTTGGATTAGATTTATTTACTTTTACGCTATACAGTGCATCCGCAAAGTATTTACAGAGCTGCATTTCATTAAGTTACAGCCTGATTACAAATTGCACTGAACTAATCTCAACAAAATCAAAAAGAAAAAAAGTTTGTTTGAGATCATTGAACAGAGAAAACACATTTATGTTATTATTATTAATAAAGACTTTGCTTGATCCAGCTCCAACTTTTGCAGCAATTGAAGCTTCGGTTGTTGTTAAATATGATGCTACAAGTTTATAGCACACCTATTTTTAAACACTGTCTTACTGATAGAATACTGCAGTAAATATGTACAGACACATACCTATAGAAACTAATTTTTTAAGCCAAACATCCAGAATGTTTTGGGCAGCTGACTCAAACATCCAGTAATTACACACTTTGCTGGTTTAATGAATGACTCCTATTGTAGTAGCCAATCAATAATGTAGTTCTACATATCTATTACTGCTTGGCCCAATGGGCCACAGAGTAATGGCGAGCCAAGAAGCTCATAATTTTATTTCCAATTGGAATCAAGTTTAAATTACAACCTCAGTATAATTTATTCAGTCTGAGAAACGACAGCACATTGATAAGGGTTATGTGTCAGACTGCACTCGTCCCTCGCTCTTTACTGAACAGCTGAAAGTCCTTTAGGTCTGATTGCAGAGCCACAATCAAAAAGAAGGGTGTTAGATTAGTTTGTTGAGTACCACAGCAAAGTGGGAGTGCCACAGCAGGGAGAAGGCACTGAGCAGACCACAGATTGCAAAGATGGAGCAAAAAAGACAGAAGCACACTACATGCAGCAGGGAGGATGTCAGGGTTTTTCTGACAACTCCTATCACATCTATGCAGATGACATCCAACCGTATGCATATTTTAAACTAGAACAGCTGGACGGGCCATTCACCCCTCCCCTTATACTTATCTGGGCTTAGTGACTTGCTCTGCAGAAATTTTCTGGATTCAGCCTCAAACCCTAGCTTAGCCACTCCAAAACATTAATAACATTTCCAAGGAGAAAAATCAAGATTACTTTAACCTTAATATGCATAAGTATGAATAATGTCTGTATTTAAACATATTTGTTTACAGTATACACATGGAATAGCAAGAATGAGCTCAATGATTTGGAAGCATCCTTTTCACAGTAAAGCCTTGTTTTTCTGCTTGCAGGCATAAATGATCACAACCATAGATTATTCTGCATGACTTGGAGCCATCTGCACACAACACAGTACATAGCAAAATGAGCTAACATCTTATCTTTTCAATATTTCTCTACTTTGAAAACAGCTTTTTGATTAAAGGTAATTTTCATTTGAGATGGGCATCCTGCACCAACCAAGCAGCGAAGAATTTACTGGTTCATTAAAAGCAGAGGATCTAAAGAGGAGGAGTAATTGAAATTTCACAGATGAGGATTCTTGGTGCTATTTAATTGCATTACAGTCTGCAGCCTTGTAGAGTGAAGTTTGCCAAGATGTTCCTTTACAGGGTCCTCGTCAGAACGTAGCCAAGTTAAAATGTTTCTGTAAGCAGCCAGATTAATAATCCCTCCAGCCTTTACAGTTCCTGTTCATCCTCATGTCATTGTCATGTCCTGGAATATTCTATTGTATGGAAATTACTGAAATATTAAAAGCTAAAAGTAATTTTGGCTCTGCTGAGTGAACGACAAAATAGCACCGTTAATCCCCTTCACTCATTTACCCACAGCCTAAAACTGTAGTACATGAGAAAAGGAGCAATAGTAAAGAACAAAAAATGTGATCTTGCCTTGAATAGAATTGGTTGATTAGAGAGGATGGTAAACATGGAGCATCAAGGACAAATAATATCTCGCCATTCAGAGATGTTCTCAGGAGATACAATCCTGGTTTTCAGCTTTGATGGACAGGACTGACATTTGTTGAGTCAACTTCTGTTGCAGTCTATATCTCTCAGTGGACAAAACTTTAGCCTCAGCTAACATCAAGCCCTGCTCTGTCTACTCAACCTAGGCTGTGTATCGTAGCCGCTCTAGTTAGGAAAGACACCTGCTAGATATTATCAGAGAGATATCTATTAAAGAAAGGAGGTTGTTGTCTATTTTTAAAGCATCTTAAAAAAGAAAACAAAAGGTAATATATGTTATAAGTAAAGTGACATAAGATTATAGAAACAATCAAATAAAGAAGTATTCTTCACTTTAATATGAACTGGTACAACAATGCAAGCTTTTAAATCAATAAAGAGCTCAAATTATAACAAAACGGATAACACATCCATTTTTAAAGCTGATCACATGCCAATTTAACTCATTTTTGCAGATAATCCATAACCTAACATTTTGTGTCTTTTAAACATCAACAATTCTTAATTGGGTTTTTAGAGTATTCATTATCTTACACCCTGATGGTATTATGGTAGTGCGGTTCATGTTAACCGATCTTATCAAAAATTAATTGTTATTTTTTGCTGCATATTTTTCTGTTCTGTCACTTTATCCTATAACAGAATATAGGATATCTTTTAGATTAGTGCAAAATATTTTAATCACTTGAACAGTGAGTGAGTGAAATATTTATGTTCCTTTTTTATATCTTCTGGTCATTAATTAACCTTGTTGGGATCGGGATCATATGTGGCTTGAATGTCTGAGAGTTGAAGAAGATTATTTTACAAGCATGATAATTCTCTGCATTTTAACCCCAAAACACCCCTTGAAAGAGGATGGGTCTTTCCAGTGAACAGAGAAAACATGCAACTCAGATATGTTCAGTCTTCTACACTGGAAGTAGTAACAGCCATCTTCACAAAAAGATGGCCAAACATTGAATAGCAAATTTAGAGTCAAAAATCAATATCTTATCTACATTTCAAGAAAGAGGGAAGACTCTTTGGTGGTGTGAGAGAAGAGTGAAAGAAGTCAATAATAATTCAATCACTCAGCTGAACAGATCATTTTAAGAAGACCAGAGCTGGAAGTAAGTGATTTAGAAATGTACCATATAGATAGGATATCAGTAGATGGTGTTAGACAGGAACAACATTACAACCACAATTACTTAGACTGGTGGGAGCTATGGCTTTGTCAAGTGCTGGGGGGTGTCATAGATACATGTTAGATGATAAGTCCTTAAAAAGATAAAGTAAAGATGGCTTTTGTATGTATAGACACATTAGAAGTGCTATGGATAATTCAGCCGTATAGTCTTGCACATTTCTTTGTCTGTTTCCTGTTTTGCAAATATAGCTTTGGAAATAGATGTCCCAGAGCTAGATGATAGCCCAACAGATTTGCTTTCATAAGCAGACCATTATGCTCGGTGCTTGTATATGAAACTGTATTGAAAATTATTTTTGGAGTAAACTTAGATACGGAGACATGCAGATGGAAAGGGAGGTAAGAAAGATGGTATAAGAACTAAGGGGAGATAGAAAGAGATAGAGACGGTAGAGAGCGCATGAAAAGAGAGAAAATAAAACAAAACAGCAAAAATCATGATTACATTATATTATTTAGGGTGGTTTATCTCTGTAGCTGCGGCATAGTATTTAGTATTAGTGTATCTGTGAACACCTCTAACCAAACTCCCGTGGTATGTATGCATCGGAATGCTTCTAAAGGACTTACAAAGCCTCTTCAGATGGAAAATATGCTTGATAGCAGGTGTTGGTGGCCTCAGACTTGCCCTATAAGGCCAAGGACAGAAAAAGAGACAATGCTAACCCCAGATCTCCAGCCACACCAACCACAGAAGGGCAGACAGGAGCCCCCAAGGGGCCAAATCCCAAAGGGGCCCAGTCCCTGGGGTGCCTGACCCCAGAGTGCCATAGTGCAGAGGTCCCACGGGGCATTAGTAGTGGGCCCATGGGCTCAGCCGACGGCCGGTCCCACCCAATGTTACAGTAGTGGTCACGTAATAATTTGTCATTTCTTTATTACTCTCCATTGTTTAGAAGGATGCTTTATATTTTAAAAGCTATATTCACTTAAAACCAGTAAACAAAAAAAGAAATATCCTTACCACTAACAAAGTGATCAGAGCGTAACCTTGCTTTATTAAATGGCATGCGTTTTTTATGGATATTAGCCAGCTGCCCTTGTTTATGCTAGATGCTTAGCAGAAAAGTTTGCTCACATTAACTTCTTATTTTATGTATCTATATAAATTTATCTTGTTTTTTTTTTCTAATTTCTAATAGTTTTAATGTGATGAGGTGGACTGTACTTACACCACCTGTCACTCAAAGGATTGTGGGCAACCATAAAGCTCCTATGAACCATATAAGAAACTCCCTATATTAAATGAATTATAAATAGGGAGCATTCTGCTTTCTTTTCTTACCTCCCACCTTATTGCTAGCACTATTTGGAAAGCACTTTTCGCTACCACTAACATTAGTAGGGTATTTATCTTGTTAAAATACATTCAGCCGTAGTTCTGTTATAATTGTTCATTCATTATGTCTTTTTCTGCTCCCAACTTATGAACTGGAGGTAGTGAATCTGTTTTAAATATCCATCATGTTGGCAGATGAATTTAAATTGAGGAAATCAATATTGTAATCAGTTATTAGTATTATCTATTTTGCTTTGTCACATATAAGAATGTATCAGCAGTTATTTTTCTGTAATAGAGTTGGTAACTAAAGGAGGAATGGGCCTGTCAGTCACATTCTTTTATATACTCAGATTTTGACTCCTCCTTCCTCCCCACATGCTAACCCCCATTACCCCTCTCTGCTGACAGAGAACTTTTGCAGCCCAAGCCATAGAAAAGTCTCTACCGCTGGCTCCCAAATGCTGACATATTCAAACACACCCCTCCCGCCCATTTCCTCCACTCTCCCTGAGTCTCATACTGCTTTTTACTGCTCCCCCAGTTCTATCTTTGTGTCGCTCAGCAGCTTGCTCTGCCTTTAAAATGACCTCTGTTAGTTTGTTGTGTGTTTCAGTCCCTAGTTGTGCTCTGTAAAATCACTTTCAGCAACATCCTGGTGACCAGGGCAGCAACAGAAAGCACAGACAGTACTGCAGAGTCCATATTCCCCCAGAGCACCAATTGGAGGACTTTTGCATAGACGGTTAAGAAAGCAGTTTGTACAAACATGAAAATATTTTGGTTAGGAATCTGTGGAATGCTCTTTTCCATTTGGCTGATAAAGGTTGTTCAGAAAAGGTTGTTTGATTTCTTTAAATTTTATTTTATGAAATGCTGAAGTGGATAATCCATTAAAAGAGAGCAGCCAGGGAAATGAAAATAAGCATTTTTTTTTTTTTACAAAAGAAAAGAGGAAGTCTAAAATCAGAGCACAGGAACATTCAAAACATGAATTCACAAGAGGACCACAGGAACCAACAACACAGTCTGGTGATAACAACAGAGGTTCTGACATCAGCAAGGAAACCGTGAGATATTAATGCTGGGGAGCTTGCTTAGTTTAACTCATTACAGGTGAGTTCCTGAGCAAATGAGAGACAGTTGAGGGAGGCAGGGAGCTGATGCACAGAGGGAAGGTGCTTAAGGTAATGGGTAAATCAGGGGACACACGAAATAGTCCCTGACAAAACCTTAGAGAAGGATTAACCTTGGAAAACACAGTTTGACATGACTATAGAGTTATCTCCACACATTACCATGGTTGATAACAAACACAATGAACCAGGGAAACAAAACAATACTAAATAGTAAAGTTTGCAAACAAAATCAAAATTCATTGCAAAATTATGAAATGTGCTGAATACAGAAGGACACTAAATCAAAGTTCAAAACATCATGGCATTGCTTTATGTTGTTACTTTACCTTAAATCTCTATATATTGATCATATTTATTTATAGGACCATTACTGGAGATTTTCAGAAATCTAAATATCAAGGTTTTAATGGCTGATGTTTATTTTCCCATTTCAACCTGTACATTCTGATTTTGATCACGGTCATTTGTTTATTTGTTTGTCTTTTTTGAGGCCCTTCAGCATATAAAACAGAACACCAAAATATGCAGCAGCCTGTTTAAGAATGTGAACTCAGAAGAACATGAAATCATTTTGAGGCTGTCCTTATTTATGAATCGAAATACCTTACCTTTATCTGGTTTTAATAAATCTGAAGTTCATGTAAGTGCAGCGGTTTTGGTAGATCTTCATGCCATTTACTTTTTTAATTCTTTTCTTCTCAAACAGGCTGCTGATATAAGATTAATCTGACAAACCCAGAAGATGAGATTCACATCAAGCTGAGTTATATGTGTGTTTTCTGGCTGTTAAAGAGGAGGTTATTTTCCAGTGTCCCCACATGCATGTACTATATAACAGATGGCTGCAAAATCAAGGAATAGATGTAAGGTTTCATTAGATTTATTCTGCACTTAGTTTTTTTTTAAATTTAGCTTGATTGTAATAAAGCCTGGATTGGATTAGAATGTATTTAATTGAATTTGGTTTCTGGCTGTACGATTACATTGAGTTTTTCTCCATAAGCCGGATCTGTTTTTCTTGTAAAGTACCTAGAGGTGATGTTTTAGATAAATAAAAACTTTGGTGAATCTGTTGGTGAATGTGTTGGAAATTTCTGCTTACAAACTGACCTAAGTTTAAAATATCATTAGAAAGCAACTGTAAAAGATTACCAGATTTATACTTCCTGGAAGCTAAAGGTTTTAATAGATGAGTATGGAGTCACATTTTGTGCTGCACTGCAAGCTACCTTGACTCTATTTTTCTAAGTTTGATACTCCATTGAAAGTCACTTTGGGGCAGCTGTTTATAAGTGTTGTTTTTTATACTGAGCCTGAAGTGGCAAGTTGCTCCCCTAAGCTGACTGAGTGTCTAAATGCAGGCTGGTATTGATCGTCCTTCCTTAGGTCTTTCACAAAGCCTCGCCGAGGACACATTAAATGTGGTATAAGTCATTAAGAGCTTCGGGCCTTGAATTTCACCCGTCTGGCTTAGAAATATATCGACATTATATGCTTTGACAAAGTTTGTATTTTTGCAGGTGCCCTGTAGGTGTGTAACAGCACTGGCATCTCTTCGCAGCTCACCCTCTCCTTACTGTGCGGAACACTGGGGAGGATGTGTCAGCACGCGGCTGGGGTTGGTACACGTAGAGGCATTGAATCTGTGTGTGTATAGGGAGCGGGCTCGTCCTCTTTCTTCCCCGGGGGGCTCAGAGCCCATTTCCTGTTGTGCGGTGTGATAAGTTTCCCTGTCAGATCCTCACAGCACCACTATATTTCTGATAAGCTCCACTGCTAGTTTTCCCGACCTCTGGCACAGAGATCAATTTGAGATTGATTCGGAATGCCCTGCTAGGCCGAGCTGGAAGATCAATTTGAGATGGATTGTTCACGCCAGGGGGGCAATGACACGCAGTGCAGTGCTCACTTGCTTTCTCTCCCTCGCTTTCTTCACCCCTCACACTCCCTGACTGCTGTTATTTCTTCTCAATCTGCATTTTTCTCTTCTCTGTTCTACTCTTTCCTGCAGTTGTTCCACACTTGTCCTTCGCTGATCCTTGCTGTTGCACCCTGCTTATCGCTCAACCTTTTTACATTAATCCTCATTTATGTCTTCTTTACTCCGTTTCCCCCCTGCTTCCCTCTCTTTTCTCCTGGCACCACTGTACAAGGAGAAATGGCATGATGACTTAATTAGCAGAGGGACAAACGTACATAGATAAGCCTACACACCTAACTTGGTGAGGCTTTAAGCTACAGCAGTGGATCGGATGCAATGCTTTGGAAAGGTTTTAAAAGCCCCAGGAATTTCTCCCATTTTGTTGCATTATGATCAAACCTTTTTTGTATGTTTGTTTGTTTGATTTTTTATTAAGCTATTATGTGATAAAGCAACACAAAGTAGGACATCATTGGAAAATGAAAGGAGAATGAAAGATGGTTTAAATCTTTTGTTATGAATACAAATCTAAAAAGTGTGGCATGAAACTGTATTCAGGCCCCTTTACTCTAAGACCTTCACATAAAATCAGAAGCAACCATCACAACAGTAACTTAAAT
Organism: Cyprinodon variegatus; assembly: GCF_000732505.1. Taxonomy (NCBI): domain Eukaryota; kingdom Metazoa; phylum Chordata; class Actinopteri; order Cyprinodontiformes; family Cyprinodontidae; genus Cyprinodon; species Cyprinodon variegatus. The sequence goes on along the minus strand of NW_015150458.1, from coordinate 351,268 downwards.
ACTAAAGTCCACCAGTATGTAATATTTTCTTAGTGTGAATCAGCCATTTCTGTTATGGCCACACAGGTGTTTTTAGAGACAATTAGCGGACTAATAAAAGCAGCAGATAGAACTCAGAGGAAGTTGTAGAGAGGTTTAAAGTGATTTTAGTTTATAAAACATCATCAGAAGCTTTAATTGTCACAGAAAGCATTATTCTATCCATTATATGGAAAATAAAAGACAATCCCACAACTGGATCTCTCTCTACCAGTAAACAGCGATCCATGTAAACCCATAGGCCTGCCAAGGAGAAATTTAATCAGAGAAGCAAGACGTCCATTGAATCTATAAAGGAGCTTCCTCAGCTAAAGTAGGAGAACCGAGAGAAGTGGTAAGTGGGAGAACTGAACTTTTTGAGTAAAACAAATTGTGAAAAACTGGAAGGGATTGATTATGTTTTGTAAAGCACTGTTGGTCATATTTCTTGGTCATGTTTCATAATTCTTATTCCTCAATTTATCTCTCCCTAACATCCTGCCTGCAGCTAGGAAGCTCTATCCACCGTCTCCTCCTCTCTCTTGTTTCTGACCATCTCAGAGGCTTTGTTAGTGGCCCTGAAACCATCTGATGCACTTTCCTTCCTCCGCCACGGGGATTGACCTTTTCCCCAGCAGTAGATTCACCTCAGACTGCACTGACCTTTACCTACTGTATGGCTCCAGTCACCTCTTAGGAATGGACTGCAAACATCACATTGTCTGTGTATCCATGCAGGAAGAGAGCTGTCAGGGGACAGAGACGGAGGCTGAACAGCAAAGTGAAAATGGCAGTTATGCTGTAAAATTGATGTTAAAGTGGAAAAGGGAGGGACAGCATGCATAAGTGAAGAGTCAGTGGGCTGTTTTTCGTCCACAGCGCAATTGAAAACGGCCACCATGGTGCATGCTTCCATGTCCCCTAGTCATTCACTTAAACTTACAGACAAAACAGATTCAAATACTGCAGTCCTGATTTATCTGGCATTATCCAGGAGGGAGAGATGCTTTGGAAAAGAGGGCTTGTGCCAATTTTGTGTTGTTGAGCATACATATGATGTCAAATTTACCCTCAATTTCAACTGCATCTGGCTCCATACTGTGAACTTCTCTGGTTTAGACTGTGTCAGCTCTGTTGGTTGTCTGATGCCCAGAAGTGTTCCCAAGCACTAAACCTAAACCTAAGCGCTTCTTTTCTTTTTGAATTTAAATATTTCCACTTACTATACTTTACACGTGTGAGTTCACTAAGGGCCTAAACTTCAGAGGGTTTTCATGCCTTAAAACAGTCAGCTGTAAAATTACACAGAAAAACATGAAAGTGCAAATCTCTTACAGCTTGTGACAGGATTTTTCCTTCTTCCTCAACTAAAGCACAAAGCGTAGTTATGTTTTATATGTTTACACTTGTTTTGCAAGACACACAAACCTTGGTGGGGGAAGGAGCTGTGGGTAAATAGCAGACAAAGACAACTTTCTGATGCTTATAATTTTTGTATTTTGCTTTTGTTCATAGCACTGTGAGAAGCTAAATATGTAAAGCTCATTAGATATTTGGTTTCGTAGTTATTATTTGTAGTTATGAAAACTATAGAGTACATCTCACTATAAGCTGCGACACAAAATTTTTTGAAAAAAACTGGAAATGTACACATATAATCCGCACCAGACTATAAGCTGCAGAGGTCTACTGAACCGTCTCCCATAAAACCTGTAGGGGGAGCGCTACATATAGCCCCTAGAGTAGGGAGAAAGAAGAATACTAGCCCCTTTAACGTTTTGGCTCTTGGCAGTTTCTTTCTACTGAAGGACGGGGCTTCGACAGGTTTTTATTTCAGCTCTGCAGGAGTTGAGCCCAGTCTCTTCATTGGTCAGCTTTAATGCAGCAAATAAATGTCAAAATGTGTGTATTCAGTACGTTTGTTTTGTTTTGTGCCTGCTGCTAGCACGTTCTTGTGCAAAATGTAAATTAGCCCCTTATTCTTTCATTTCCAATTTTAACTTCCCCCTCTGGCGGTTCAGAAAAATCCACAAAAAAGCAACACCTTGCTCTAATGCGCACGGCTCTAAGTGTGGGAAAAAAAGTGGCGGCTTCCAGTACTGTAAATACGGTAAATATGGGAAGTGGCGGCCTAGTATTTAGGGCATAGATCTTGTAATCATGAGGTTCTGCGTTCGAGCCCCACTCCCGCAGACTGCCACTCTGGGTCCCTCAGCAAAGACCCTTAACCCTACACTGCTCCCCAGGCGCCGCACAGTGGCAGCCCACTGCTCCCCAAGGGGATGGGTTAAATGCAGAGTTCATTTGTTGCTTTGAACTTCTGACAGTTTAACGACAAAAAAAAAAGCTGGAGGAGAGGGAGAGAGAGAGAGAGAGAGAGAGAGAGAGAAAGTGGTCTGCTAAATATAATGTGTAACAAATTTAAATGTGGCTATAATGCACATGGATAGGCCAATTGCTTGGTAAAGTAACTTGTTACTTGGTCAAAAAAAGTAAAAGTAATCAGGTTTTAAAACATTTGGAAGCTGCAGATGTGTTCAAATCAGAGTAAAAATTTCAAAAATCATCAAAAATATTTTCTGTGCTTTGCCATTGTTATAGTTACTTTTGGCAGGCAATTTTTACTCATAATACCATTATGTTAAGATGATATGATTAAACATAATTTGGTAGAGAAACTGATTGTATCAGTGGTATATAGTAATGCTATATACTGTACTGTTTTAATGTTTAGACAGGACTGAGCTGCAACGTTGGCCTATTTGTGTCATATTTGACTGGATTTATTGTCAGCCACCAGAACATTTCTACTCACACTGAAAGCACTAAAATGTCTCCCAGACAAAGTTCTCCCCGTTTATCATTTTCTTCCTTTAACCACAGTGCAATCATAAGAAAACATAAAAGCTATTCTTATTGAAATTAATGTGTAGATATCAGTCACTTTACAGACATAAAGCTTTATAATGATGTTTTGCTTTTGTTTTGTTTTTCATCTGAACAAAACACACCTAAGTCATTGGTCAGAGACTATTTTTGAGTCACAACAGGAGAACAGCTTTGCTGTTTTTTCCTGCGAGGAAATGAATGCCACAGAATCTAATGTGTTTTTATTCTAGTGTGGCAGCAGACAACCAGATAACCCCTCAGGTGACTGTATAGATCTGAAACAAGCAATGTGCAAATGATAGAACAAGAACATCTTCTTGAAATGTCAAATTATTAAACAACCTGCTTTAATAAAAAAATGACATTTATTTGTTGTTATTTGACAGATATGGTATCATTCCTTTTAGTGAAGCAGTGAAGAAATACATTGATAATATTATTAAGCCACATCTTCAAACATTACATTTCCTTTATCCACCATCATTAAACAGCAGACAAAAGTGCAAACTTATAAATTCATTCAAGTTTCAAACTCAGTGAAGTGCTATGAATTATTCCACTATTAACAAATTTTAAACAATTTCTGAATCTTTCTAGATATATTTCAGGAACATTTCTTGATATTTATCTTTACAAATCATTTATGCAGCAATGAGATTTTATTTAATAAACCTCTGAACTGATAAGGAAGTAGAAACGATTTATTGGAATAATGAGAGTTTACAGAAATATGTAGATTTAGAAGAGAGAGTTTGATCCCAGAAACCAATGCACTTCAGCTTTGCCCTTTGCCTTCCCCCAGCATGAGGTGCATTTACAGATGTCAGCCAGCAGTGCTGCAGGCTTTGAAATAAAAATCTGTCAGATGAAGTGTCAAATGTTACACAGTAACAAATGAGACGGAGAAAGAGATGAACTAAAGACAGCTTTCTGGTGTTCAATGTTAGTCTTTAAGACTTAAAGAGATATTTTTGATCGATTTTAATATTATTTACACCCCTGAGAAACTTGAAAAACGAAGCTTCATAAGAAGTCTAAAGTAAAGAGAGGAAATCTTTTAACTTTAATAGGATGAAATTTCTAAAAGACAAGAGGGACATGTTTAAAGCTTGTTTAAGTGAAACACTGTAAGCAAAATACACAATATTTATCTTATATATTTGACCTAAACTGCATATTATTTTACTCAGATTTGTTGTTTTCAGGAAGAAAAAACACACTAAATGTCATTAAATTATCCTTTTACACTAAATACCTTCCTGTGATTTATAAACAAATGCACAGCTCAGTAAAAAATTCAATTAAACCTCTGTTATCTTGGTGATCCTTTTTAGGTGAACAAAAAACACTAAACATCCCCCTGCAGCACTGTTTCCATCCTTCTTTTAGCTTCTCTGTGACTGGCCACTCTCATTATTTATGATAATTACTCGTAATGGTGAATTAAAGCTGAAGTGGAAATAAACAAACCAAACTACCAGATAGCAGATGTTCCTTTCACTCTGTGCATGGTGGCCAGGCCCTGTCCTCCCTTTGTGGATATTTTCTTTCTCTCTACAATAAGAGATAAAATGAAGCGGATAATAAATGTCATAACTTTGTTATACAGTGATTAAAGCTTTAATGAAACAGAATTTGGATCAGATATTAGATTTGTCTTGCTTATTTCTTTAAGTAAGCAAGTTTTTCTTTGTTTTTCACACCTGAATTCTTCTATTCTACAGTCTTATCGTCACCCTGCCAGCTCCACCACCATAATTTGCAGAGCAATAGCCTCCAAAATGATTATCATACCTGTGTCCTGACACTCCAAGGGGGGAAAAATCTGGATTATGGTGTCAAAAACAAGGAACTGAAGACATAGATTTACACACAAATCTACATAATATGTAAAGAACAAAAATTACAGGGTTTTTATCTAAAATCAAGCCAAAGGATTAAATTCAGTTTGTTGAGCTTGAGAGAGGAATTGAAAGAAGTAAAATGTTCTTCACTCTGATGTTACCTTATACAATCACCATATTGGACTTCACTGAACCTTTTGCTTTAGATGACATAAGACATGGTCAAATGATTGTCACTTGATGTTATTTTGTACTGTGGACATAAGTTTGTCACATTAAAATAACCTAAACCATTACCTGCTAAGTATTTTCCAGGATCAAGTGCAGGTAGGTTAGAAATTTGCACTTTGTCTGGTATTTTTCTTTACTTCATGTCCAGTTGTTTTGTCAAATATTCCATAATATATCCATATTTAATTGTTTGTTGAATTCTCATTAGATTTTATATAAATTTTATTATTAATAAACACTGTTGGCTTGAAGAAAGAAGATCCTTTCAGTACGTCAGTACATGTTAGCCAAATATCGAGGAGTGATGCAGTCAAATTATTTTTCTCTAAGAAGGTGACCTCTGCAGACTGATAAAGAACATTTTAAATAAAATTTCTTTATTTGGATAAAGATATATAGTTTAATTCTATTTGTATATATATGAAAGTTTTCTCTTTATCTGAGGTTTAAGATAAAGAAAAGTTCTTTGGGTCTTTGTTTTAGTTATTTATTACAATCTATATGATTGTGAGCAACATTAAACATTATTATTAAATATTCAATGATTTTTTTCTGATGTCAATGACTGCCTATTAGTCATGTCCTTCCTGTGCATGCAAATGTTTTCTCCAGATTCCCCTGACCACCATCAGAAAAATACATATGAGCTATACAGGCCTCTCCTAATTGTGAGTAGACTGGAGTCTGAGTATCCAGAATTGTCTGTCTTGTGTGTCTCTAGGCTGCGATGTGATGGAACGGCAACCTGTTCAGAGTGCACCTCCAATGCTTCCTCACTGACCGATCGAAGATGTGCTCATCCGCCGCACTGACCCTTTAAGAATTTAGCCAGAATCAGAAATGGATTGTAAATGGCATGCACATATAGAGGATATAGCACTTTCCACTACATTCAGTCATTCACCCATTCTCAGACATTCACATACTGATGATTGCAACCTACTTTGTAGCGATGTTAGTGAGTATAAAGCATTCATTTTATTCCAAATATTAGTTTAATGATCAAGAATATTGATTATTTCTTTCAATCCACTCATTGTTAGCTTTAAGGACAGATATTGAATTCTTGTCTGGGTTGAAACCCTTACAACGGTATGCCATTCAAACTTCTAAGCCATGTAGCGTTGAATTAACCCAGATCTGGATATTATTGCAACCATCTCCAATATAAATGATAAAGAAAAATAGGACAAAAAATAACCTTAGATCTTAATTCATGGATACATTTTTAACATAAACCTCTGCCACATGAGCCTCACTATAAAGGCCACAGAGATGTCAGCATCTATTGATGTTCAGCGGAGCATTCACAGGCTTTTGCATCTGGTTATGGGTGAGGGAAACACTCGTCACTCTCTCTACCAACAGCTGGGGCTCTCTCAGTTATAGGACACCTGTGTCTGTCAGGAAATAACAATAAATGATAACACCCATGTGTTGTTGTGGCCGTTCAATAGGAAACAGCCTGAGGGGAGGCATGTGAAGGTGAAGGAGACGAGGGCAAGAGAAAACAGGCTTGCTACCATGTAAAGTGAAATATTTCCATTGTGAACATAAAATGAAAAGAGTTACTAGGTTCTCCAACTGAGTTTGAAAATGTAATCAGGCAAAGACTCTCCAGCAATTAAATCAGTTAATAAATACTGTAAACCAACATGGAGCTGGTTTAACAGATTACACAGCTTCACTGTCTTACACAGGAGTTTGAATCTTTTCCTTTCCTCAATTATCTGGGCCACAGGCAGAAGTGTTTGTTGGCCGACTAAGTGAGGATGGAAAGAGGCAGGAGCAGACGGAGCTCTCTGCTGCCAGCTCCACAGAGCTGGAGGGTTGGAGTCTGGACAGAGACATTTTTGGTAGCTTTTTCCCCTTGATTTACATTTGTGACAGTGGCTGTATTGTAGTTTTTGGCTCTAAAAAAATTATCATGTACCATAAATTGGAAAAAGCTTTAATTTACTTGTTCCAGTTATTTCGGATTTAAGAGATATTTGGAGTTCGTGGCGGATGCTGACTTCTATTAAACAACACATTTAGAACAGTAATCAAATTCATGCAGTTTTCTGTCTACATGTGACTAGAAGCAATGTGGATATTGGACTTTGCCATTTTTGCCTGTCTTAGCCAGATTACCATAAACCTCTGCAATGAATGAGAAAGGAACAAGATCAGGAGGATTAAATGATTTGCACCTGCTCTATATAATACAATACATATGTAAATTGCAACTTATGTTTTCTACTTGGTCAGTATTATCTGATTTAAACCAGAAATAGGTTTGTGAAAGTAAGCTTTCATTAATTTATCTTCCGTACATTTATAAGTCATGTTCCAGAATTCAGAAGGCTCTACTTGAGTTTGCATTCCATGGTGTTTGCAAATATGTTATAGATGAGTTCTAATGCTTAAAACATCAATTTTAAAAGAAATGTGAGGCAAACGCTATGCCAAATACAAACATTCATAAAAAAAGTGGAATAAAGGATTAGTCCTCATTAGTAGTGTCCATAATAATAATAATAATAATAATAATAATAATAATAATAATAATAATAATAATGATGATGATGATAATGATGAGGATGATAATAATAAGATTAGGCTGACATGCAAATTCATAGTAATAATTGGTCTTTTAAAAAGGTATTTACAAAAATGTACATGCAATTTAAAATGAAAAAATTAAGCAAGTTATTTAAATCTTACAAACTACATTTTTGGTTTATAATTTTCTCTTTGTTCGTAAGACTGCAAAAATTAAGTTGATTCCTTTTTTTTTGTAAGGCGAACTTGGCCAAATCTGTGTATGAAATGTAACTAAATAAAGGAAGTTTTAATTCAGTAGACCTTTTACCAAGTAGTTTTTTTACCCTTGGATAATTACTTTATACTTTTATTTGAGTAAAAAAAAATGTAGTCATACTCTGGGCCAAATTTTGAATACTCTACCCACCTCTGCATTACAAACATCTAGATAAAAAAAAAAAAAAAAAAAGAATATGCAATTTTAGTTTGGAAAAGGCAAACTTCAAAGTGCATTTTTATTTTTGAAGATTTACTATGAAAGATCTGACAACCCTATTTCTGTCTGGAAAATATTGTGCATTTATCTGTTCTTATAACAGCTAAATTGAAACCAGAAATGTTAAGACTAAATTGTTTTATGACGTGTAACTACTTTTAACTTGACAGTTTGACCCATGTGAAAAAAGTCGGTATGCTTCTGCTCTATATTTTGGATAAAGGACGAAAAGACTGAAGGAAGGAGGAGGAGATATATAAACACAATATTTATAGAGGATCATAAATATCTATACACTGAAGGACTGAAGTGTAAACCATTTGTCGTATTGATACAAATCTTTGGAAAATATTCACAGAGCACTACATCAAGGTAATAATAAGCATATGATACTTAGATTAATATAGCAGCTGTAACAGCTGTATGCAAGCACTGCTCCATAAATTTTAGCAACACCCTCAAAGTCTGAAAGTGTGAATAGGAGAGGCCTTACAGACCTACTGGTGCTGCTTGAAGACCTTTTTTTGATTTGTTAAGGAACTTGACAAGCTGTTTTTATCATCCCCATAAAACAATGCATAGGCAATATGAAGCCATATATACCTCAGGTGGTTTTCTTTCAGAGCATGCATGTGTGTCGTTTTGTATGACTAACCTCATTAATGCACTGATGCAGATGCACTCTGCTAAAAGAACCACAGGATGCTCAGTGCAAATAATGTTTCAGGTTAAGGTCAGAGAAACAGAAAAGGGGAACAGCTTGATTAAAGACATTCCGGACAAAGACAGGGGCAGGTTAAGGACAAAATATATCATATATGATTTTTGACACAGCAGTAGGACGCAGTATCAAGCATTAGTATCATGTCTGGTAGATAAACCAGAGGAGGAACTGGATTATAACTGACTTGAGATGAAAGACAATTTCATTTCATTACTAGACAACCCTATTTGTCTCCATTTTGACGCACATTTTAATGCTTGCTACACCTAAAGTAAAATTGTTTTGGACAATCATGATGGTAACAACAACATTGGATTATTTAGGTTTAATTTAAGCTGTTTTCCATGTTCTATTGACAATAACCAAAATCACATACAATCTTATATAAGTAGCCATGGCATTGTGATACCATAAAAAGGCTTTAAGGCAATTCCTTTTGTCTCTGCTGTCTGCTTTAATCCCATTACATAAACAGGAGTCACTACTTGAATGCATAACTATTGTTTTTGATGCAAAACATGGTCCAATATTTTTTTTTTCCATGACTTTATGCATTATCTCTTCCAAACAAACTTCCAAACCAATTTTGTTAGTGTTGTTTGTTTTAAAAGTAGTGGACAGGGAACTTGAAAATAACTGATATAACATCAGTTTGGTAGAGAGACATACAAATATGCATAAAAGAGGAAAAAGAAAGAATGAATATTATTGATCTCTCATTGAGCAATTTACCTCTGCATTCAACCCACCCCCTTGGGGAGCAGCGGGCTGCCATTATGCAGCGCCCAGGGAGCAGTGTGGGATTAAGGGTTTTGATCAGATAGTGAAAAGAAGCAAATACTTATTTCAACACACCTCTTGCGACATAACTTTAAATACTTCCTATATAGATATGAGTAAATATTCTTATGTACTTGTATATCACAAGAAAAACAGCAAAATGACAGGAATAATAGCAATTCTAATTACAAAAACAGCAATGTGAAGAAGCTACCCTTCCTTTCAGTAATCATAATCTTGATTATGACAGTAGTAGTTGCAACAATAAAACAACAAAAACATTATCAGTAACAGTAATAATGATAACTATAATGTTAAGTTAAATTATAATTGATGTTTTCATCATAATAAAAAAAAAAATAATGATTGTAGCCTTTAAACATCTCTGCCCCTTATTTTTGAACGTGCATCCATCCATTTTCTTTACACACTTAAACAAGATGCTAAGCATAAGCTGTGGCCAGCTAACTTTTCTGATGTCAACAACCAGATGTTATGTGGCGATTTTCTTATCATGGAAAGTTTTTATTACGAATACACTGGATTATTTCTAATCTGTGGACACTTATGAATGAATGGAGTATAAACAATTGAAGACTGGATTTATAATACTGCTTCTGGATGCCTTTAAATGTATGTTTTTGTGGCTGCTTTGTCATGTTTACATTTTGATATGCTGCTATATCTGTCTTAAATGTGCTTTGGTGCTTGCTGTGTCCATGAAATGAACTAGGTGGTTGAATTGTGGAGAATCTCAGCTTTCCAACGATGTCTTACATGTCTATATTGGTAAACATTTATACCGGTGTAAGTTTCGTGCGTTCGACAGACCGACCGACAGCGACCCGACGGATTTTGAGAGGCTAAGGAAAACCAGTTGATTGCATTTACTCATTGAATAAAAGGCAATTTCTATGTTCAATAGTTCAAGATTTACCACTGACTCCTTACAAAGTTTACAAAGCTTGCCCTTACATTTATGAAACTATTTACTAACAGCAGCTCAGTAGCCTTTGATAAGTCTGGAGGAGCTGCAGAGACAAACAGTACAGGTGAAAAGATTTGATGATATTTTTTTGGTCCTGTCGAAAAACTTTATCTAATATGCTACAGTGTGTGTGGCATAAAACTGACACATTAGCCTGAACAGATTCCACGTTTCCACTGTGGGTGGACGGCCACATGTAGGTGGCAGTGTCATTCTGTGGAGAGGATTTTTTTTGCAGCAGGGACAGGACAGCTGGTGGGAGTTAATGGGGAGACGGATAAAAATCAATCCAGCAAAGCCCAGAAACATCATTAAAGGCTGCAGGGAACTTCCACAAATCAAAAACAACTCTTCACAAACTCTCTACATTAACTTTGACTGTGATTTAGCTATTTGCAAGGAAAAAATATATACACTTAATTTCCTTCATGTGTCAGGCTTTCTCTAAAACAAAAGAAAACATGTTGAGATAGGAAACAGAGTGACAGCAGCTAAAGGAACAACAATATTTGTGTTTCTCTCTAAAAAGCAGTTATTTGTTTTTTCATTCACTTTGTTTGCGATTTCCTATAAGTAATTAATCCTTTCAACATGCAATCAAAGTTCAATGACTTCAGCGAAAGTCCAAAACCTACCAGATGAACAAAAGACAAACAAAAAAACTCATATTAGAAAGTTCTTTGGTAAAAAACTGGAAAGCATTGTTTGCAACAAGGGGGTTGCAACAAAGTTAATCTTTCAAAACATCAGTAAGTGTGGCTTAATTAGGAGGTTTTTAGAGATCTAAAGTTTGGGGAAGAAATATCAACATATAGACTTCTATGGCAGGACAGAGAATGCAGAAATGAGAGCAGAAATAAAATAAATTAGAATCTAATCTGGCTTGACACAAACTCCATGCACATCAAGACATATAATAAATTAACCACCAGTATGTAAACAAAATCAGCTTTACTTCCAGAAAGTCAACCATGGAAGAAATAAATAACTTTTAACAAGCCAACTCAAAGTCAGCACCCTCCATTCTCTTTCTAAAGATCCCCTGTAGCCCCATAGTGTGGCATTGACCTGCCAGCAATAAACAGTAATCAGCTCAAATCACACGTGTGCACTACACAACAGATAAATTAAAACACAGACTGATGGAGACCAAGCCTCTGGTTGAAATCAATAGGTGCTTAAAGACACAGCAGGTATGAAGCTAATGCTGAATAACACTGCATTTATTGGAAAGCTGAGATGCAGCAGAGTTTCGGGTAGAGGGCTGCAGAAAATAAACGAACACCTGATTATCTCTGAAAGTGTGAGGGAATTAGAGTGTCAGTATCCCTCTGAGTGTGGATGGGGGGGCTGATACTCACCCATAAGTGGTGTTGCTGGCCCTCTTGCTGGTTGCCCTGGAGCGGCTTGACTTCAACTCTCCACTCATGCTCATGTCTGCATCAAAGAGCAACCAATTAACTTTGCGCTGACAGAGTCAAGAGCAACAAAGCTAATAAACAAAATGGACAAAGCAAACAACAGGAGGAATGCTCCGATTAACTAAGCTGCATTCATTATGCATGGAGCTGGGTTTATCTGCAGAGAAAAGGATTCATTTCATTGTCCTTTAGGTGTCAGTTTTGCACAGATGAGTTGCTGGTATTAAAGTATACTGAGGATTTCAAAAGTAAGTTTCAAAACATTTCTTTCCAACTTGAAAATGTTCAGTTTAAGCAACTGGACGTGAAGTTTTCTAGAATTCGTTCCACCTATAATCCAAGATGTTTCCTCAGTTCTAACTAGTGACATGTAATGGCGAATCCAGTAGGAGGGATCAGAGCCCCCTTTTGTCCCCCTAATTCTTTGTACAATATATTACAATATATTAATCTCAGTGCTCCCCAACACTAGTTAGGACTGAAGAAGCTTATTGGATGAGAGGCGAAACTTCAACTCCATTTTCCTAAACTGAACTTTTTTCAAGTTAACTATGACCTGGGTAACTGATAATCTTCACAGATATTTGGATCCAACATTATAAGGCACTTTTCATAGGCCAGAGGAGGTGCTTAGGTGACCAGACTGTTAGTTTAACAATGCTGGTTCCTGCCTGACATTCATCACATCTTTAAAGTTTAAACGTTACACATATTGGACTGTAATGCATCTCCATTAACAAAAAATATTCATGAGCACCTTTTCTTAATCTCCCTCTTTGTGTTAAAATGACCTTTTAATATAAAGTTAGATTTTTATTCACTAGATGGTAGAATGGATAAAATGGGATCCTAAATGGAAACATCTGGTCTGTTTCTATTTTGATTTATATAGCAATAGGATATGTTATTGCAAAACAACATTTTCTGAACGATCTGTACACAAGCGTTAAATTAATTTTATCTTAGCATAAAAAATTTTTTTGTTAATGAAATCAGGGAGACGAAATATGACAAACAATGAATAAAATGTTTTTTGTTTTGTTTTTTATATGTTGATACCAAATATTCTATGTGTAAGTTTTTGTCTGCAGGGGTTATGGTCACAAAAAGTCCAACTTAGTGCTACTAGGTTCCCAATGGGAATTTGGGACCAAGTAGCACTGACACTGTTGAGGAACACTATGGACAGTGGAAACATGCAAGAGAAGAGTTCTGTGTCGGAAGTTGTGGATGAGTCTCCTCCGTCCTACATTTTTTTATTTAGAGGAGGAAAGTGGGGACAAATTTGTTCTGGAACAGGACACCAGGGCGGCAGAAGCTTCATTTGGTGTAGAAGGCTTACAGCCGTACATGTTTGAGCCCTTGCCTCGCAACGCTGCCAGTTCTGTTAGCTCTACGCCTGCAGAAGACACAGACTTCCATCCCAGTGAACACTGGGACGTAACTCAATGGTAAAGTAAATGATACCTATTTCTTATTTCAATCGTTGCGTATATTAGCTGCGACATATAAATCAAGATGGTATGACCGAAAAAATTTGATTGACAGATGACCGTTGATATATGATTGGCCGAATTTAGGTGTACAAGCTGACGTCTAACTAACTGGCCTGCATGAAATAACGAAGAAAGAAAACCCCCACAGATTTTAAGGCAGGATTTTTTTTAAAATATAAATTTTTTAACTTTTGGGACAATATGGTGTGATAAACAATACATTTATATACATGTTTAAGCCAGAATGATTTGAAATTTAAATATGACTTCCCTATGATTTAAAAAAAAATACACACAAATTACAGCTGGAAAATTTGCTAAATACATCAACTTCAAACAACAAAAAGATTATTGATAAGATAGAAAACCGATTACATTACAGCAGCATTAATAATACGATTGTTAAACTTTTTGTTTAAAGTTTTTGTGTAATTAATACAACACTGCAGTGTTTATTACTTCTCATCCCGATTTAAGCTAAAATCCCAATTATGGTGTGTCGGTTTTGTCTATAGTTTGCAAGGTGACTTCAAACATCCACATCATGGCTTTGTTTCCACCATCCGTTCAGCATACATATCCATACACATGTTCTCACCAGCTAATTAATCATAAATCACCTTGATTACAGTGTACGCCAACAGTTAGGTGTTTGCACAGTGGTTGTGGGGTGCTGATTTGCCCATAGAGAGGCATAAAAAGACAGAAAGACAAGGGGGGGTAGTCCGGCTTGACATGGACAGATGGGCGGTGAATGGAGTGTGACTGGGCCAGCTGCACATACACTCACACAGTGTGACTGTCAAATGGCTGGGAGCTACAATTAATTAAGTATGGGTCTGAATGTGTGAAAGGAAAATTAGACATGTGTACGTGCCTTTGCCTCCCACAGCAGAGACACTTTTGTGACAGTTTGTGGCCCAACAGTGCCCTGTTGGAAAGCTTCTCTGCAGTCGAAGGTTTCTCTGCTGGAGGGCACTTGCCCCAACAGCAGACAGAAAATCTATCCCTTATTCAGAACCGCAAACTCATGCACATCCTAACAGCTTATGGAAAATAAAGTAAAAAAAATAAAAAAAATATTTTTTTTTATGTCTTCAAATTCACAGAATTTAAAGCACCTGAGTCGTCTCAAGCATGTAGTTTCGTGCTATTTCAGACAAAACAAGACATAGAAATCTGTATTTCACTTCTATCTGTTTCATCCTTTGCAAGAACACCACCTTCTTGCACAAAACAGGCTTGGAAAACAAAACATTCTGATGTTTTACGATGCATTTACTGAGCAACGCAAAGACGCTGTGATTGACTGCATGATGGAGCCATTAAACAGAACTAGATACTAAGATGCTGCAGAGCACAGTTGTCTCTCTCAACGGGTGCAAAACCTCAGGAGGTAATCAGCGTGCCTATTCGTAAACAGGATCCTACATGCCATAATTAGCATCACCAGAGCAGACTTCACTTCTAGGCCACACACACATATATTACCTTTTTTTCGATAGTTACACAGACTTGACATTAGCTTCTTTATATTTGTTTCTATGGCCAGAACTTAACTCTAAATCTAACCATAGGGTACTTTATAAAGGGTACTTACAATGTATTATATGTTGCAAAAATTATCCTCAAACAAGAAATTTTAGAAAACATACACACTGCCACACATACAGAAAATGTGCTATTATCCAGATTTATACGGGGCTCAAAAAAAATGTATTAATTAATGCAAGCCCAATAAAAAAGAGACAGCACAAGAGATATAAAACAGATATTATATGTTTATCTTAGTATTTTCAAAACCCTCACTGTTCTTGGTCGCTGTCCTGTTTCAGTCAAATAAAAGAGAAAATGTATTCTTTGGTCCTTTAACTTGTGCTCAACAAAATTATACAAGCAAGAAGGAAGCATACTAATCATAAAAAGTACTGATTGCATATTTCTAATATTTACTTGTAAGGAGATTTGCTCTCTTTGTTGAAAAAGAAAATTGCACAAACTTAACAGGATAGCTTCCATGAAATGGTGATAATAATCAGGTTTGTTTCGATGGTTTGGTTTAGTTTTCAAAAACATTATTTTGCTCAAGATTTTGTAAATAATTATAGTTCACAGTACACATTTAAATTGTCCATAGTACTCAAACCTTTTCAAACTGTTTTTCACTAAAACTACAGACGTACGTAAACCTGATTATGTATTTTTAAGATGAGACAAAACTAAGAAATTGTAAAGTAGAAGAGAGAAAGGGAGAAAGGATGCTTTGTCAGATAAAAAGTTTGGCATAGCAGCCCTCTATTCTCCGGTACTCTTAAAGCTTGTTTTCTTATTGCCATCAGAGGTCCAGCTCGAACTGTAACCAACTGTTTTAAAGAGCATTTGTTGTCCAAAAAAACCCAAAACAAACAGACCAAGGATAAAGTTGTGGATAGATTAATGTTGACGAGCTGGGTAAACTTCTGCTAATATTTTTTAATTCAAGTGGACTAATTTGATGGTAGGAGGAGAATTACCTCTACACTCACCCAAGATTTTCAAGATTAAAGTAATTGTAAAAAGGTGTTCTAGACTGATAAGAAAAATAATTACTAATGCCCTACCAGCAATGTTTGGAAGAGATTCTTAATCAGTATATCGCCATAAAATAGCTATTCCCATGATAACACATGGTGGTGGCAGCATCATGCTAAGATTTCTTTTTTTTTCTTCTAAAACCAGCTAAAATTAAAAACAATCCACTGGATATTGTTTCCAAGTTTGAAGACATTTCGCTTCCCATCCAGGAAGCTTTTTCAATTCAAATGTCAGTTATAGCATTGAATTAGAGTTTTTTTTTTTTACAGTACCCCGAAAAGGCCTTGTTTTTGTTTTGAAAACATGCAAATTGGAACAGACGAAGGGGTCCACCCGTTCGGAATGGGGGTCGTTTGGCTTCTTTTGTTAGACTGCAATACTCCATACCCATCTAAGTGTCTGAAAAGTCGGTCATTAAAGGGGATCATTTGACTGGCTGAATTGACGGGGTCCTCCGCTCTCCTGTACAGGGGGTGGGGCTGCAATGATAATGGGAGGGGATTTACTCAATTGCTGCATTCTAGGTTTTTGAAAGCTGGAACCTGAGTCCACCCCCTCGTTTAGGGTTGGTTTTTCTTTCTTAACATAGATCGCTACCTTCACGCCACTATCAAACGACCTATTTTCTCAAATACAGACCTATAACCACCTCTCCACAGACACATGGTCAAACACAGAAGAGCTACCTGGACAAGACTCTGCGGTACATCAACACCTTATGAACAAAGGACATTCTATTGAGGACCGGAATGTTCACATTTTGGATAAAGAAAAAAAAAACGTAGAAATCAACACTATTCCTGACATTTTGAATTGAAAAAGCTTCCTGGATGAGAAGCAAAACGTCTTCAAACTTGGAAACAAAGTCCAGTGGATTGTTTTTAATTTTTTGAGAACTTTCACCAGCATAAAAAACATATTGACAACCCTTAACTTGCAACCACGCCTGCAAAGGAATCATTTAGATTATAAAAAAAATATAAAAAAATTGCCCAGTCAAATAACCTGTCGATTATTTTGATAGTCCCACTACTTTTTTTTTCTTTCCTCAGATTTTGTTTTGGGCTCCATGGTTACCAGGAGGTAATTTCATTGGTTTGGGATTGACACAAAAGGGTTTCTTTGAATAGACTGGATTATTTTACTCCTCCAGATTACACTGCTGTCCTCTAGTCTGTAAACAGGCACAGATTTAAAAAAAATATAACACTGAATAACTAATTATTGATTATGTATAATAGTTTGCAACAAATTGTCACTGTCTGGTAGAAGATTCTACCTTCAAAAGCATTTTTGACATTCCTTTTACATCACAACTGGTGGATCATACAGATAATTCTTAACAGTTTAAACCACAAACCCCTAGTTGATCTTCACTCTGTGTTTTACCTTGTTCAAATTTATCTCTGACTAAGTCTGCAAAACTTTCTAAATTTCACATTAATTGTTCTTTATTATGGCTCTAGCTGTGTCTTCTACTTACTTGCTGCTCATGCCAAATTTGAACTACCACCTGGTTTCAAAGCCCAAATATAGATATAGACTGGGTTAGGTTATAGACTGGTCATTCATTTGCACCATATTTAAATTAGTAGGGAAATTAGAAATCAATCAGAAAATGCTCTCCTTTAAAAATATTTAATGGAACAAATGTGAAAAAACTTTTGCTGCTTAATTTTTTCCTTTTTTGGCTTCAATAAAATGAAACATTTTTAAGCGTCCTCTCACAATTCAAAGATATTCATATATATTATTATATTAAATTTATATTTGTTTTCTCCATTAATTAATTAATTCAGAGCAACACTTTAGGGATAATATTGTAAAGAAACTTGAAAGACATAAATGAGACATTATTATGATCTGATGTTTAGGGTTAGTTGCTAAAACTGGATTAAATGACACACAGAGGTCATGCAATCAGCCATAATGAATTATAAATCCTCTGCCACATTTTACAGCCTGTCTCTTTGCTCTACAGTGGGAGCCAGACTGATCCCTCATACAGGCACAAAGTCAAAGCTGACTTAATATGACTCGAAACAAAATAACACAGAAATAATAAAACAAACCCTTTCTTATTCAAATTCCCTACAGGGGTTTCTCAATAAGTAGAGTCACTAAGCAGCTGCCGTGGGAAATTGTGCTTAAATTCTGGATGCGGTTATGTGTAACAGAAAAAACATTTTTTTCTTTTTTAGTGCCTTTGCTTTCATTATTATCTTTAAAGCAAGGTTCTAAATAATTGTAGAAATCCAAAATCTGACGCTAGGAATATTTGGGAGGTAATATAATATTATGAATGGATAAAAAAGCGGGAATTTCTCTCTCAGCTTTCTTTCTTGTAGTTTAATAGGGTAGATAAAATCCCATCTTTATTTATCTATCTAATTCAGCTAAACGTTTTAACATGAAAAATGCAGTTATTACTGATACTCAAACTCCTTTAATGGAATAGCTCTTCTGTTATTTATCATTTAAGTTGATTCACCTAATGTCTGTTTCTGGGTGACTGTTTTCTAGGCTTGATATATCCTCCTTAGGGTTGTGGCGAAGATGAGAACAACTCCATCAGGATCTGTATGAGTGGAGGTTAACCCCCATGGACAGGTTGCCACCCTCTACTCCTGTGCCAAAAACATCCACCACAAACAACCAGACTGACACAACCACACAATAACAACTGAGGGGCTGTTTATTATCCTAACATGTTTGGCTATGAACTGCAGGAAGAGGCCTGATATCAGTGGAGAACTCTAGCAGTCACAGAAAATTCCTACTGTAAGGTAAAAAGCTTACCTTCCAGGCCTGTGCTGACAGCATTAACCATCAGAACCACAATGCATCCCTTCAAGTTAATCCTTTATTTGTTTCTTTTCTTGCTATGTGCTTTTTAATCTTTTTATTGTCTCTTTTTAATCATATTCTAATTAATGCTCAGCACAAACAGTGGCCTAAATCATTTTTTGACCTTTTCATTGATTTGATTATGAAGAGCACCCTTATTTTTAGCATGTATTTTGTACTGAAAATATTAGTTTAGTTAGTTTAATATAATGTGTCACTTTTCTTTCTTGCAAAAACACAGTGTACTTTTCTTCACTTTCTAGAAATAAAAAAAACAATTCGCACAAAGTCTTCATTTCCCGCAAAGGAGATCTGTTATTCTGCCTTTTGGTAGTATACATTTAAATGTGGTTTAATAGCACCTCTGTTTTTTGGTGACTTGATCTACTCTACATATCCTTTCACTGTCATAAAATTAGTTCCAATGCTGATGACTTTGTAGTGTGACTGTAGCTGGAAATGTCTAAGAAAGAGAGAGAGAGAGCAGATAAAGTTTTATGTGTTATGTTCAGGAAGAACCTGGCAGATTCAGAATATTCAGAGGTGTTAAATTTTGAGCAATACCACTGAAGCGTCCCTGACAAAATAATACAGCCTCAGCCAAAAATAAGTCATGGTTTTGCTGTAAAATCTGTCAGAAAGCAACAAACTTGCCTCAACCATCTAAAAAAAAGAGAGAAGAGTGTTGTGTCTGCATTCACTTCTAAGTACTCAGTCAGTGTCAAGCTTCTGCTCCTGCGAGCCTCAGAAAGTAATCTTATTAAGGATCGGCTTTAAAGGTGACATTCACTTTAAAGCTGAAGAACAAAAGATAAACATGTAGGTTTGATCATCCACCAGAGAGTGGGAGCAAGACTAAAGGAAGTCGACAGAGGTTTCGGTCTCTGAAGCCTTCACAGTCTGGGTCAGGTTCTGACCTTGGCAGTGTTAGAAGTAGTAGGAGTTGAACTATTTCTTATCTTTGGTGTATAGGGACCTAAAGCATTTTTTACACCCTAATGCAAATGTATTAAAGCAGAGCTTTAAAATCTGCAGAATTTTCCAAAACCAAATGTGTCTGTACCCATACAAAGTAATGATATATAAAAACAAATTCTGATAATATTAGAAATATTTACAACAGAAATACAGAAATAGAAAAACTGCTGACTGAACAGCTTATCATGCAGGGGGGAGATTAGGAAAATATTGCTTTTGAAAGCACACCACAGCATTCAAACAGTCACTAAGACATCCACACGGATAAAAGGGTTTCCTTAGTATACTCACATCTTGGACTGAACAGGGTCATATCAGGGATGCAAGGCAATAAAAAAACGGAGAGCAGAGGAACAAGCCAAAGGTTTTCTTCTCTTCTCATGAAACTCTTCTGATGTTCTCACTTTTGATGTGTGTATGCTTTTGTCTTCTTGAGTGTGTTCATGTGTGTGTGATTGAGATGCTGCCTGCTGTGGTACTACTGAGTCAGTGACAAACCAGATAGAGAAGCTCCAGTGGGTTGTACCATATGTCATCATGTGGTAGGGGTGGACAGTGGTGCACCGGGCTGTTCCATTAAAAAAATAAAAAAAATAAAAAAAATTAAACATGCAAGCGGTCTGGATGCATGTGCAGCTGGTTCACTCTCTGCAACAGGAGCTCGATATTAGAAATTCCATCCTTGCAAATAGGAAGCTGCTGCAGAATGTACCCTTATTTCTATGCATTATGCATCATGTATTTTAATAGCTTCTACCTTACACTGCCCTTTAAAACAAACAAATATTTTGACATTTTAATCAAACATTAGAACTCCATAAATACATTTTTAAGTGTTATTTTGTTGGACAGAAGCAAATTAAATTTTATTCAAAATATACATTAAAAGCCAACAATTTGAACATTTTTACAGGTTTCCCCTACCCTTTGCATACACACTGTCTCTGCTCATTTTGGTTGTACTGAACATGAAGCTGCACCACACTGTTTAATCTCTATTTCTCCTGAGGAGAGGCTTTTATGTAGGTTTAATTGGCTTCTTTTAACAGCCAACCCAGGGCAAGACTGGCTGCAAGCCAAACCTTAATCTTAGTCCACTATGGAAAAAAAAAAAAAAGAAAAGATCATTACTTCTTTTCACACCACACTTAACCCAAAAACAATTACATTATTAAACTGTTAACCCTTTAGTAACTCACTTCTCAGCAGTGAAATGCAGCTGGACATCAGACAGTATATGAGCAGTTTGCCAGATGTAGTTTTAGAGTGGTTTGGTAATCTGTTTAAATAAAGAGATGTATGGAGGCCAAAACGTTAAATATGGTTTAATATAATCAGAATGTATTCTTAAATAGGTATGCCATCTTTAAATTTGCAGCTAATTCTTGATGTTTTCTTTTTAACAATGGATTACCTCTTGACACTTCTAAACCTGCTGAGTCAAAGTCATCATAGCGGTCCAGTCAACAGACTCTCCTACCAAAGCCCCTCTTTAATGCTCACGCGTCCATTTAAGCAACCAAGTCTCAGTGGGTCTCTGAGCCAAACTCTCCCCTCTTCCAGGTGAAGAAAAAAACAGCAGCGTGTTCAAAGCTGTGATTAGATTTAATAACCTAGCTGTTCTTTAAACATCTTGTCTGTTGTGTTCCCTGGTCTTTAAATAGTGTTTTTTCTTTACTAATGTCCTCTACCAAGTCTCGGAGGACTTCATAGAACATTTATAAAGGTATTTTATCACACAAAGCGGGACTTTGTTCAATGACTAGGTGACTCTGAAGGCAGTTGGTTGCACTGGGCTTTATGTTGTGGCATCTGAAAAACCAGGGGTGAAAGTCAGATTCAGAACACCTCAGATAATCTCTGAAGGGGCATAGAGTTTAAGCAACCCAGTCCACATTAGTCTAAAAAAACAAAGAAACATTTTGAACGCATGACAATTATAAAGAGACACTAAAACAAGCCTGCTGCATTTGGGGGCTACCTAATAAACATTTAAAATCAAACCTAACAAAAGGAATGAATACAACAGAGGAGCTTCTGCAGAGCAATCCTCTGGCCAGGACAGGTTAGGCAATTTTAAACTTATGTTTTTTGGAAACACAGATGGACCAATTATACCCTTATGCTTACTCTCCACTAATACATGGGTGGTTAGAGCTGTATGGTGATGTAATACAAGAGCAGAGCTCATACAAGGCCTCAATGTAAAATAATCTCTTTCTCTCTGCTGCGTGTGACATGCCACAGACAGGGGAGCCCAGCTGGCTGGTAAATCTTTTTATTCTTTTTAATAGATTAACATTTCTAAACTTTAATTCTAATTTTGAGTCATTCTTAGAACTAATACATTTTTGCCTGCATTTATAAAAAAAAAAGAAAGAAGCTGAGGTAAATTGATGTAAAAGAAACAGGTTTTATTGATGTAATGTATTTTGTTTTGCCTTTTAATATTCACACCACACTTTTTAATTTGTGAGTTTATTACATAGAAATCAGAATAAAATTCCTAAAGGGTGTAGTTTATGGACACCAAGCCTATACATATTTCTGGTCAAATCCTGTTTAATAAAAACACTAATAATTATTTGCTTAAAACACACTTTTATTTGCAACATATGAACATATAGAATATATATAATGTGTCAGAAATAATTTTGGATTTTATATCATTTAATTTTGAATAAACATACTGGCAGATGTTTAGCAGTCATCACAGAAAAAGATTCAAAATGCCTCCACCTTATTTCAGACTTCAGTCTGTGAGACAATTTATTTTTTTTTTTTTTTACTTTTTTTGGTTTACTGTAAACATTAAAAAGACCATAATAAAATTTCCAAAATAAATTACATCATAATGCTGAATTCTTTTTATTAATCTGTTCTTTTGCCACCAGGAAGACAGCTGCACAAACCTTATAGCATTACTTATTCAAATCTTTAATGTCTTATTTTACCAGCTATTTTTGCCCAGAATCCTCTATATTTTCACAGCTACAACACCACGAGAAGTATTCAGTCTGAAGTATTCTCCCATAAGAGGTAACGCAATACAAATCTTTGAGGAGCCAGCTGCATAATTGATCATTTCTATAACACAGGAGGATCAACATTGAGTAAAATTTTCCTCTTAATCCTACTTTTGAATTTTTTTTATATAAACCTGAGAGCTTGCTTAACAGCCTTAGATAAAAGATTTTTTTTTTTGTTTACTTTAGCAACATCCTGATTCTGATTATTTATATCTAGCACTTTTGTAAGGAAGTTAAAAGAATCAACAAAACCGAA
>NW_015150458.1:326278-328026 GCF_000732505.1 Cyprinodon variegatus | reverse complement strand
AGCAGAGAAACCTCTAAAACCTGCAGGACAGGGGGCCTTGAGGACCGAATTTGGGAATGCCTGAATTATATCCATTAACCAGAATTTATATACAAGTTTTTTTTACTATAGGAAATTGTTTCTCATTTAACCCATTAAGCACCCAAGTCAGATCATCAGAAGCAAATCAATCAGGGTTACTGTAAAGTATAAAAGTTTCTGGTCCTTTTTCTATTTTTGAGGGACTAAAGAGGCTATTTGGCTTCTAAGACGGACTCTATATTTGTGCCTTTTTGTTGCTCATTCAGATTTTTTTTCTACTCCTAAGGTAGGCCATTTTAGCCTCTTCCTTTTTGTGTAAGTAACAGAGCTGCCTGCTGAGGTGTAAAATGATGCTATTAGAGCAGGGAGAATGGGCCAAAACAGAAAAGTTCTGGGCATGTACAACTGAATAATGAGCAGAGACTAACTACAGCGCTCCATAAAACCAAGGATGACCTGCTGCTTTCTGTGTTGTTTCTCCAATAAGAGCTACTACCATTTAGTCTTTTCACTGTTTTGGAAGGAGGAGAGGGGCTGAAGGTTTAAATCAAATTGCAAATCTTCTCAACTTCTATGTAGTTACTTAAGTGTTCCTGGGCAAAATGCAGCACTCTTGGAGGCCTCATTGCTATTTGTTACTCAATGCACTAAAGTTGTGAAATTGCATGGATGTATAAAAGTGTAATTAGCAGTGTGAAGAAATGGTGATTACATTTCTTCTGTAGTAGTTCTAACCATAAAATTATCAGTTGTAGTCTTTTTAAGAGTCACTGAGGATCTCTCTAAAAGGTGTTTATAGCCTCTAAAAGACATAAAGAAGAGCCTAATTCTTGTTCTGAGCGTTAACATCAAAGTTGGTGGAGTAGAAGAGCCACAACCAATAACAATCAGTGTTTGGCGACATATTACTGTATTCTGATATGATAATCTTCTTTTTAAATGCACCGTTGCGCTCTCCATCCCCCAGCCCTCACCATGGAGCACAGCAGACAGCTCATACATTATCATTGAGAATCCTTTCTCTTTCGTTCACCTTCTTTCTCAGTGTAACACCCGCTGATAACCCCCCAACCATCTCTCTGGCACTTTTCTTTTTAACTTGAGTGTGAGAGCCTGAAACCTCATTATATCCTGTTGCTATTCCAGCAAACTCAATCGGACAGCAGGCTACAGTCACGGCAGAAGACCAAGGTGGTATGGGTTTTGTTGGAGTATACGTATATAATGTTTAACATATTTATGACTGTTTTGAGTGAAGCTTGACAAGGTTCCGTTTTTGACTTTTAAATTCTTGGACACATCTTTAAGCCTTTAAACAACATCCTATCCAGAATAGAAACTAGCATTCTCTGTTACAGCCGACTCATAAAATCAGGTTCTTACAACTCTACATCATCTGACTTATGGAGCCTAGGTGGAAAATTCAACTGAATAAACTGATTATTTTCCTTCATTCGCCTACGAGACAGCCAATCAGCTCTCTTTTTTTCTTTTTTTTTTAACAGTATCCTGTCTGGCAATGTGGCAATAAGAATCATTGTCTTGATGCCAAAAAGAGCCCAACAGATTTTACTTTCACAAGTGTAGCAGTATGGCAATTGTCATATTGTTCCACTTGTTTCATGCTCCATAAATTGCTTTATTATAATTATGCAGGTAGTTTTACAGTTTATATGGACACTGCAATGTAAATAGAACAGAACAAGAAAAACAGAAGAAGAAAAAGA
>NW_015150458.1:315683-325451 GCF_000732505.1 Cyprinodon variegatus | reverse complement strand
AAACATTTTAAGTGTGACATTTTAATAGAATGCACCAGAATTTAAGTATTTCTCTTGATTGCTTTGAAAGGGCCTGAGGTTGGTAAAATTGTAATGGATTATTTGACTTTTATCTGTTGTCTTTGATATAGTCTATATAAGGCAGAATTCATGCCATGACAATTCTATATTCACAAGGACATAAGATCAATATCAATTACGGAATATATAAAAATGTATTAATCTGTTCCCAAATCCCAATATCAGATCATTTTATTCTCGATCTGTTCTAAAAGATCATGAACCTGCTAAATATGGGAGGGTGTTCATGAAATACTCAAAATTGACCCTCTCTATGTTTTATTTGTAAACACCTCAGCAGACGTTTCATATACACTTTTTTAATACGTTTAGTAAAAATCACATAAACATTTAATGTGATATTTTGAACCCCTATAACAAGGAATTTTCAGTTTTGTGTTGTTCGGTCTTTTTACCAGCCAGTGTTTTTTAAAAATAACAATTATTACCATAAATATGTGTGATGTGCTAAACAAAGAAAGCTGGAAGAAAGAGAAGCACAGCAGTTTTTTTTTAAAGGGTGATTCAATTTTAGTTGGCCAGTCTCTAAAGAGTAATAAGATGAAGGATTTAATTACTGTCTGAGATACTGAGAATCTGAATCTCTTTTAAGTTTTTACTATCCCACTTTTATTACATCTTGCGGGGAAACAGGGAGAACATTGACTGAGGCTGAACTGAGTTGCATTCTGAAGCAGCCCCATTCATCATCCTCCTCAGCCCTATCTTTGCATGTCAGGGCTAGCCTTTTGGCTGCCCATCAGTGACACACAAAAAAAGAGCTCTTTTAAATATGCAAGCATGTGTGCTTTATTGTGTAGTGTAATGTCTATATGTGTATATTTTAGCTTGGAAGCATGATACAATTTAAATAAGAGCAGCCAGAGAGATGAAAGCACAGAAGACAAAAGATAATTTAAGTAATACCAGAAATATTGAATTTTAATAATGTTAAAGTAGCTGAAGGTACCCATCTAGTTCGCCCATAATGACCCTGATCTGCAACAAAATGTAGGATCTTTTTGTTCCACATCGCCTAACCATGTATGAATATTCATTAACTTTTTATCTAACTTAAGGAAAATTAGATGAAGTATTTTTTTTTTATTATTTCTTATTTCAGGCATCATTTCACTAAGCTATCAAGGGAAGAAGATGAATACCTGATAATGTTCCTGTCACCTTGTTGTTAAAGTCTTTTGATGCCTAAATGTAAAGACTACAGAAAACAAATTAGCACAAAGTGTCAGTTAAAATGTTTGTTCATTCAAAACGTCTTTTTTGGGATCTCTAAAGAAAATTTCTCTTATCATGATAAATCAATATCTTCCTTGAAATGCGCAGATTGATTTTAAATGATCAAACATAACTTGAGATTAGCATGTGTTATTTATATTTAGGTCCAGCCATCAAGAAGAATTTCCTAATTAAATGCTTTTGCTTTTCAACGAGTCTCCATCAAGAATTTCTATTTTAACCAAATACTGCTCTGGCCAATGAGAGACACCATATCTTTGCTCAAGTTTCTACCTCTGATGTCCATTACTGCAAACACCTCTAAGATGTCCAGATAGATTTAGAATGCTTTAGACAAGATGTTATAAAGTCTCTCTAGCTACAGTAGTTCCAGGTCTACTCCAGGGAGAACAGATAAATGAATCCATGGGCATCACAGATGGGGTGCAAGGGTGGGACAGTTTATGTTCCCCTTGTCCCCAACACTTTTTAAGCCACTACAACATTTCAAAATATTGTTTACATGCATTTAAGATTTTGCAAGCCATCTTTAAGCACAACATAAGTGTAGATTGCTAATGCCGCAGATCAAAGATAGGAGACTTGCTGCTGAGGTTGAGCAGAGCTTCATAATGTGTATGATTGCATGTTGGGATGTTAAGCAAAGCAGCCAGACAGCCAATGGTAGAAAACTTTGAACAGGTTTTACCAAACATATTGGGCAAGTTCAGTAATGCTGTTAAAATTAGATAAAGATAACTAAATGATGATTGATTAATAAATGCCAGTATATCATGGAAAGCTCATTTTCAGATAGTCCTTCACTTCTGCAGTATTTGCATTCTTAAAGAAAGTTGGTTTGTTGATGCCTGTCAGCTGATTTCAGATATGTTTGAATCTAGCCGTCACCATATTGAGTAGCTGCTCTGATCCCTTGTGCATAAAAGATACATGTTTGGTGATAAAAATGGTGACTGATAAATTTCTATTAATTGCTTACAAAAAAGAATGGACTTCATCAGAGATGACTGTCGGCGATGAGAGGAGGTTACTGGACACTGACTGCATATAGCCGTCTGTGCAGTGTACATCTCGTATCAGGTGATTTTCAAAACAAGTAGGGAGATCTCAAACTTTACTTGCACAAGTGCACTCTCACAAACAACTACAGGTGCTTGGTTCCAGGGATACTTAGGGATTAACTTTCATACAAAAGCACATATTCTTATCTTTAGCCACCACAGTATACATGTTAGATTAAATAATACTACTTATACTTCAGCGATAGTATCAAGGTGTTAGTTTATTGTATCTCTTCTACTATATCCGTTGGTTGTGCTTTTTTTTTTTTACATCCCTTTGCAGGTGATGAAGCAGACTGAAGATGTTTTATCTTTATCTCCCTTTTATTTCCCCTTTTATCTCCTCTTTCTTTCATCTTTTCTCCTTTTTTCCCTTTCCTGTTCTACTTACATTCCAGTGTCCATAAAATCTATAATACTCCCTGCATGAATTATAATAAAGCTATTTATATGCATAAATCAAGCAGAACATTATGGCGATAGCCGTACTGCTCCACTTGTGAAAGCAAAATCTGTTGGGCTCTTTTTTTGGCATCAAGACAATTATTCCTATTGCCCCACCGCCGGACACTGTTAAACAAACAAAACAAAAAAACAAGTAGGGAGAGCTAGCTTAAGCTGTTAACTGGATTAATGTGGTATACTTTTTTTTTTTTGAAAAATTAAGTGATTGCACTGATTAGACACGTGTGAAAGGGGTGCATTTGATATATTGATCATAAGATTTAGCTAAAGACATAGATATGTTTAGCTGTTTGCAAAAGTAGAAGGATCAACAGAAAGCAACTTACCTTCACTTTACGAATATCTTCTTTCAATTGAAGAAATGTGTTGAAAAAAATCTACAGGTACTTCATGTGGAAGGTATCCCATAACTCTGATTGTCACTGTATATTATAAAATAGAATAGAACAGAATAGAATTCAACTTTATTGTCATTAAACTGTCACAAGTACAAAGGAACTTTTTAATTTGCTTCTATCCAGAGGGGTTTTGAGTAAGCTCACAGGGATTTGATTTAGAATGATCCATTCTGTTCAAAGGGGATGAGCCCCAGATCTACACTAAGGGTTCAGTACTTAATATGTCAGTCATAAGGTAGAATCGTTTGGAAGTCACACTTCTGAAACCTGTCACTTTTATTCCATATCGTGTGCTAATAATAATAATAATTTAATAATAATAATAAGAAGAATAATTTGCCAGCAGGAATAGCTCTTTATGAAAAATCTCATGTTCCGGTTGTCTTCTTTTCCTGCTATTTAATCAGTAGATGTCAGAAGGTAATTATGACATCTCAACCGGATTATTGCAGCTTTAACTTCAAAGGTAAAGTGGAAGGATTTTACAAATTTATGAAAAGACCCGCCCTCTCCATAAAAAATGCACATGCACAACCCTGCACATGAATAACGCTGGCAGGAGCATGCACAAGCCCAATTTTCCACCTGCAACTCTACACTAGGAAAAATGTCCACCTTTTCTCATGGACATGTGATAAATCATGTTGCAATGGATCAAGTATCATGGTCTTTCATTCTCTGATGTCATCAGCTGACTGACTCATCTCCTGATGCAAATTTCCTATGGGAGATTCAGCAATAAGCCAAGCCTTCAGCATACATAGATTATTGAGATAATCAAATCCCTTCAGTACATTAAGTTGTTTGGGGAAAACATATACAGAAAATCCCTTACATGCTCCTTATTACAGGGAATTTATCAGTATATCGTAAGGATCAAACTTACACCAGATAAGGTATTCAATAGAACATAACATACAGACTGGACAGTATTCTACTTGCATGGCAAATTTATATTTAACTGAGACAAAGGAGAGTTATTATGTGATGAAAAGGTAGTTGTGATCCCCTGATTTTGATTTGATTTAATCAAGTTTGAAAGTAGCAAATAATGTCTTTTTTTTTTGGTTGAAAGATAAATAAAATCCAAGATAATGAAATTACTATAACTTTATCAGATCACATAAAACTCCACCAAACCGAATAAGACTGATTCACTGAATATATATGGGTTGTGTTGAGGACTGGATTGCCAGGATATTGAATTTTGGAGATGGTCTAAGTAGTCTGTGAGCCTCTGATATTACTTTCTGCTCTCGTCCTGTGATTGTCCTCATTATGTCTATCAGCATCTCCTCTGACTCTCTAAGTATTTATGGTCCTGTCTTCCCTTCTGTCTTTGTTAGCTTGGCTCTTCATCTTCCCTTGATTTGCCTTACCAGCTCTTCCACCCCTTTAATCTACCCTTTTCCTTGAATTATCGTATGTCTGGATTTTAGTCACCTTCCTCCTTTAGCTAACCTGACAAGCCAGATTGATAATGTGTAGCACTCTGAATTAATTCTACACATTACCAATCTGGGACTGCTACCATCGAATCCCTTAGGGAAATGTAGCAGAACTTTCTGAGCTGAAAGCGACACCTACTGACTGCCCATTAAAGATTGCGTTTAGCCAATCAAGGTAACAAAATGTCTTAAGCAGCAGTCGCCATGGGAAACAACAACCTATGCTTGTAATGCTCTCTCTGTTCTTCTTTTAAAGATTAAATTACATATTCTGACTAAACAGATTTGTTACCAGCAGCTATGTGTGCTTTCACAGTTGCTGCCATTTTTATTTGGGTTTGGCTGTGGGCCTGGCAGCTCTGGCTTTCGATACAGTTGTCTGTCCTGCATAAACCATAATTCTGCAGTGATGGGTCAAGCCAAAAATACACTGAGAATTCAGTTAGCAGGCAAGGTTATCGTTTAGCCAGAGATTGTTTGAATTACCTGATGTTTAAAGGTTCTTTCTCTCTCCAGTTATCAGTCTCTCTCCATGGAACTGGTAACTTGATATAAATAATTTAGGTCCTTTGCTTTTTGCTGCTTATTTTTACTCTTCTGACAGAGGAAATTGTAACATACAACCAAGAGGGTATTTACTTCTATATACTATCTATGCAGTTCAATTCACTGTATAGCTGAAAATTATTACCTGGGGATCTGCAAACAACTCTATGCCAACAAATTTACCACAGATTTATCAGAAACATTTATGAAACACTTGTAAAACTAAGTAAAATGTAACTGGTTGAATCAACCTCAAACTTCTCAGCTACCCTCCAAATGAGATTATTGGGATATACAAAATAAGGTAGTACAGTACCCGTTCAAAGAGGTTCCACACTTTCTTTATTTTAGAGAGAGAAGCCACAGGGCATCTCTCAGATATGCAGTCAGTGCCTTCATTGGCAAGAGGCTATTGCTATGCTGTCCTTCTGCTTTAGATCAAAGAAGTAACAGATCTACTTCTGATTTGGTGTTTTCATACATCTAGGCTTACTAAGATGTAAGCACATAGCCTAACAAAGACCATTTGGCACATAGACATATCAAAGAGTTGACTGTCATCTGGTCAACAAACAGGACTCTAAGACCTTTCCGTTAAGCCTCAGATAAATTCAAAGCTTAAATATATTATCATGCAGACATTAATAGCTGTTCTGCAATTGTGTGGATATTTATAGAACTACAACCTTGATGGACTAAATTGTGTCACTCTACAGATAAAATATGGGATATTTTAACTAAACAAAATCATATATTTAGAGTGTTTTAAATAGTCAGTTAACCATTTTATATTAACCGACAAAAGTGTTAATTTAGGTAACGTTGTTTACGTAATCAAAGCATTTTGAGAGTGTGTTTCAGTGATTAAATGTATTAAGAAATACCTGCTAAAAATACTGAAGTAAGACAGTTTTACTACTATGAATGCAGGTAGCAACCTTTTGAATGTGAAATTTCAGGCATGCTTATGTTGTCCAGACTTTTCGAGTCATAATTCGGACTTTTCGGAAAGTTACATTTTAAATTTATTTGGTAGGAGGATATTCCTGCCTCCTAATACAAATGGAAAGCTCCATATAACCCAGGATGATTTGACCTCTGACTACAAAAGATAAGTCTACTGTGAAGATGGAAAAGCTTCTAGCATTACCTATCTTTTTTGACCTAACCACCCATTCATTCAAAAATATTCTAACAGGTCTAACATTGGCTCAGGTAAGTTATTAAAAGGTTAAAGCCCGGGTATTTCACAGTCAGAGGAAAAAAGAAATGGGGTACAAAGTCAGCTGAGTTAAAAAGCTAAGTCGCAAGCATTATATTGCACAACCTATTAAACACTTCATGCAAAATTGGTGTAGCATCAGCTAAATATATTTAAGTATGTGCTCTCACAGATCAAGATAACTGCTGTGCTCCACAGCAAAACACTTAATACTGTAATACATTTGAAATTCAAAATAAAAATGTATCAGAGGAAAGATTGGTAGGGAGCTCCTGCAAATAAGGAGAATTACATTTCTCATTTACAATTTTCTAATTAATTTACCTAATGTAGACTGCCAAACTAATAAAAGCATAAAGGTTACAGCTGTCGGATAGGTCTCATGAAAAAAACTGTTTTGAAAATATTTGTAGTGCATTCACACCACGTTCAGTTTGATGATCCTAGTGCAGGTTTGAACCGGCCCTTGGTATGTTTAACACCACACAATTTTTGTTATCTCTATACTGTTGTGGTTTTGAGAGCAATGAATGCATCTAAATTGAAATTGTTTATTTTCCTTAGGCAAAGAGACACACACAGCAGGTTTGGGCTTCCTATTTGGGTTCTTAGAACTGAGTAAGATCATTAAAGTTATTGTTGGACATGGCTCTTTTTAAATAAGTAATGAAGCAGGTTAGGCTTTCTGAAGTTAATTAGTTTAATAGTAAGGAAAGTGGTCCATGCATGTGTAATGTTTGTTTTCTTTTTGGCATTATGAATACATTAAGCAGAAAAGGCAAATATAGTTTTGACTTGTAGTTTTGAAAGAAGTTCACTACATCAAATCTGCATTTGCAAAACTGTAATATAAAGGCAGAAAACAACAAAGCTATCAGAGTTCAAAAGGTCATAAGAAGAGGAAATGAAAGAAAGGCCAGGTGGTTGAGAAACAGAAGATGGGCTTTTTTTCCTCTCAAACTGCTAAATCACAGAAATTAAAGCTGGTAAACAAAACACGGAGATAAGGACTGGGTGACGATGAGGTTAAACCACTCCAAAAGCTAAATAGCAGGGAGGAAATAAAGTACATAATAACAATTTTTTCAGATGGCTCAGACCACTTTGCTGTTCCATGTTTGATTTTAGGGAACAAAGCAAGATCAATGTGGTCCATTTATTTGCGATAAAGAGTGGGTGGAGGAGACTGCTTAGGTACGCAAAATCAAAAATAGAGAAACAAGAAAATTCTGCTGCATATGCAATGTTTCATTGCGGAACTGCTTTTTTTATACAGCAAAAATCTCACATGTTTTGCATTCTTTCAGGTGCAAAACAGACCATGCTGCTGACAGACAGTCTACTAGTCTACAGAAATAATGCTGAAAGGCAGCAATTATTGACATTATTGATTGTGCTGAACAATTAACTGATTCCAACATTGCAACATGACCTTATTAAAGCTGAGAAAACACAGGAAAATGTTTAGATTCTTTTATTCTAACAAAATGTAGTAAAACCTGAACACATCCGTATGTATTAATATTGCTTCTAATGCTGATTTATAACAATGAAACCTTTAAGGTGATACAAAATCACACATAAAAAAATTATTTGCACAAGGATGTTTTGTTTTTAATGGAATTTATCAATTTTATTAATTCTGTGGGGTTTTTTGCCTTTCTTAAAAGTGACATATAATGTGCTCTTTAATAGTCAGTTATAATAATGAGAAGACATTCAAAGACCTTTAGGAGAAGTAAACAGTGTAACAGCTTTCCAAGCCATTATTATACATACTCATTAGCTTGCTGTTTGTTGATCCCTGAAGAGGACAAAATGATGTCTTTCACTTACCCAATGGCAGATCCTCGTTAGCAAGAATGTTTAGAAACGATCTTGACATGATGAGCTTTTGTTTTTCATTGCCTGCGTTGGTCTGCTTGTAACCTTAAGTGCCTTTTTTTTCCTGTATTGGAGAATGATATTGTTCGCAGCTTTTTAAAGGTAAGGTCATAACGTCTATGGAGGCGTTCTATTATCATGGGCGTTCGTTGTTTCCCCCATGATAATATACTAAAAATATTCCACATAAGCAGGTTTTTCTTGAAGTGTGTTTCTGTGACTTGCTTTGTAAATGTGTGCTATACTAGTTTAATTCAATGGATTCATATGACCATAGAGATTGTAAACATTCCCATTGTTACAAGAAAATAGGCTTAAATTGGAAGGCAAATGGACTTTAGCTGCCTTCCAATTTAAGCTTGTTTTGTGGGTTACCATGACCTGGATGACTGAGAATTTACACAGGCATATGCAATGGTTACTCAACAAGGAGGCGTTAGATGATGCCACATGTTAAGAATTAAATGAACAGTAATGACAAAACAGCTGCTTTTAATACATAAATACTCTCCTTTATTGATATCAGCTGCTCTTATAAGATCTAACGACCTCTCTTTCTGAATATTTCCACTTTGCTCTTAAATTATCATCATCCAGAAAAATTTCTACTGATGATGAGCTGCTTCTATGGCAGATTATCCTTTCTCTAAGCAATGCTTCTTTTTATCCTCTTCAGCACCTCTCATCTGCTGAACCCTTCTCCATTCCACAAATGATACACCCCCTCCTCACTCAGTTAGGGTGCACCACTCTTTGAAGTTAATGAATCAATACAATCAGTCTTTGCACTTTTAATTAGAAAACAGTCAAAATGATTACATTTTTAATTGAAGCTGTCATTTGTAATTAAGATATGGCTTCCTTGAGTACCCCCTTCTCATTCTTAGCTCTCTATACATTTGTTTATCAATAGGCTGCGCACAAAGTTTCATCTCTTAGCCTCCTGGTCTTCATACTTTTTCTCTCAGACTCTCTTGCTGTCTGGGATCCATTCCCTTGCTGGAAGAGGTTCACCGCTTGTAGAAACATTATTTTATTTATTTATGTGGACTTTGCTTTCATTCTTATTTTTATATTCTGATTAAAGTCTATTCACTATTTTCTTAACAACAATATCCACAGTCTTTTCTCATTACCATCCCATTGTGACCAGAGGCTTTGTTCATTATTAATTTGAGAAGCTGGTCCTTCAGCACATCAAGGACTGTCTCCCCCCACACCTGGACCCCCAACAGTTTGCATACCGGGCCAACCGTTCCACAGAGGACGCCGTTGCCGTGGCTCTCCACTCTGCTGTGAACCACCTGGAGCAGCAGCAGAGCTACGTCCGGATGCTCTTTGTGGATTACAGCTCGGCCTTTAACACCATCCTCCCGGACAGACTCATCATCAAACTGGGCTCCCTTGGACTCCCCCCTCTGTCTGGA
>NW_015150458.1:305318-314323 GCF_000732505.1 Cyprinodon variegatus | reverse complement strand
TATATATATATATATATATATATATACTTTTTTTATTTCTTCATGTCAATATTTAGCACTCAGTTTATTAATGCTCTTTTTTTTGAAAATCAGCTACATAACCTGAGAAGGTTGGATCTATTAGTACATGGGTCAGGGGACCTAGAGTGTTGCTTTAGGTACCACTTCATTGTTACTTAACCAGAACAGTGATGAATGATGCATTAATGACAGAGAAAAAGGCAATGTTGCATATCAACTCAAAATGAAGAATCTAGGCTACAAGTCAGCACAAACCTTTTAAAAAGGTGCCAAACAAGGCCAAAGTTAAATTAAATGAAAGATGTAAACATAAATACAGAACACAATAGCAACATAATAACATCTCTTCTGTCTCCACAGCAACAACCTTGCATCAAACCAACACAAAATAAACATCAAATGAAAGCAGAGTCATGTGCTTCACTTTGCTCTACACCAAAACATTGCAGAGATACCAGCCAATAAATAACAAAAGATAAAACGTCTTAGCCACAAACTAGTTTTAAAATGATCTCTTACCTTGTTTGTTTTTTCAAAAAATGTATTCAAATGGACCTTGCAGAGATATGGATTTTAATTTAGTATGTATTTTTGAGAAAAATGGGCCTCGCGTTTTAAGGGTTAA
This sequence comes from Cyprinodon variegatus, assembly GCF_000732505.1. Lineage (NCBI taxonomy): Eukaryota > Metazoa > Chordata > Actinopteri > Cyprinodontiformes > Cyprinodontidae > Cyprinodon > Cyprinodon variegatus. Next base: position 313,677 of record NW_015150458.1, on the reverse strand, counting down.
GGAAGTCTCAGCTTTGGTTTATAAACAATATCCAGAGCTATCTCTATAGTTATGCTGCTATAGGCCTAGACTGCTAGAGGACATAGGGACCCTTTTTTCATCATTCTGTTTAAGTCTATCTCTATTCTCCCACTCTGCAGAATTTGTTAGTTATTTTCTCTCTGCTCTTTCTCATAGGCCTGTTTCTCAGTGTAGTCCTGTTGCTCTCACTGTGACTAACTGTATGTGCTCTCTTTCATCCCATTTTAACATGGGAGCTCGGAGCTTGTCTGCCTGGTTGTGTGTTTCCTGAACAGTGTCATCTGTGGAACTGGTCGACAGTTGCCTTTTGTACCTGCCTTAATTTGTATGTCTGTTTCTGTCTCTTTGAACCCCAGTCGGCCTCGGCAGATGGCCGCTCACACAGAGTCTGGTTAAAAGGGAGTTTTCCCTCTCCACTGTTGCTAAAAGCGTGCTTGGTTCGATTGCTATTGAGTCAATTAATCAATGCAATCAATATAGATTCAAACCATATGGTCTGGTTGTGTTGTCTCTGTAAAGTGCCTTGAGATGACTTGTTGTGAAATATAAATAAACTGAATTGAATTGAGTAGAACTGACAAAGATAGAGTTCTTGTTAGGCAATAACATAGACATGAAACTTACCTGATCTGACCTATTTTTACGTTTTCTGATCCAGGATTTAATTTAGGGGGGTTAATGTGGTCTTCTCTTTACAAATAACTTCATGATTTCTCAATCTGCTGTTCAAAAATGGTCTGCTATCAGAACCCAAAACAAGGAAGAGGCTGATTTTGCAACAGTGCATTGTTGTCAGGGGCTCTTAGGAGTGCAAAACTTGGAAGTTACAGGTCTTGTGTCCACAGTGTCAAAAAAATACAAACTGTTGCAGTAAGCAAGGAATGTAAAACACAAGTACTCAAGGTCTGCTGTTCTGCAACCTTTAGATATCTTCTTGGTACAACACACCTAACCCAAATGGCTTAATTATCTCCTCAGTTGAAGTCAAGTTCTGCAGAATCCTACAAAGGTCCTAACTTTTTGATTCAGGTTTGTTAAGCTGAGATGCATCTTAAAGGTTCAGGACACAGAATCTTGAGGACTGGAGTCTGACATCCCTGCTTTAAGCTACTGCTTAAACAACAAAAATTTACCGGCAGTCTAGAGCAGGAATTGAGCAAAAATATTTTATTTTTATTGCAATTGTTGGAGTTTCCCTATAAAGAGTATTTTACGCAGAGCAGATCACAGACTGGACAAAGCCAATTCAAAAATAAAATTATCAGATAAATGTCTTTATGGTAAGTGAACATTGCTTTGTTGTCTAAAACTGACAGGCCATTAAGAAAACACAAAGGTTATATTAAATGACTTTTTCTTTCTTGCTTTAGAAATGCCTCATACAGTCTATTCACTGAACCATGATCTTTTCATCCTGTTCAGCCATTTGTGATACAAAATCCCATAACATATTTAGAGCTTTATATGGAAAAGTGAAAAAAACAAATGTTTTTTTTTTATTCCATCACCAGATCTACTTAAATCGTTCTTCCTGGAAAGCAGTGCTCGCTCTGCAAACCTAACTAATAATATTCCTAATTGCAATTCAAAATTGAAGGTTCAACAATTCAAACCTATATTTCTTTTCGGCCTTACCTCTGTTACAGCCTATATCCCATTCCAATAACACTTACAAACTCTAATGTGCCAATAGGTGACATTTTGCAATATACTGCTGGAACTGCAGAAACATTAATTCCCAAAACCCTATTTTATTACTCAAAAATTGCCAACAGTTCACACCAGCTCTTAACATCGCCTCTCTGTGGTATAAGAGACTGACAAGTACTGCAGAAGTGGGGTAAGCACAGTGGCCTGCAAGCTACACCAAAGGCTGACCCTCCAGAGGAGATGAAGGGTTAACAGGGCAGCAATCGTCCCCTTGCAGGCAGACACTAAACATACCTGCTGAAAATCAAGGAGGGCTACATGCCACATTACATGTACATATCTTCTTGTTTTCTGATGTTCAGTGTCCTAATGATACTGGTTCACCTTATTTTTGTAAAAGGGTTTTTCACTCATGTCTGTGTATTGTATGTGTATTTGGAGCTGGTGTCTCAAAAATGTCATTATGGTTAAGTATGGTAGTAAAGACTTTGAATTATTGATGGTTAAGGTTAACCACATGCCTTTAATGTGTTACTCATAGAATCATGATGATCATAGAATACTTTTGGAGGTTTATGGCATAGTGACGCTGGTGAAAATGCAAAAATACCTTTGTATGAAAAGGAAAGGAAGAAAAAAAATGAAATAGATAGCAACTGGGCTCAAACAAAATTAGGCTTGGAAAACACTTTTTATTCCATGTTGAGATCTCTGACAAAAACACAGATTCAACATTGATACCGACCTGATATTGTTGTTATTGCATTTAGCAAGTATATCTTCTAACCTTTGTTATACCTTCCTACCTTTTAAACCTACCTGTTATACATGTGGTTTAAAATCGCCTTAGCTCTAATTAGCGTGCTCTGGTAGCGTCAGACCTGAGACGACCTGCTAAATTACATGAGACCATTGTGTGCAACATGCAGGCATCAACACACAGCGCCAGTCGCATCTGATCTAACAAGCCAAAACAACTTTTTTCATTTGATAATTATGGCGCAGCACTGGTGGGAGGGATTCTGACAGATAATAGAGCAAAACAATAAAGCACACTAACTATGCCCTGGCTTTCCTCAATGTTGCTTTACATTGTTTACTTTCCTGATTTATGTCGCGCTGGTGACATCACGGTGTCACCAGACATGTAGCAGTGGGGGGGACAGAGGCCGCGCAGCTGCCAGCGAAGGGTTAGACCCAGGTTTTTTTGCCAATGGGAAGAGAGCCAAATGCCGATCCTTAGTGGGTCGACCCATGTTTGAAAAAAATGCTTGAACCTGGTATTTTCAGTGGAAACGAGGATATATAGAGATCAATTTTAAGTGTCCCACATCAGACATGGGCAATGTGGAGTCAACAAATCATCTCCATGTCATGTATTTAATCTACCCAGCCAATTAACCAGGTGAGTCCAATCTGCACAGGTTAATTCACGGTGAAGATTGGACTCACCTGCTTCAGTGGCTGGGTAGAACAAATACATGACATGGAGATGACTTGTTGACTCCACATTGCCCATGTCTGTCCCACATGAAGAGGCAGACATACAGCTTAAATGACACCTATCAGACCCTAAAACCCTTGTCCTGCTTTTGTTCTTTCTAAAGGGTCCATCAATGTACCAATGAACTGACAGTTAATTCAACAAGAGTATGTATATCTGTGAGTAATCTGCACTTGCTGCTCGAAGAAGCTCAAGCAAGATCACTATTTCTATTATTTATTTCTATTTATTTATTGTGTATATGTGAGCTCATGAGTAAGTACACCACCGTTGCAAACTCTTAGCAAGGAAAGTTATTATTGGTTACCGCAAATTAAAGGTTAGATGGTTGCCTAATATGCATATTTGGTAATATTTCCATCCAGCAGTCGAAGGGAGAAATATTAACTTTGGCAAGACAGAAATTGAAATGCATTAAAAGTAAAAAAAATTAACTCAAAATAATTTCAATTATTTAATAATATTTTACCTGATCTGTTTATGTAATCAAGTTAAACTTAAAGCTTGTTAGCAGAGGCACACAGAGTGTATTAAATGTTGGGAGACATGTATCTTAATCCAGCAGTTTAATGATCCCATATTGGGGTGGAACAGTGGAAGCTTTGCACATGTCAGCTTAATTTTCAAAGGGGAAAAGGAGAGTCGCTCTTCTCTGTCTGACTGCAAGCAAGATTCACTGGCTGGTCTGACCCCCTGTCAGTTCTTTGCAGGAGTGAGGGGCTCGTAGCTCAAAGCAATTAGAGCTTTCAACTTGTTGCCAAAGTCTCCAACAACACAGAGAAAAAGTCACAAGAGTGGTCTGAAAAGCTGTTAAATATAGGGAAAAGTCACTAAGTTGCCAGCAGTGAAGTACTCTCTGTATCTAAATTCTTTATGGTTTGTGTATATTAGCACCATTGTGTTTTTTGTTTTGTTTTTTTCCTCAGAACGGATGTGCATATAAATAACATAGATAACCGGTGGATGAACACAACCCCTAGGGTGTGGAAAACTATCGTTAAAAAAATTTACTAGAGAACGACCTGACAATTATAAAATGGATTACATATGACTCAGACTTCCCACCAAAAAAACTGGACACCAGGTTTAAGGACTGGACATCCAAGAAAACCACCGTTCTGTGCACAATAATGGACAACAAAATCTTAAATGATTTTGAAACAGTCAAGAGAAAATATTCTTTGGACAAACAAGAATTTCATCAATATTTATAAATAAGAAATTTTATTAATTTAAAGCTACAGTGTGTAATAATTACAGGGATTTACAGTCAGAAATTTAATATATTATACATAACTATGTTATTTATCATCATCTACGAGCTCAGCCTCTTAACCTTAATATTTGCGTTGCCTTAGAATTTGTTATTTATAATTACATAAGAGCGGGTCTCGCAGCCATGGAGGCAGACATCTTTGCGCTACGGCAGCGCAGAGCCAACAAACTAGCGATTGTGAGATCGCCCATTACGCTCGAAAGTAACTACGGCAAGTTGAGAGAGATGAACTGAGACGGTACTGAACACACAGACTAATGAAATACTATCTGTAAAATTATCTATGTAAACAAACCTCATCACTTGAGAAGGTAGGTGATGCGGACGTCATGGAAGACATTTTGTCCCGTAACGCTCGCCGTACTGTTGGGAGGGAGAAGCGGTGGGGGGAGATGTTCATGTTGCTGCGGTCTGCAGTCTGGACGTTAGATGTCGCTGAAAATTACACACTGTAGCTTTAAAGATTAGGCCAACTACAGTCAACTACAGTCAAGAGACTGTACAGTCAACAGAAACCTAATGGAAATTCTTTTTAATGAATATAAATAAAAATTTCAAGGGAAAATTATTTCACTTATCTATAAAAACCTAATAGAATTCAAAAACAATTCAACCCTACATATCTAAGCAAGATGGTATAGAGAGGGCAATTTAACGATAACAGAGGAGAAATGGAATATAATGTGGAGATACCAATAGACATACAATAAATCTCTAGAATGGCAAGAATGTTTTTCTCATTTCGTCTCTCATAGTTGAAGTGTACCATGATGAGAATTACAGACCTCTCTCATTATTCTATGTGTGAGAATTTGCACAATCAGTGGCTGACTAAATACTTTTTGGCCCCACTGTATATGGTGCGAATATGCAGTATTTTTGATTTGGCATTATTAGTGTGATGCAGAGTCTGTGACATGATTTAGAGTTTTTTTTCTTTTCCAACAGTTTAGCAGTCTGATGGAAGTGGGGAAGAAACTGTTGCAGAATCCACTGGACCTGCATCAACTGCTGTGAAGCCTCTTCCTAGAGGGCAGCAGAGAGAACAGTCCATGGTGGGGGTGTGAGGGCTCATTGATAATGTTACAGGCTTGGGACACACAGCGCTGTTGAAATGTTTTTTTTTTTATGGAGGGAAGAGAAGCCCCGATGATCATCTTTGTTGTTCTCACCGCTCTTCTCACTTTCTTCCAGTCTGAGGCGCTGCAGCCTCCACACCACACAGTGAGACAACTGGTCAGAACACTCTCTATGGTGCTTCTGAAGAAGGTGGTGAGGATGGGTGGGGGCAGGTGGGCTCTCTTCATCCTCCACAGAAAGTACAAGTGCTTTTGTGCTTTACATGCCACCATGTCTCACCTTCTGTCTGTCTCAAAATTTTCACATTGTTGGATCTAGCCAACATGGACCTCCTCTCTGTTTTTGATGGAAAATCAGAGGTGTGATTGCAAAAAATGGTAAGCAGTCTCAGCGACTGTATTCTCTTCAACATGTTCTGATTACTATGAACCTCATAGGACTCTTTTTTTCCTCAGGGATTGGATGCAAAATTGGATTCAGTGTGTTTTGGCCTTTAAATATTTACCACAAGTCTAATATTCCCAACTCAAGTTCAGCAGTAAATAAGACTTTTGAGTGAGAAGTGAAACATTTAAGAAACAAGAACTGCAATATTATCCCTTATTCAAAGAGGTAATATACTCTATTGCTTATTTGCTGTTCAATCTCATCTCTTGAGATGAGATTAAACTTCTCAGATTCATATCATTCTTTGCTCATTTTGTTTCTGAAATGCTTCTCCTTAGGGTCATTGAGGAGCAAGAGATAAGCTAAATAGCTAAAATCACACAGAGATATAGGTAAGTTGATTTGAGGAAACCATTTGAGCATACTTGATAAGTGGAATAAACAGCTGAGATCTCTAAATAGCAGGCCCCAGTCTCAGTTTGTGTTTGTTATTTTAAAAGGAATTAAAGAGTTTAACATGGCATTAATGAAACCTAATGGCTCTAGTAGCCCTTCTTTGAAAGTAAACTTCCAGAAAACTGAGAGGAATAAAAAGATATACCTCACTTGTATGTTGACAGAAACTACTTTTAGCAATACTAAAGATTTTTATGCTAAGGAAAACCCAACTTTTAAACAAACCTGAACTGAAAATGTTCTACTGCTCTGGCAGCCCTGTAAACCATTCCCTAATGTATTTCTAATATAGTCATTTCCAGATACTTTTAGGTTAATTGTTGCATTTAAGACTGTCAGCATTGCTCTGCTTCCACTAACCCATGAAAATAAAATACATAGGGATAAAAATGTCCTATTTTTCAATATTTTGTCTTCCAAACACCGATTACAGACAATCACTGTAAAATTACTGAATCCATTTCCTTGACTGACTGACTAATTAATATGGATACATGCATATTTGTTTCTGGATGATGCAATCAAAACGATTTGCACAAAATGTAATGTAAAAAAAATATCGAGAATCTTTCTTCTATAATTGTTAACTAAAGGCAACGCTTGAAACATAAACATTAGTGATTTTATGAGTCAAAGTTTCAACAATTCTGAATAGAAACCAAACAGTTTACGCTACTCTTTCACAAGAAAATCAATGTTCTACATCTACACAAGTATTTATGCTTAGTGTATAGTTTACAACCCATTAAAGCAGTAGGACTCACAAGGACATACGGTAAGTGCAGGGAGCCCAGTCGTATTTTGCAGCATAAAAGCTGGTTTGTGTAAATACAGTAATTATCAGTCATTATATCTGTACTCTGTGCTTCCATGCCTGAAACATGCATGACTTTCTTTGCCCTTCTCTGCCTCCTCCTTCTCTTCCTTTCCTCTCCTGAACCTTAAGGAGGGGCTGGATTTGGCTCTTTGCAGTCCATTTCCTGGAGAGGCAGCTCTCGAGTGCAGTCTCTGCCATTCTTTGCCTTCACAATGCTGTATTCTCATTAACTCTTATCAAAGTTCATCTTGCATCCAAATGCTGTGGGATGCTCTATACAGACTGCTCTGAAAATAGAAAATGAGAGAGAGAGAGTGAGTTAGAGGGAATGGTGTAGATAAAGGAAGGACGAATAATAGTTTAGCGGTGATTGAGGACGAGAAAAATAATCACTGCAGTCTGCTGACTACCTTTAGAACGACATTGATGTAAAATTAAACTGGGAATTTGATGCAGATTTTTCTTATTATTTTTTTCTGTAAACAGCTGGATGTTTTGGCTCTGATGTTTTTTTTTTCTAAAGTGAAAAGAATTAATTAAAAGCACTGTATATTTTAAAAGGATGCATCATCATGATTAAATCTTACTCTCAATAGTCCAGTTGAAATCTCGTGTAGATTTATTTATTTTTTTTTTTTCCGGCAGTGGCAGAGAAATGCCAAACCTAGGGCTGGAAATGAATACATCAGAAAATGAGCACTTTGTTCCACTTCTGGTAAACTATTGCTGAATAAAGACATGAGATGAGTGCTGAGTGTGATCCCTTGATTTGTAAAGATGATTAGAAACCCACCGGTAATTCTGTCTGTATTATTTATCCCTCTTCATATAAATAAACGGTTACTCCTCTGCCTGTATCATCAGATCCCTAAGTACAGCTGGAGTTCCTCATTTAGATGTAAAGAGTGATAATTGGTGGCTGATTGCAGATATATGAGAGCTTTCATCTAAACTCTGGTTTTGTGAATCACATGTGGAAAGGAGATTGTTGAGAGGATTCGAGTTCTATTGCTCTACATTCACTTTTCTGGAAAAGAAATGCCAAAGAATGCCTTAATTTACCCCAAAAGGCACAATTATAAAATTGTGATGATAAAAATAACCTTAAGAGTGGCTATTTTGATCACAATTCTAATATAATTTTTGGTGGAAACCCCTGTTAACCATA
>NW_015150458.1:264126-303899 GCF_000732505.1 Cyprinodon variegatus | reverse complement strand
AGTACAATTAATGTAGTTGATTTTAAACCTTAATGTATAATTTCTAAAAAGACACAAAATTTAAGGAAGTCAAATCAGTTAAAAATTTAGCAGAACAAATTTCAGCATTCTCCTACTGTAGTAAGAGATAATCAGAAAAAAGAAATGTAATTGCAGCAATTGTTTTTATAAAATTCGTTTTGGTTTGAAATCAATCAACAGGTTGGGTTGATCAAAAAAAGCAAATAAAACACTTTGCAACAAAAACTGACATGTGAACATGGCTGGTGGTCTGAACAGGGAACGTTGAATCAAAAATCTGTTGCAGCTGAACTCATTTAATTTAGAATATATTATATTGAAACATTTAAGGGCAGCAGTTATTTTTGCCTTTTGGATTTCTGTTTCAAGTCACCTCACAGACTCTAAATGAGATCTAAATATGGGCTTTGACTCAGTCAAGGAGCCTTCCTGTGTTCTTGGTGCTTGTACTATGTGTTTTGGGTCATTGTCTTGTTTCTGGATCCTATTTTGCTACAGCTTAATGTTTTGACATATTTTCTGGGGGTTTTTTTTCCAACCATGCTCAGTTTCACAATATGATTTATGGCCCTTCCTATGATGTCTCACTGCAAAGGCCCTGCTGTCAGGTTGGGTTGAGGTTTTTAAAGGGCCATAATGCAGAGACTGAAGCTGGTGTCTTGCAGATTTATATTCCAAAGGGTGGTAATTGAGGCAAAAATCCAACAATATCAAAACACAGAAAACCAAGAAACATCAGGGAAAACACATGGAGCTAAGAAAAGACAAGGAACCAGCAAACAGTAACTGAACACGAGGTGTATATGTATGGGGACTGAAACAATGGGAGGACTAATTAGCAGATGAGGAACAGGTGTGGCCAGAAGAATTTAGAAGGGAGCAAGCAGAAGGAGACTGACATAAGAGGGAAACAGAGGGCAAACAAGAAATACATAAGGAGTCAAAAAATACTAGAATCATAAAAAATGGAAATAAAATGAATAATCAGTAAAAAGAAAACTTAAACAGAACCAAAACCATGAAACTTGCAGCTTCAAAGCATAGCCTTCAAAATCTGTATGAACTCAAAGCCTAAAAGGTGATTCAAATGCTGAGAAACAAGGTTTTTTCATGTGCGTTTAACACAAGTGTGTATTTTCAGCCATCAAAACCTGAATGTATTCAATTTTTTTCCTTTTTTTTATTTTAGTTCTTAATCATTTTAGTTATTGATCAAGGTTACTTCAAATTATCATCAACAACAAACATTATTTTCACATGGCTGTGTCTCAAAGTATTTTGAGCAACTGCATTAAAACTAAGGCCTATTTAGGAATTTTTCAAGCCTACAATCAGGACATTTTACTGTTAAGGCTCATTTTCACAGTTCAGGACTTTACATGAACCCTGTGTGAGGTAAATATAGGGCACGGAAGAGCAGTGTTGCTTTTTGCAGACTTTTTGTCAGTTCCATAAAATATTAGAAGCACTTTTTAACTGTAAATTATTTGGGCAAATGCAGTCTTTAAGCTTGTGGTTCACAAAGTTCAGCAGCACAAATTCAGTTTACTCACAGCTCAACAGAGCGAACGGTTTTGAGACCTTTCACCTACCATCTTGGTTCTGCTTCAGCTACCAGATGAATGCCCTGAAGAAACTTTCTGATCCCTTAAATACTTCCAAAGAATTTAGTGATGGACCATGATGGATTGGGTTGAAAAATGTTTTTAGTCTTCTCTGGATCTTCCCTCCAACCCCCCATATAGGCGCTTTTTAAATCTGCCGAGGCTGTTTGACTGCAGCTTCAGTTATTTAGTGCAAGCTGCTTGTGGTCCTGCAAAAATCAGGTGTGCAAGAAGAAGACAATTTAGTTTAGGGGATCAGATATTTTTTTACAAAAGGAAACAAATACAACAAATCATGTGTGTATGTGTGCGTGTTGCTCTGTCTATGTTTACAGGGTCTCAGGTCTTCTGGATGGCCCTGTTCGCCTGCTCCCACTTTAATTGGCTGCTGGCCCCTCAGCCTTGCATGAATGGAGAGTCATTTAGAGACCTTTCACTCTCGCAGAGGATTGTCAGCTGCTGCTGAAGGAGAAATTGCATTCCTGTTTCCATACAATAGCTGGTCTGAGTTGGAAGGGCCAAGAGTATCACTGTCATTATCATGACAATAGGAGCTAATTCCGCTGCCACCAGCACCATTCTGAAACCCTCTGCTGCAGCAGCAGCTTATCGGGGGGCACCATAAGAGCAGCAGGAAACTGAGCGAGCAAATCATTCGAGGCAAAGACTCGCTCATTCACTGTACACTCCCGGGCAGACTCTTAAACATTCTCTGCACGGTCTTTTTAGATGGACCAGAACCAACATATCAGCAAAAAAAAAAAGTTTTATATGTAGCACATCTCATTTAATGACACAGCGTGAGGTCACCTTATTCTATCTCACTGAAATACCAGCAGCTCTCTAATCAACAGATGTCCTTGCTGAAGCACCATTTATGTGTTTGCTGAATGAAAGACATGATGCACTATGGGTCAGATGCGGCAGTTATTTTCCAATTGCTTGAAGTTTTTGTGTGATACATTAGTAGAGGTATCAGACACTTTTAGTGACAGAAATATGCGAAATAAAAACTCAGTGAAAGAGCACGTTAAATAGGAGCGTTGAAATGCATAATTTGACCATTGACTTCACCTTTCCTTCATTGAGGGAAAACCATGAACATTCACAATATTTTCCTGAAGTGTGGAAATAAAATGCTAAGAAATAAAAAGGCCTGGCTTGTAAGAATTCAATGTCCAACAGCTTTGCAAAAAGGTGTAACGCATAAAAAGAAATACCTGCGTCAGTGTCAGACAGGCTTCGCCTACTACTGTGAGTGTTATAATCACAAAGCTTACAGAGGCAGAACTTCTTGCAGAAAGGATAAAATTATACTTTCCTTTTAGTAGTATGTTCCCACATTGGAAAAGCAAAACCTGATTGGATTCATTTTGCATGAATGGAAAAAATAGAAATAATGGTTAAGTTAATGAAAACTGCAAAGCTAAAATTAGCGACACAACAAGCAATTATTAAATATAGCAAACTCAAGCATTTTGGTGATTGATTCAGTGTAATAAAAAAGTTCTCATTCCATATTTACTTTTTAATCATGAAACTATTACCAATATCAGACACAGAATATAGTTTTAAATGTAAATGACATTCATTAAAAAGGGGGTTTCACACAATAAGATGATCTTGCCAATTTCTGCCCCAATCTTCCTCTTCCAGATAATCTTGTGTGGTGTGTTAGAACTGATCAGGTCAACTTGGGATATCTAAATTAACTTGAAACTGGGATTTCCCTGTTATTTCCCCAGCCAGTTACTTATGTTGACCCTACCAGGTAGCATGGGTTATAGGCTAAAAAAGCTGAAAGCATATCTATTGTTATACTCTTCAACCCTTCAAAAAATGTATGTTTGTTAGGACTCTACCAAAGGTCTTTAACAAGCTGCTTCAGAGCTTGATGATTGCTGAGCAGGCATTTCAGCCATTTGCTTCCAGCTTGTTGGAGCCAGAACGCATCTAAAAATGTCAAGAATAAAGCAACAGTGGGGCATAGTAAAAGACAATGGAGAAGATTAAAGAAAAGAAGAGAAGCTACCCATAATGAAAGAGCAGAAATAAACTAAACAGCTGCTTTTCTGATTGATGAAAGAATCTTTGACCAATTTTTTTTTAGATGTAAAAGTGTTATCAAAAAGATCTGCAGGTCACATATCCACTCAAAATTAATCAATGAGTTCATACAGCAACAGAAATTTAACCAACCAGTTAGGATGCATTCAGGTCAACCTGAACCCTCCCACTATGCAACGTGCTCTTTATCTTAAAATGCTTTGATAAAAATCTGACAAAAGCATGTAAAATAACTAATGTGTGGAATCTAAAGTCTGTGCCACTTCCTAAGTTTTGACATTCCAGTCAAAGATAACAGAGAAGAAGTTGTTAATGTGTTAATGAGACATGAAGTGTTAAATTCATGTCATGCATAAAATAGGACAAAAACAAAGCATGCCAAGCACAGATACTTCCACTAGAGGAACATTGTTCAGAGTTTGCCTCAGGCAAGACATCCGCTTATCATTTCAGAACCAATTAACAAAGTAGAGCTTTGAAATTGTAGGGTGTTTTTTTCTAGTTTGCTTTAATTTATGCTTTGAGTTTAGGAAAATAGCTGCAAAAATCTTTGACTAAGGAAAAATAGTCTCTTGGGTTTAGTGTAATTAATAAAAAGCTCTGCTGAAACAGTCAGCCCCAATAGCAAAATGCAGCCCCAGAGCAATCTTTGTACCACAATGTAATAATCTTGTGCCGCATAAGGACAAAGGAGTGAGACATTGCGGGGTCTCCAAAAAGCCATTTGCAAATCCTGGTGTCTTAGCAACACTGACCACATTCAGCTTTAAGGAATCGATACCAGATGACACACCAGAACTTAACAGAGACAGGCTTAAGTGGGGAAAACTAAACATCTGCCACCATCTCATTCTTCTCGATCAATGTAAGTGGTATGTGTGTCCAAACAGTGTGAGTCTTTGTGAAGACGAAGTATATCGATCGCTAGCGGCTTCTTGATAGTAAGCACTGAGCGCAATTGATTTGTACTGAAAAGCAGGTTTGAATGTGTAGACGCTATCACACAGAGGATTTAGCTGGTAGTTTTTTTGTTGTTGTTTTTTTGGACACAGAAGATTAACATTTTACTCTCAACCCCCCTAGTGATTACCAGTGACACAAGGTACTGCTAATTGCCTAGACATGGAGGACCAGAACAGGCTGACTGGACGACAGCAGCAATTTGAAAGGGCAGTCTGGGACTGAAAGGAAAAACAGCCAACCAGCTAAAGTAAAACATGTTATACCATGAAAAAAGTTTTGTTATTTAATGATTTGTATTTTGAGGTCAGGTGTCCAATCAAAGTCAGTCATATAAAAGAAGTTGTAACTGTCTGGCATCATATTTGACATTTCGGCAAACAGCTTAGTTTCACTGCTAAAAGATGGCTTGGTTTTGGCCTCCATCCAGCTGCTGCGGGACACAATAGCAAGTCACTAGAAGACATATGAGCGGAGAATTTGTTGTTTCTTTGAAGACAAGCATGGATGTGTTCCTAAAAAATAAGAGACTTAATATAAAACTGACTGTCCCATTTCTTTTATGGTAGGATCAGGTTTATTCCCCTTTGCCTTCAAAATGTCTGTGTAGTTAATTCAACAGGGTCCAGAAATTTTGTATTTTATGAACTTATTTTTCTCAATTTATTCAGGAAATATGTTTTTTTTTTTATTACAAAAATAAATTGTTTAAAGTTTTTGCTGTCATATAGCTGTAGAAAAGCCTCAAATTGATATATTGACATACAAATGTATAAAAATTCATTAAAAAAGAAGGTTTAACTGTGAATCACTGGGGGTCATTAGGAGGACTGTTACCTCCTTTTGAAGTTTAATTAACCATCTCCCTGCAGCAGCCTTACCATGCTGCCAAAGGTATTGGTTCATGGTTTTGCATCACTGGTCATTCCAGTTAAAAGTGTTCAGTGCCTGCAGCTTAAAACAGTTTTCCAAGCTGCACAGAAAAGGGGGAAACTGTGAGTAACAGCACATAAAGACCAAACATGGGCATCACAAAAAGATGACTTCCTCTTATTCTCTCTCTTGCTTCCCTAAAGAGTCCATTCCACTAGAATCACTGTATAAAAGTTAAAGGTATAGAGGACAATCTTTTATTTTCAGGTGAATCATCTAAATAATTGTCAATCATTCTGTTAATATCTTTACATAAGGCTGTCCTACGTGCTCGTCCCGTTAGCAATCTTTTTCTGCACCTGCGCACTTTCAGGCGTATATCTGTGGTGAGCTATGATTTCAGACAGTCTTGGAAGCTCACATTTCTCATGGTTCTCAGAAAATGGCAGAGGGTCGTAACAGAAAAAGTGTCAAGGAAGTGTATAAGAATAAAACAAAGGCCTCAGAAGAGATAGATATATACCAGAAAACCTTTCACAGAGAGCTCTCCTAGCAAAGCATTATGTGATTTGCTGTCACAGCGGCCTGCTGTCACCATAGCTTGTCGCTACCCCACAGCGGCGATTAATAACAAAGATGGTGCAGGCACCAGCCAGTTACATGACCAGCGGAGCAAAAAGAAGTGATCATCTGTCCAAACAGTCAGTTAACTGAGTTTGCAATAAAGTCCACTATATAGTCCCCGCTCTATATACTGATTGAGGGATTTAGGGCAGATGCTCGGGCATGAGCTATGAGAACAACAACTTTTAAAAGAAGCGTGCACAAGGAGAAATGGGCTTGTGCATGCTCTCTCACTCGTTCAATACGCATTCCCTCTCAGGAGCAGCAGGGTTGTGCATGTGCATTTTTTTTAAAGTGGAGAGGGCCGGTCTTTTAAAAAATTCACTAAAATCCTCCACAATACCTTTAAGTATAAAACTCCTCATTATCATGGCTACCCAGAACTTTTTACTGCTTCCCAAGCAGAAGCAAGCATAATCAAGAATGGCAACTGAAAACTGGACAGGATCTCTGACATTTATGTCTAGCTTTTGCTAAAAACCTGTTTTACATAGCCTTTTCATAACTGTTCTCTAGGGCCATGTTAGATAACTGCTCAACTAAACAAACATTTAGGAGAAATCTACTTAACTTTGCTGTACCACTACTATGAGTCACAGAAAATGGTGTAACACCTCGACAACAAATTTACCTGGGAGAGCATTGTTCTTTGGTAAACGGTATTTTTTTCAGGCTGGATTTAAAATGCAGGGGAAAGAAATGACCAAGCTGAGAAAGCTTTTAAATGATCTTGTTCACTTGATTATTAAAGCCTTCTTTGGACGATGGATGAGTAGATGCTTGGTAAATGGAGACAGAAGTGATACTTTAGCCAGGTATTAGCTCACTGGGTACAGCTGTGATGGTGGTATAGTTACAGAAGTTGTAAAGCAGTCAGCTGTAAATGTGGAGTTAGGGCATCTCTGGATTTAGTTTGCTTTCTGATTATGATTCATTGTTTGTAGTAGTTTCTAAACATGTTACATGTACGTTCCGTTGGATACACATAAGTGTTTTTCTAGGGGGGCCTATAGTAATTACAGTAAAGGAGAGGAAACATTGTTAGATTAGGGTTAGTGGAGTATTTTTAGAGAAGATTAAATTTTAGACGTGTGTCAAAACGGATGTGGAAGTCAATATTTTTCTAAATAATAGAGAAAGCTGTGTGCGGCTGGTAAATAGCAATTTAGCCTCCCTTCCTGTAACCAAGTTGTCCCCCCACATGTCAAATGCTTCCGATGCCACTGAGACTAAACTTGTGTCCAAGTTTACTTTTATAAGAAGAACGAGCACAACACATTTTTTTCATGTGGTGACACTTTATTTGTTTAAGACCCAATGCCCTTTGCTGTCTTTGTTTATGATAGCTGCCACAGCAGCTTAAGTCTGTTGTGAAATATGCTTCATACCTTTGGTTGTCAGGTAGCCCAAAGGCAAAGCTGCTGAATCGAAGGATCTCCCCTGTGTGCCAGCAAAATTAGTCTTTTTGAGGTGTATATGTCAAACCTGTTAAGAAGAAAATACACTTTACTCTTGTGCTATCCAAACTGTCATAAAGAGAAAATAGCCAGACACAACTTAATCTGACCTGATTTGTAGTGTTATAGCAACATGTATTAGAGGTGCCAGCGTAAATAGCTGTGCTGTACTTATTCAGAAGTTTCTTGTTTCCACGTCGATGTTACTTTCAGCTTATGCAGATGAAACACCAGGATGTCTTGGACTTTTGGGGCGTGAATCTAAGATAAAATTTCCCCAAGTCAAAATCCCTCACAATGACAACCAGTTCTCTTAATTTGGTAACAGGTCTCAGGTGAGGCACAGACATGACTCTTTCCTGGCATTGGTTTTGGCCACACAGTAGGGTTAAACCTGAGAAGACACCAAGTCCCATCTGTTGGGATGTTACAGCTGAACCATTTGACCTGGCATGTAATCAGTAGATAGTTTTAATTATTTATGTCCATTTTGCATATAGAATACTATTTACTAGGTAAAAATATTAACTTTATCATAGTTCTTTTGTACCTAATTTGAATAAATGATTACTATAATTGCTGTATTAAGGCATAAACATTGTTTATATTTTAGAGAAAAAAACTTTTAGAAATAACAGTGAAAATCTGTAACATTAAAACAAAATAAGGTGGCTGCAAAAATGACCACAATGGAAAACAGAAGAGCCTAATAACCAACTGGGAATAGCAAAAATGATTAGTGAGAGACAACAGTATCATTTAAAATCTCTGAAAACTACTCCAAAAGGGGTAAAGCAATCTTAAAGTTACTTAGAATTCTAAGCAAAAAACTGCATTTTAAAGTTGTGGTGACAGACAAGACAAGAATGTCCTGGGCACTGCAGATGATCATGACACAAGTTAAGAAGGTCCCAGTACTGTTTTTCTTCAGTTTTTTCCTACCATTTTCTGAGGATCCAGTGGATACACTCTAATTTTGCTGTGTGGTATTTTATATTAGATAAAATTATAATAAATGAAAGGTTGAGAATTTATTTTCTGTTTCGGTTTAAAATTTAGAATTTCATTTTTTTTTTGTTCCTAGCAGTGAGCTTTAAAATATAGACTACATAATGTATGTACTGCATATATTGTACCAAAGTTGAAATATTATGGAGTACTGTAAGAGCGCTCTAAACGTAACAGCAGGAGAAAGCAAAATAAATAAATTAATAAATAAATAAAAAAATTGAAAGCATTGCTACACTAAAACCACTGAGAACATCACACACACACACACATAAGCACTGTTCTTTGGAACGACTGCAGAAACACTGTATACTGCATCTAATTCACAACATACAAAGACAGAACAGAAAGGTTAATCTCTTCCATACAAAAAAGGAGAAGTTAAACAAGCATCAACCTGACAGTAGCTGCTGGTGAACCCAAGGTCACGCTCACATTTGCAGGATGTAGCATTAAGTCAGCTCCTCCTCTTAAAGTAGAACTCACGCCGGCTATCGCTGTTTATTGTTGTGTGTGAATAACAAGAGAGTACAACAAATAAAACAGCCGTACCTCGGACAAAATCTTTGGATTTAATGTTGATCATAACACCCGTACTTTTGTAAATCAATCTACCAAATAACCACATTTTTTTTTCCCATGAGAGAAATATTTAAACGTTTTTATATCATCAATATAACAACAAGTAGCTCCATTGGTCATATTTTAATCCGTTTTCCTCGATAGTCGCAGTTGTACAGAGCTATGGTTTATGGTGGAAGTTTAGAATTGTGAGATTTGCAGAGAAAGGAGGGGTCAATGGGGTTTGAACTTGTCTGTACATCCATTTCATCCACTGAACTATCATTATTTATCTATGACAATGTAAACTTGGTTTTGCATTCTATGACCTCTTTAAGACAGGGGAATTGGTCTGTGTCTGATTACTTAATTGACTGTAGAAAGCCTGTGGAATGAGCACGCTCTCATGGATGTCTTCATCACTTGACTCAGTGAGAGGGTGAAAGACAAGATCTCCACCCATGATTATCCTCATTCCCTTAAGCAGCTGGAAGAGTTTTCGACCCAGAACGATCTTCGCCTTCAGAAGCGACGCGGAGAGCGGGGACTTGCAGATCATCGCTTCACTTGCTCTTCTGCTTCAGTGGCTCACATGACTGCTTCAGAACCTCCTCATTCCTCTGGTCCGGAGCCGATGCAGCTGGGACGCACATGCCTTTCCAGGGAGGAAAGGGATTGCTGCTTCAAGCTGAGCCTCTATCTCTACTGAGGTGGTGAGGGACATCTGTTGAGATCTTGTCCAGTAAAAGGACAGGCTCAGTAGGAGCAGGGAGGATCCTGTTGAGCCAAGCTAGAACCTCCCCAGAACTCCTGCTTCCTGTGACTGTTTCTGTCGGCGCTCTCAGTCATAGTGTTTCAGCTTTAGTGGACGATGGAGCTGACACCGAGTTTATGGATGGGGACTTGGCCAGACAACTCGGCATTAAGCCATTAAGTTCTAGCCTTAGATGGTCATGAACTTAATCAGTCATTGCTCATGAACTGGTTGAGCTTGTGGTCAGTGGTAATCATGCTGAGATTATTTCCTTTATAATCATTAATTCTCCTCAGGTTCCAGTCATTTTAGGATTAACGTGGTTAACCAAGCACAATCCATATTTCGACTGGCAGAAGTTGGAGGTTTTAGGCTGGGCTACTTTCTGTCTTGGTTCTTGTGCTCAGCCAAATCAGAAGCCTCAGTCAGGATGATTATTACCCCAATCTCTCTAAGGTTCCTGTGGAGTATCACGATCACTGGGAGGTTTTTAATAAAAGCAGAGCCACTGCTCTACATCCATACAGGCATTATGATTGAAACTGCTTTTAATACACCCATGGCCATTATGAGTTTTGGTGATGCCTTTTGGGCTCACTAATGCTCCTGCTGTTTTAAAAATCAGGTTATGAGGTCCTCTGGGATATGGTTGGACATTTTGTTTTTGTTCACCTTGACGACATTATTATTTATTCTCGGAATTGAGAGTCCCATGTCAGATTTGTCCTGCTTCATGTGCTTAAGAACCAGCTGTTTGTCAAGGCAGTAAAATGTGAGTTTCATGTTAACACCATGCCTGGGTTTTCTGGTCTCCCCTTATCAGATCTCATGGACCCCATGAAGGCGTCCACGGTTATCGACTGGCCGGCTCCCGGGGAGAGAAAGCAGCTACAGAGACTCCTGGGGTTCACCAACTTTTACCGCAGGTTTATCAGGAACTACAGTCAGGTGGCCGTGCTCCCTCATGCTCTCACCTCCTCCAACGTTAGGTTCTGTTGGTCTGATCAGGCTAATCAGGCTTTCCAAAGGCTAAAGTCTTTGTTCACCTCTGCACCTGTTCTGGTTTCTCCTGACCCTAAAAGACAATTCATTGTGGTGATGGATGCTTCCAGTACATGTGGTGGGGCAGTTCTTAGCCAGGAGGCAAAGAATGGAAAGATTTATCCCTATGTCTTTTTCTCAAAGAAGCTTTCCACTACTAAATGAAACTATGATGTCGGGCACAGAGAGTTGCTGGCAGTTAAGCTCGCTTTAGAGGAATAGAGACACTGGTTAGAGGGTTCCAATCAGTGGCAGGCTCTCCCCTAATGGTCATTTGTTTGTCCCTGATGGTCTTAGGAAGCAGTGTTGGTTTTCTGCCATGGTTCTCAGTTTTTCTGTCATCCTGGTGTTCCCAAGACCATGAGCTTTGTTTGGGCTCAGTTTTGGTGGCCTTCCCTGTCTGCAGATATTGGGATATGGGAGTTTGTGGAGGTCTGCCCTATTTGCAGCCAGTCTAAGATGTCCAATAAGCCTCCATCTGGTTTCCAGCCCCTGACCATCCTGTCTCGCCCGTGGTCTCATATAGCCATGGACTTAATCACCAGGTTACCTTGTTCAGAAGATTACACTGTCATCCTCACTGTTATTGACAGGTTCTCCAAAATGGTCCACTTGGTTCCGTAGCCCAAATTCCCCTCTGCCAAGGTGATGGGGGAAGTCAGGTTTTCTCCAGTGTCAATAATGTTCAATGATAATGTTCAATAATAATAATAATAATAATAATAAGAATAATAATAAGAATAATAATAATAATAATAATAATTATTATTATTATTATTATTGTTGTTGTTGTTGTTGTTATTATTATTATTATTATTATTATTATTATTATTATTATTATTATTATTATTATTATTATTATTATTATTATTTTCTTAAGGATCTTTATGACATCTAGGAATGACTGTATTTTCCTTTACAAATCTGTTGTCGTTTTTCATATTTAGTAGAATCTTTTACTGTACTTGTCTACCATGTTTTTTGGCCCAGAGCCGCCCATGTAGTTACAAATTTTCCTAGTAGCACTGTGTGGAAAAATCAGGATGTTTGGAGGGGTGTTGGTGCTAAAGAATTACGGAATTTGGCCGTGTTGACCTTGCAGACACGTCAAGCATAAATCAGGCCTAAGCCCCATCCATCCATTTTCTTCTGCTTGTTCTGTCAGGGTTGGGTTGGTACTGGTGCCTAACTCCAGGAGTAGATGGGCGAAAGGCGGGATACACCCTTGACAGATTGCTAGTCAATCGCACTGGCTTAACCCCTTATACTTGTAAATATTATGGTAGACATACCAAGGCCTTTTATATCAGTAAACATCTCAATAAATGTCTCACTGATGCAAAAACGTATAAGAAACTATTTGCAGTGTTGGATATATTTTTTCAAAATTCAGGGTGGCACAATTTCCACTTTTTTATGTGTGTGTCTATTACTGAATCAGCATTTATGCTTGTATCTCAAAATGCCACTTCTTGTGAAATCTCTACCTAAGCTGCCCCACTACTGGACATGTAATAATGCTAACCCATCACATTCTTTAAATTGAAATTTTCTACCTCTCTGGAGGTCAAAAAAGAACATTGTCTACAGTTGTTAACAATACTTTTTACTTAAATGTATTATTTTTCACAAGGAGTGCACAAGGTCTACATGTAAGCAGAAATTTGTTTGATGCTCCGTGAGCCAATGAGATGCAAAGAGGAGAGATTCAGTTCTTCAGGCCTGACAGTCAGGCTCTACAGTCAGATTAGATATGTTAACTCTTGGGTTAGATGTGATCTTCTTTGTACTTATGGTAAAGAAGAAAGGTCAACATGTCCCCAAGCATTTTCTTCACTTATCTCTTGTTTTTTACCCATATCCTCTGTCACTGCTGGAATATCAGACTGGTCCAGGGCCTCTAATTTTTTTGAAAGGAAGGACTTGTGGTATAAAAAGAAAAAAAAAAACTGAGCTAGTTGCTTAATTTGGTTGCAAAACGCTCCAATGAATGCAGAAGGTCATAGCCCGAAATGTCAAAAGAACTATCCTATCTGGCAAAAATTTAAATAACGCCACGAGGCCTTTAATTCAGAAACCCTATTCTATTTTCTCCCCAGATCTTTGTTTGAGATCCTGATTATGAACACCAAAAACAGAATCAGAGATGTGAATTCCTCTACATTTCAGACCATATTTCTCAACCAGGAAAAGGTGGGCTGCTCATTGTAAGGCAGGGGTGGGCAACTGCAGTCCTCTATAGGGCCAGTATCCTGCAACTGTTAGATGTTTCCTTGAGCCAACACACATGAATCAAGTAATTAGACAAGAGGACTCAGATTAGACAAGAGGAGATTTTTCTACATACTGAGGGATTCAACCATTTGATTAAGGTGTGTTGGACCAAGGAGGAATCTAAAAGTCACAAGTTACTAGCCTTTAAGGAATAGACTTGCCCAACCCTTGTTTGAGGGGTCAGTCTGAATGAAACATAGGATATTAAAGCAACCTAATAAACAAAGCATGCGTATGCACACAAATCTTGAGGTGGAATTTTTTCAGCACAACTCAGCACATTATAAAAATTGACAATGCTTGAAAGTGTGCAGTAATTTACCGGTACTAAAACTTTTGACGTGCCTTGACAGTTTGCATCAGTAACGTAAACCTTTGCAAAAGAGAAATAACTAGAGTTCCAAAGCTAATCTAAATGCCCTTAAATGTGACTCCATTCAGTTTACTTCAGACATGGAGCTTCTTTTCTGTGTTAAAGTTCTTAACGATTTTACAAAATCATATTTAGCCTCAAATTATGTAATAAACCCCGCATGGTGGCACAGTTTTTAGAACTGTTGCCTGGCAACATGAAGGTCCTGACCTAGAGTCTTACTGCTTAGAGTTAGCATGTTTTACCCATGCATATGTGGGTTTTTTCTGGGTACTCCAACTTCCTCCCACAATCCCAAAACATGTTGGTTAAGTTGTGTCTCCAAATTGTCCTTAGGTGTGAGTGTGTGTGTGGTGGAGTATCTGTGTGTCCCTTATGGATGATGGACCACATCTAAAAGAAATAACTGAAAGAACTTTAATCAGATAGAAACTTTATGTATTTCTCTGTTTTGGTTACAAAAAAAATGCATTAGTCTGTGACCCCATATATATATATATATGTATATATTTATATATATGGAAATCCCCCTGATGCTGCAGTGAATCCTAGACAAACTGGGATGTAAGAAGATAACCAAAGCTTTGACATTTCTACCCACAATTTTGTACTAATTTGTTTTGTGGACCACAAATTTCAGAACTTTATAGGACTGCAAACTTTCAGTGTGAAAGCTGCGTACTCTTTGGATATGACTGTGTTTTTCTTTTCCTACCTCTCTTATGGTTTAATTATATAGATTATGACCAAGCGAATGAGATGAGAAGTTGGTGGTGCTCAAGGTAGAATCATCAAAATGATTGAGCTGTGGTAGTTTGGGCATCTAATAAGAATTCCCTTCTTTTTGGGGTTCACACTTACAGGACTCTTACAGCCCCAGGAACATTGTTAACTCTAACCCCTTCCCTTACAGATCTAGAGAATGTTGTTATGTAGAGGGATGCCTGGGTCTTCCTCCTGAATCTTCCAGTTACTCCGAGTGACCAAATCTCAGATAAGTAAAAGACAAAGACTAGTGGGGAAAAAAGATCAGAATAAGTTTATTATTCTGAACATTCTGTTCAAAAAAGAACAATGGGTTTTATTTTGTTTCTGTTCTTTATAGACGTTTAAAGAAATTACTGTTAGACAAAGACTGAGCAATCGTAAACCACTTAGAAATTCAATGTTTTTGCTTGCAAACAGCCAGACATTTTATTCATTTTTAAGTGATATTTATTAGTGTTTATTCCAATTATTTTTAATTTTAGCAAAAGTCTTTAAGCAAAGTTTGGAAAAACATACAAGACTTTGAATAAACATAGCCCCTCCATCAATTGAGTTAGGTTAATTTCTTTACACAATCTCTTTGTACTAAAATGCTAGCCTCTCCCTTTAAAGCTGTTACTTATTTTTGTCATAGGTCCAACTAAGGACATGAGAACAAAATGGCTATTGAAAAAAAAATCTCCTTAAATGAAAACACAGCAACAACAAAAAAAAAAATCAGTAAAACTCTATTTTTTCTGCTTCGGATTCGTAGGTCAGAGCAAAGCTTTATTTGAAATGGTTTCAATAAAATACCAGGAAAAATAAGTAAAGCAAAATTACAAAGAAACATTATAAGACTCCATCAGAGAGTTTGAACAATAACCAAACATCTTATAGAGATCTTGAGGAAGTCTGACCTTTTGACAGCAATTTAAAGACAAAATCAGACATAAAAACTTTACATGCACATTCCAGTTTTCTTTAATGCTCACTTTGTCAAAATAATATCATTGTTGGGATCCTCAGGCTTGCCCACCAGAGGGCGCCGAGGATCCTCTTTTGCTCTTTGTATTTTCTCCTTAGGGCTGGAGTTACTGTTGGGATCTGGAGATTACCCTCTGTCTCCAGCAGAGTGGGTCTTCTGGAGCTGGAACCTTCCAGCACACCTGATTTCCATCTACTCATCAGAAGACCTCCCCTTTATAAGCTCCTGCCAGACCTTGCTTCCACGCCGCAGTGTTGATCTTAGTTGGTTAGCTTCCTAAGCCTCTGTTACAGATAGAATCTTGGTTGTCTCTAGTGTGAGATCAGATTCTAATCTCTCCTTTGTCTGTGCCTCACAGGAAACCTGTCTCTGGTCTGAAGCTCAGGAAGAGCTGCCTCACTGGAAACCTGTCTCTGGTCTGAAGCTCAGGAAGAGCTGCCTCACTGGAAACCAGTCTCTGGTCTGAAGCTCAGGAAGAGCTGCCTCACTGGAAACCAGTCTCAACCCTGAAGCTCTAGGAGAGCTTAACCTGCTAATCTGCCCTGGTGAGCCAACCTGAAGGTTCCTATGTGGAATCACCCTGATGAATCCTTTGTGGATGTTCCCTGTTGTTCTCTGCAATGAGCTGGAAGCTCAGCCTGAGGAATCCTAAGTGGACATTCCCTGTTGTTCCCTGCAGTGAGCTGGAAGCTCAAATCTTGGTCTGCCATGCTAAGCCTGAAGCTAGATGCTTAGCTTCCCATGAACTCTGCTAACCAACAGTCTCCGGTCCCAGTCAAGCCTTTAGTGAACCAGCCCTGAACCTGTTCCAGATCAGATTCCTTATCGTGTGCTTGTGAACCACAATAAACTCTGTTGAACTTTTAACCCGTTTCCTTGTGTGTTCTACATTTTGGGCTTTACTCAGAGACCCATCATGACAATCATGGGCTTTTGGAAGCGGTGGGTGATACGTGTGATGACATTTTTGAATAAATAATAGTGTTTTAAATAAATGGCAAATAATTTACTTTTATATGGTTTCATTTAATTTGACCCCATAATGCTGCTCACTCTGAAAGCCTAAATAAAAACAGACAAGACTCAAGTCATTCTTGAAGTGCTGGTGTTTTATCTCAACGTGAAAAAAAGCCTCTATAATCACTACATTACAATCTCCACACAATGCCTACTGGTTTGTTCTTGTGTGCATAGAGGAAAATCGTATTCACATTTTCACAAACAGCCAATGCCCTGAACCTTTTAACTTTTATCAGTAAAGCTCTTTAATTTGCCTCTTCAGCTCAGCAAAGCTTCCTCTGAGGGTTTTTACGGGAAAATTACCTGTAATACCAGAGGTGAAAATGTAGGCTGATTAGCCACATCCTCTGTTCCTCATTACAGTCTTATCAGTAGAGAACAGTTCTCTGAGACTGGAGAGCAGTCAAAGAAAGAGGCTCTCTCTCTGTACGGGTGGCCCTAAGGATATAATCAACGATGAAGTAAGTGACAGTACACCCTCGCACAAATCTCATATTAGGCCCAGGGGGTATTAAGTCTCTTATCAGCCTAAAAATCCATCATCTCCAGTAATATTCAAACGAATATGACAATAGTGGAGATTGGCACTTAAAGACATACTTTAACCAAGAAAAAAAAACACATTAACATTCAAATAATAAAAATCAGATCAGATAAATCAGGCTTGACCTTTTTCATTCCACAACATCACAAAACCAAGACAGAAAAAAAATTGTGTCAGTTTTGTTGTATTACCCTTAGAAGAGTTTTTGCACAGCTAATTAATTTTGGCTTCATATAAACTGTCAACATTATCAATCAGCCTGCACCACAGCCAAGCAAATGTGACACTAACAGTACTGTTTCACACTTCTCAGACTATCAACATATTTCTTTTCTCCCAATGAAATGATCTTCAGCGAAGCCGCACAGTCTGATGCACTCTGTGGGTGAAGTTAATATATGAAAATGTATGTTTATGAAGATAGTTTCTGCACTGCCAGACTCATTCTGTGAGTAGCAGGCCGCTCAGATCTGCCCACACACATCAGCAGCAATGTTTCCCATTCTGACATATGTTTCATCAGCCCAGCTGACAGCAGCCTCATCATGCTGGGTTAGGGACCACAAGCATTTAAGAGTGCCTAAGAACTGAGGCTGCAGCACCCCCTTGTGACTGCAGAAGTCTAAAGCAGAGCAACCAATGTTAAGATTGTTAATAATAAGATTTTTAGAAAAGTGGGCTGAATCATAGAATGCTATCTATTCCAAATTTCAAACTTTGTCCCTCTTTAATCTGGTACAGATGAGCTACCATTAATTTATAAGATGATTACTATTTTACTTTCTTATTTTAAGGGTTCAAAGAAGTTTATGTCTCATTCATTAACAAGGCACCTAGAATCAGATAGATAGTTATAACCTTAAATTGTTTTTGTCATTGTTATCGTCAGGGGTTAATGGAGAACCTTAAATGATACAGATGAAATTATTTCATCACATCAGTCTCTGCTTGATTGTCTTGTGTTTGGAGTCTGTTTTAGGATTGTTTGCAAAGTCATCTGTCCTTGTTTTGTTTTAAAATGAGCAGTGTTTACTTTCCAGAGGTGGATGATTCAGATTCAGAAAGTAAAAAGCCTGTTCAGAGATTGGTTGCAACCATTAGTATTTTCAGCTGTTCAGCTGACTGGGGTCTGGTCACCCGGTTAAGTGAAAAGGATGAAGAAAACTCTGCACGGTGTTTAGACTAAATCAGAACTAAAGATCAACGGTAAAATACGTAAGATACCTTATATACAACAAGAAATGTATATGATGCACCTTGAGGCTAAACATTCAAGAATACATTTACACAGTGAGACAGTGATATGAACTGGACTGGTCACTCATACCTTAGTGGCATCATTATCTCCAACAAAAGGTTAGCTTATCTACAAAAGGGATTTGCTTAATGTTACATTTAGTTGACAGAAAAAAAAATCCAACCCAGACAAAAGGTGCTACATACTATCTATTGCATATTAGCCGGTTATGACCCAGCTAGTCTATTGTGCTAAGCGACAATCTGAGATTGCCCCTTCACCCCAAACCCAGAAAGGAAACACAAATGCTCATTTAGTCTCATTTACGCTTCTGCTCCTGTTGCTGTAGCAACAAAATGCAAATGAGTTGTCTAAGTCTGTGGCTGGAGGACAGCATTTTTAACAAGACTGCCACTCAAAATTTACTCTTGTAGACTCATAATACACAGTTATTGAGGAGAGCAACAATACAAACATATTATTTAGTTTGTTTTTTTAAGAAATTGGAACATCTTACTATATGACGTTGATCAAATTTAAATAGAGTTAACATTTTTACCATTTCTTAACTCTGTATGAGTTTGTACTTGACATTTTTAACTGTGGTTGACCATATTGTTAATAAATAACATGCAGATTAAACCTGTTTAAAATAAGTTAACTTACTTATAAATTATACTGTTTTCAACCCAGATCTAAGATGAAATGAAACCAGAATTTCTAAAATCCCAAATGACAGGCTTTCATTTTGCATTGTCATATAAAAGAACATCTTTAAATTAACACGATTTCAATTTGAATTGTTGGGCATCGAGCACTTTAAACGCTTTGCACACCACTACAGATGGCTCTGGTTATATTGATCGGGGTGTGTGTAATGTGGGCTCCAGTTTCGGCATCAGAGTGAAGAATATTTTGCTGATTGTACCAATAAAATGAGGATTGATTGTACTAGAGTGAGGAAATTGTGCTGGTCATTACTTACTTTTTTAAACGGTTAGGTTTAGGACTAAGGTAGGAATTGCATAGGATAAGATTTGGTTTTGTAGCAATCAGTAATGGTTGGGATAATATAGTATATATTATTTTTATATACACTATATTATCCCATTATTATCCCATTATCCCATTATTATATTATTTTATAGTATAAAAAGGGTTGTAGAAGACTGAAAATCAAAGGAAGTCAACAGTACAATAAAGTGAACCTGCCAAAGACAATTTTTTTGTTTAGTGCTTTAGTAAACTAATTGTCAGAAAAAACTAGGTAAAGTTTCCATCATAATTCTTGACCTAAATCTTACCATTCCAAATCATGTTGGTAGTAAAACTCGATTACTTCTCATTTCAACAGCTTTTCAGTGAGTGATTAGGCTTCAGAGAGAAATCTTAGGTCAACATTGTTAGACTGATGTTTATCTTCAGTGGAACTGAACCTTTGCTCTAGCATTGTTTTGAATGTGGGTAACTTAAATATTGCTGTTGAATTAAGTACTGATATGGCAGAGATCTTAGAAGAAATGATACAGAATGACGTAAGCAAGTTTTTTTTTCATCATGATGTGAGCACTTTGCTGCTGTTATGTGTTAGGATATTTACTGTGTGACACCACTGGGGGGTAATAGACTGTTCTAGTTTCTATCTTATAAGACCACTTATTTGGATTACTTTGCAGGCAAATCCAGCAACCAAAGGAGTCATAGCCATTTAAACCTTCAAACAGGCACCTGTTTTTGTCCCACAGATTACTTAAACAATGATAAAACATTTCTAAAAAAGTTTACTTCCTTCCACCACACACACTTCATCAGATGCAAGGATTTTTCTCAATGAAAATAACTAAATGCAACAAAGTAAGCTTCCAAAGTAGAAAACTTATACCATCTAGTGTAATAAAATGAAATTATATTGCAACATATAGTAACTATAATTGGAGGATTTCATGCCATTGAGTCAGGAATGGATTAGATTAAGTTTGTTATGCACAACTGGATCTGAATGGGAACTGCTGGTGTAGTAAAGTGTCTTGAGTTTACATTTGCCTTGATCAGGCGATTTATAGAAGATTCAAGGAGACAGGATGTCTGCTTCTGTCTCCTTGAACCCCAGTCGGCCTCGGCAGATGGACGCTCACACTGAGCCTGGTTCCGATGGAGGTTTCTTCCTGTTAAAAGGGAGTTTTAAGGGTGTGGGTGTGAGGAATTGCTGTTAATGAGTCAATGTAATCAGCTGGTTTTCCTTGGAAAACTTTGAACCAATTGGACTGTAAAGTCTGGTTGACTTGTCTCTGTAAAGTGTCTTGTGAGGTACAGTGTGAATGATGCTGTTCACAACACATAGATTGAACTTTGAGATAAACTAGAAGTTTATCTCAAAGTATTATAAAAAAAATAATTTCTAATTTGATTTGGGTCTTTTGACATAAAATGTAATAAAATAGGACTTGACATGTGGTGCAATGGGGCCAACACTAACTTGATGCTGAGGGATGTTATAAATTTAGACTGACATGTACTACCCTCGACGTTAAACATTTCAATTATATTTGGTTTTAGGCATCCAACCTTCCGGTATGATTACTTTAAGGAGACCAGAAAAAGTCAAAATACTATATTAACTAGATAAAAAATAATGATGGTAATTTGATCCAAGTGGGTTTTTGTGGATCTGGAGAATGATATGAGGCACTTCTTATTTTGGGGGGAGGTTTTTAGAGTACCCAAGATTAGGTGGTTTTCTTGCAGATTTAATAAAAAAAAAGTACAGACAACTTAAGCAACAGTCCAAAACTAAATAACAGCATACGTCAGGGAAACCCCTTCAGGAGCAGAGAAACGATGAGGAACCATCAATGAGAAACTGCACAAGAAGGGTATATATATGGGAGACTGGACAAAAACTGGGCAAATCAGCAGACAAGGAGCAGGTGTGGATGGAAGAATCTAGAAGAGAGCAAGGGAAAGGAGACTGGCACAAGGGGGCAAGAGAGGGTAAACAAGACATCAGACAAATACAAGCAGAAAACAACACAAAATGGAAATGAAACCAATGAAAACTCAAAAAATATATACTTAAACAGAACCAATACCATCACAGTACTAAGGAGAAGGAGAGTTTGTGGTAAGAGAGTAGATCAAGGAAATGAAATTAATGAAATAAAATTAATTATGCATTGAAAGGTCTTGCTTCTACAGAAAGACGAAAAGCTGCAGCAGGGAGGATGGAGTGTTGGAAGTATATGGAAGCAGTGAGTATACTGAGCAGTAAATGGTGCTGAGGGGTTGACAAGTTCTGAGAGAAAGCGTGGTCAATATGAGCCTGTTTTTAAGAAAATTGTTTAAAGCAGTCTGAGAGTGAGTAATCATGGGACATTTCTAAAAAAAAAAGTAATGGGGGGTTCCTTAAAGGACATCACAAGGAGACATGTTAACATATGACCAGATAAAAGAACTTTTTTACAAGGATTACATTCAACACCTTAATCAGGGCAGTAGTTGGCAATGAACTTGATTTGAAGACATGAGAGCAGCTGGCCATTGTTCAGAAGGTCTTTATCTGTTGAAACAAAACGTCTTCAATAATCTTACTGATGAAGGGGAAGTTTGAGATGGATTTGTACAAGTTTCTGTTTTTAACTATGGTTTTATAATTGCTGTTTTTAAGGCCTGGGGGGAAACACTCAATATAAGAGATGTGTTTATGATTTGAATCAAATCAGACTCTAAAACAGGTAAAACTTTCTTAGTAAAACCTGTGGGTAAAACATCAAGATAGCAGGCTACTCTGAACAAGTTACTCGTAGGGAGACATGAAGGGCTAGAGCTACCTCAAATGATGATGCTCAGGTGTGGAAATACTGGCAGCCATGTCCAAATGAACTGATGGTTCACAGATGAGTGGAGGTATCAGCTTAGTCTTTGTTCCACCTTGCCCTCCAGTGGCTACCGATTGTTCAGATAAGAAAGGAAGAACACTAGCCTGACGTAGTCCTACTCAATTCTAGTCAGAATATGAGTCTGATACTGCTCCATAGAGCTGTGATTATGGGGCGTGTTTCGAACGAACCAGGAAAAAAAATGCCTCTGCACTCAATTGGATAGACCTACAACCAATAAGAGCAACGGAGTGTGTGACGCATAGTTGTTGTCAACAAAAATCAAAGCATGCAGTTGCACGCCTAGAATAAGAAGATGAGCCTTGATCGTGTTTCTCTGTTCCTCTTTCAAAATTAATTTGCTGTCGATATCTCCTAGAACAGACCTAATAGCAGAATCTACACACCTCAACTCTCCAGCGGCAGCCATTGTTGTTGTCACCAATGCGTTCTTTGGTGATGTGATTGATTACGTTACTGTTGATCATTTGTCCATCATCGTATAAAGCCCGCCCTGACAATTTGATTGGCCCGCCAGATATTGTGCTAGCATACTCGCGCTACTATTGAGCAATGCCAGACCGAACTTCCCGACCTCAAACGTTATGGGTGGGACTAAGTTCGGAATGGCACCCAGGCTAGAAGAACACCCCAACAGACACAGGTCTATTGTTATTTTAAACAGGACTAAGATAGACTTTTATTTTTTATGACTTTATAACCACAGGATTTTCAAAATGAAACATTAACACCTGACTGAATAGAATCGGAATAGCTTTACTTGTTTTATTTGTCACCCAGCCTGGAAGAGCCATCCAAAAGGCTGAAAACTGAAAGGGCCTTATATCTGCATTCTGCCAAAAATGAATGATACACATTGGAATGGAGGATCAAACAACTATCACAGTCTATTGGGAAGCTTAAACCTATACTCTACAATAACAAGGAAATATTGTCTTAAAACTTCACAGTTGAGTCATTTAAGTTCCTAAATGTAAATAACAAAACAAACCAAGATATATGTTTTTTTAAATAAATTTTTATTTTGGAAAAACGTGCCATGAACTCTTAAAAAGATTGAAGTGGAGCCCCTGCAGTTATTACAAAGAGAAGAGAGTATCACTTCACGCTAAAGCTACTTTTTTTGTCTTGTATTTGCCATTTTCTTTCAAAACTTCCTTTTCTATTGTTAGCTGGAATCTGTTATATCCCATTCACATATTCAACAGCCCCATGCAGGAAGATAAACTGTCTTTTGAAACCTGTTGCATAAACCATTTAAATGAGTAGATGAAAAGGACAGCCATAGATGTACAGTATGAGCTTGTTCCTGCAGAGGGCACAGCTCCCTATGAGTTCTCAAGTTGCCTGCTTGGAGAGGAAATGCTCCCCAACTTATGCGAAGGGATAATGTGGTTGCATTTTTCTTCCAAGTCTCTTCTCTCTGATTGGCTGCTGTAAAATAAACCCAGCATTCCGCACTATTTAGCTGCAGAAGCATTTCTGCTCAGGACTTTTTCCTCACCTGACATTCCTGCTCCATGTCCAGGTTTACGCTGCTGACAGCTTTCAACACATCACAGGATTGCTCATAGGAAACATGTTTGTTTCGGCTGTAAATCTCATTGCATTGGTGTATTTGTTTTCTCTACATCCTGCTTTTGGACAAGTAAGTACCTCTGCAGCAAACAGATCTTAATCCACAGAATTGATAAAACCTTGATCTAAGTTTAATCTATACAAATCCTTCCAGTTTCTGATATATTTATTTTTTTCTAATACCGGTATATATTTCAGAAACTATAACTTGATGTTTAGATATTTGTAAATAACTTCCCATAAATGCCATTTTGCTATGAGGTGCCCATGAGGACGATTATGAAAGTTTTAACTGTACTACGGAGTAAAATACTTCACTCACCCTGCTTTGCACGCAAGTTTCAGCACCAGCATGCCACAGTCTGCCAGCGTTGAATTCACTTCTATATCTACGCTGTGCTTCGCTGCACAGCTGCAAAACTTTTCCAAGAAGCTGAGCATCTGTGAATAAGTCTCTTCAGACTGTTGCATGTATGACTGCACCTTCATGTACAGTATTTGTTTACTTTTTCCCTGAGATGTGGTCAACATGATGGTTTGCAAGAACATGAGTTGATTTAAGTCCTCTATTTGCTTTATATGCACTTATATATTGATTATTTTTACTTGGTTTGTATTGATTTTACTTAACTTTGATTACTTTAATTCTGAGCCAAATGTGCTAACATTAGTGAGCTACTTTAAATGCTGTATATCGGGGGCAGAAAGAGGCCTTTGAGAGCAACGCTGTGAAACACCAGCCTCCATCTCCTCTGGATGATTGAAGTCTTTCCAAACCCTGTTGAGCTTAAATAAAGAAAGGTGTTTTCAACAAATATTGGCTTTTCTTACATAACTCCTACTAGATGAAAACACCAATTGGTTGTGCAAAAACATTTATGTTTGGCTGGGCAGGTGGGGGTAAGATGTAGATGAATGAATGAGGGCAACAAGGGGACTGCACAGCCTGAAAACATGAAAGTGCCCCTCCATTCCCTCTCCATCCAAAACATGAAAGATTTGCCAGAGGAAGTACAGTTGCCAGTATTGCTAACTGAATTCAATGAGTCGAATTCTGAGTTTCCTACACAGTCTTTAGTTTAAAATGATGATCACATGTTGTACAGATGGTTTGTGTGTTTATGACTGAGCTACTGAAATTTCTGCTTGTTCTCTAAGTGAAAACTTGGATTCCTTCTACACGCTATTGTAAAAGTATTTGCACCTTCTGAAACATTGCACTTTGAGTCTATTTACACACACAATCTTAAAGTAGTTTTTTGTTTTACTCAATATTTCTCTCTGTTTTACAACTGATGAGAGTAGTTGTGAACGAAGAGCTATGGAAACTTTGAAAAGGATATTTGGTGTGTTAAAACATTTTGTTTTCTTTGGTAGAAGTAGTACAAAAGTAATTGGGCAATACTATGTTGTCCTTAATTTCTAATCTTATTTTATTATTTTTATTCAACCTCCCTCCTTGGCATGTTATTCAGTATAGGGCTGCAACTAACGATTATTTAAAAAATCGATGAATCGGCCGATTATTTTTTCGATTAATCGATGAATCTGACAAAAAATATTTTTTATATTAACCTCTTCATTCAAAAATAAACATTTTAGACAGAACAAACAAGCACACAAGTACAGGTTGCTCATTAACTGTACTGGTGCAATATGAAAAATAAATGTTAGTGTTAAAACTACGCAAACTTACATGAGATATGTAGCTGCACATCCACAAAATATAGGGTACTTTGTTTCATAAAGTGCAAAAAAAGACATTTTTGTTTTTAAAAGCCCCTAAGGGGTTCAAACAATAGGTCCCCCCATTTCAACAAATGAGTTTTTTTTAGACTAGAAGAGTTCTGCCTTTTAAGACAGGAAAGTATAGCACTTAAAGTTGCTACTTGAGAAAATACTTGACCATAGAGATAAAAATAGCCCTATGATTCAAATTATAAATTGTATTTGGAATAAAAATGAAAGAACTAGGGGTGTTTAAAAACACATCCTCCAAAGACAGATTTATATGGGAATGTGGCATATAATTAATTGACATATTACTGATCTTGCTGGATTTTATTCTGCTTTACTTCCATAAATTACAGGATCTTTACTTTATCTTTGCCAGAAGATTTAAACTTTAAAAGCCTTGCCCTCATAATTTGCAAGTTAATTTATTTAAAAAGTAAATATAAACGCCGCTTAAGCTAATTCAAATGAAATTAAAAGTAAAATAAGTAGCAGACCTTATCACTGTCTGTAACCTACTAACACGGTAAGGAAAGCATCAGATGAGCTACCTGAGAAACTAACGTTACGTTTCCCCACTTGAAAACCAAACAAACATGGTGGTTCCGTGCCATGTTAATTTGTTTTGACAAAAGTTGCATGTTACGACTTTTTTACTTTACAAAGCGCAGGCTATTTTAATTATTGTGATCAATTTGCGCCGGCAATCCCGGCGCATGCCCGCTTCCTTTGCAGTCGGACGCTGAGGGTAAACATCCTGCGGCTCTGACTGCAGAGCTGAGAGGGACTCCTGCGGTAGCGGGAGAACGTGGTTGGGATGGGGGAGGCGCCCCACGTCAGAGTAGGAAGGATACATGCTTTCACGTAAGAGTCTCCAAAAGCCGCCAGTGACACCGTAAAAAGTCGGCAGATTTGTCGCTAGTCGCTTTTTTGAAAAATAGTCGCTGGAGGGGTCTGAAAGTCGCTGAGTTGGCAACACTGCACCTCCGGCGCTGGCTCGCTCTGCTGTATTTTTTTTTGTCTTCCCCCGTTTCAGTCAAGTGGATGTGATGACGGCGGCGGCGGATGACGCATTAATCGCGTGACACAACTAATCGATGATGAAATTCGTTGCCAACGCTTTTAAAAGTCGATTTTTATCGATTTTATCGATTCGTTGTTGCAGCCCTAATTCAGTTCATTACCCCCGAAAGAATAGTTTCCATGCCTCGATCTAAACCTTTTGTCTTTGGCTAAAAGTCCCTTCATCCATCTTCTTGCACCTATCCGTCAGGGTTGGTGCCAACCTACAGCAGTCTATGCGGGCAACACCCGGGACTGGTTGCCAGTCTATCGCAGTGCAGCACAGAGACATGAAACCACACACACACACACTCACGGCTAAGTGCAATTTAAACATGCCAATAGACCTAACATTATTTTTTTCAGACTGTGGGAGGAAGCCAGAGTACCCAGAGAAAATCAACACACGCAAGCGGAGAATGTGCAAACTCCATGCAGAAAGAACCTGGGAATCAAACCCAGTACCAGTCTGGCTGCAAGGCACTTCTGTGGCATTGTGCAGCCAAACTCTCCGAAAGTCCTCCACCCTAATCTATACTCTTTAGCCGCTCTCAACAGGTTTTATTCCTAAAGTGACCTGTGTTTAGAACCACACATCTTTCAAATTCTGACCAGCTGTATCTTTGTTGGCAAAGCGTTTTCGACAGCGTGTTTCAGCGTTGGGATTATATTACCAAAGTTTTTCCACAAGCAATTGGGCCTTGCTTGTTAACCAAACGTGTTCAATGTTTCTGACCGGAACAACTTTTTCTACTTGTTTTCTCCCATTCTTGACATTCAACTAAATTATGGAATCTTTCTTTTATTTTTTTATTGGTTGACTATTCAAAGCAATTGCTTGTGGCCATTTTCATAGCAACAAAATCAAATAGGGCTAAACATAAACAGGCAGCATTTTTTTTTTTATAATATATTTGAAATCAGCATTTCCTTCAGCTTTACATTTGTGCAGTACTTTGTTGGTCTAATACATGAAATTTCTGTAAAATAGACTAAATGATATGAAAGTTAGTGGCTATGTTTACTTATTGGTGGTACAGCATCAACTCTAGCACACAAGTACTTTTGGACAGCACAAATCTACATTTCCTACATTTGTTTAGCTAACATGAAGCTAAAATAATATGTTTATGGTTTTAGGGTTGATTTCTTAATAGATGTAATGTCCTAATTGCAAATAAAGCTGTGGCATCAGTGGCTAGGTTTTTTTTTCTGTTTTGCCCCAGGTTTGTCCGAATAGGCAGGAACTCCAAGGTACCCTGAAGCAGGTACAGAAGCTTTTGTCAGCCCATGAAGCCTCCTGTTTGCAGAGTCTACGCAACCTGAAGAAGAAGATTAATTTACTGCAAACCAGTGCAGGAAAGCAGGCAGCAAAACCAGTAAACAGTGAGCTGCTGAGCTTATAAATGTCTGTCTGTCTGTCTGTCTGTCTGTCTGTCTGTCTGTCTGTCTGTCTGTCTGTCTGTCTGTCTGTTGCTTTGAAGCTTATTTTTAATGCTCATGTTCAATGCCTGTATTTCAAAAAGGTACCTGCCCCAAACTGGATGCACCCATTAATGGGAGGAAACTTGGCAAATCCAACAATGTTGGCCATGAGGTCCACTTTCTATGTGACCCTGGGTATGAAATAGTGGGATCAGAGAGCAGGGTTTGTCAGGAAAGCCTTATCTGGACTGGCCAGCAGCCAACATGCCGAGGTTTGAATTATTTCTTGTATAACGTTCTCTGGCTGATGAGACATTTTCTACAATTTATTCTCCTCTTCCTCCTTTTTATAATATCTCCTTTTTTACTTCTCCCCCAACATCACACTACTCTCTAACCGATGATTTACACAGTCTGCATCTGCTTTATCAACCCTTCTAATTTTCTTCTTTTCATCTAATTTTTTTGTTTTCCTTCTGCATTTTGATTGTTTGTGATCATACTACTTTTATACATGCTGTGTTTTGTCCAGAAAAGGTCTAACATGGGTATATTCCATTCAAACAAATTTGTCTCTCCTAAATGTTTTCAGATTTTGATCAAACCTGGATTTTCTTTCCAATTGGTAACATTTAACATCAGCTTGCTTTGTCTTATTATCTTCTCAAATTCCTATGTTATGGATCCAGATGGTCATGGTGTCTTAGTAGCTTAAGAGTCCGATTTAAGTCTTAGATGTGGCCATGAACTGGTGGTTTCAAACGAACCAGCCATGTGTAACCTTGTCTCTGCCTCCCTCCCTCAGACTTCAATGAGTGCATGTCTTCTCCATGCCTGAATGGAGGGACTTGTGTGGATGAGGTAAACCAGTTTTCTTGTGTCTGTGCAAAAGGCTGGGCTGGAGAGACCTGTCAAAGCCCAGTGCCAACATGTGAGTTTAAAGCACATTTCTTTCACTATTTCATCCCTCTGATAAGGTGGTAAACCATATAAGTCAGTTTTTATGTTTAGTGGTAAAAACATCTATAATATATCAGTTTTAAGGAGACTGATTTTCTTTTGAAGCCTGTCTTAAACAAATGATATCAGAGAGTAAATGTTGACTTCTGAATTAGAAGAATATAAAGAAAAAAGATATATAAAGAAAATAATATAAGGACTGATATATACCAGGTGCAGAGGTTTTGTGTTATTTGTTATCCCATCATATTCTGCTTCCAACTCATCAAACATAAAAATTGCTGTTTTTTCTGTTTTGTTCATTTAAACTTTTAAAATACTTTATTTACTTATGTTTCGACTTTTACTTTTTTTTTTATGTCTTTGTCCTACAACTATTCCACATTACTTTTCAGTCACTTTCTAATTTTGGTTTGAAATGTGGACACAGACCCAATTGAAAATATTATTTTTTTGTTTGAAACAATGAAAAAAAATCACAGACTTCACAGCATTATGGCCTCAGGCCCCGACCATATGATTCCCAAAGAATAGTTTAATTAAAAGAGTACTTGATGTAGCTCCAGAGTATTTTTGGAAATTGTGTCCTATTTCTTAATGTATATATTTTGTACAGTTTGTTTTACTCCTAAACCTGTTTCAATGGTCTTGCAAATGTTCCTTTTAAATAATTCTCAAGCAACCACAAACATAGATCTAGATGTCTAGATGATGAAACACAGAACTCATTGAAGTTTAGAAAATCTCACAAGTCAAAGCAGAGCAAGGCCAACATTTCATGCAAAAAACAAAAAAACAAGAAGTTTCTCGAGTGATTTTTTTTTCCAAATAGTGATTTTTTTTTCCAAATATATTTTTTGTAATTAATCTGTACTAATAGGTTTACTTCTGTTATGCCCAGAGGTTTTAAAGTCTATATGTAACCTTTAGTCACTATTGCAAAGGTAAGAAATCTTTTTTTTTTTTTCAATTTAAACCACTATCATAGCTTTTACTACCGGTATGTCTGATTTATATGTGTTTTAACCAAGAAACAAAATGATTAAATTATATAACAACAACATGTATCGCTCTGACCTGATTTACTGGAGTGTGGTTTATATGGAGCTAAATCGGTCTCACAGATGCAAGCATACAAAATTCACACATCCACAGCACATGATTCTCCAAAATTATTTCTGGTCCATAAACAATTAGAGATCAAATTACAAAGTACAAGTGGTCTTGAAACTTCACTGCATTTCAGTGTGGATTTTTGAGACTCTCCTGACGTGCCTCAATAGACAAAGGCGTTTTTTTAAACAAGGGATGGTTTGCAACCAATCACAGACCTCCTTCGTATAAGCCAATCACAAGAAAATAATCCACGTGGGATAACCTACCCCTCAGTCACTGCTCCTCTCCAAACCGCCTTCGCAAAGCAAAGCTGTCTTACTCCGCTCTGAATTCCTTGGAGCTCGAGGAGAGCATGCACAATATTATTATTTAATACGTAGGAGAAAAAAATGCGGTAATGAAGGCTTAATTTAATATGACATATTAAAACTCACTAATAGCATCAATCACACTTTTCTGCCCAAACATTATTTTTTCGTTGTGTGTAATAGGAATAATCATACAAAATTGGTTTGTTCTTTGGTTGTCCCTTGCAAATAAATAAATAAATCTAAATATCTACATCCAAAATCAGAATCTCGGTATTCATGCCGCCTGCATTAAGACGTTTCTTTTGAAGTTGTCAGATGCGCTCTTGGAAGTTGTTGTGACTGGATTTGATAAAACATTTAAGCCTCTCAGTATAAAACAAATATTTTGATTGAGATGAGAAATCTGCTTCCTGGTATGTTGAAGTACTGATAATCTGCATCCCATAACTTAATGAAACAGTTTTAGGTTTTGAAAATATATAAGAATTATGCTCTAATTTGTAGTTACCGATTTTTCATTACCATATTTTAATTTGACAAACAGGATCTTCTTGATGTTCTTTTTCCTGTTAACTGTGATTACAATTGCAGATCTTTACCTGGCCGGTGTTCTGTCAGCTCATCATACCCGTAGTAATAATACGCATGCACCCGCATGATCGTTATTAGTGGTTATCAGTCCCATTGAATGGCTTAAGATTGTGCCAGTAGGCTCAGTAGGTTGTTATCATCAAGTGAATCCTAATCCATTCCTTTCCCCCCGTGGAATTAATTAATCTATTTATGTGTAATTTGAAAATAATTTCAGTAGTTCCTCATGTGCTGTAAAAATAAAATGATCTGCATGTCGCTCACATTAAACAAACTAAAAACAAATAAATCTCATATCCTGTCAACTGGGTTATAGAATCTTCTCCCTATAAATATTTAATTCTCTGTGGAAAAAATGCTGATCATTCTTTAATAAGATCCTCATCTAACGAACATGAAATGTATGTTTTTAAACCGAATGTGTGTAATGAACCTAGTGAATGATTTTTTTGTTGTTGTTGTTTTAAGCACAAATTGTGACAAAAACCTGACTAATTCACGAAATAAAACAGCATACTTGGATGTAAGGAGTGCTGAGGCAGAGGAAACTATATGTAATGCGTATTACTAAGGGTATGCTGGCCTGACGCAGTATGCTGATCTGACAGAACATCGGACCAGAGGGGAGCAAATAGTTATCACAAGTGGATTACTTTCTTGTGAGTGGCTTATACAAGGGAGCTCTTTGATTGGTTGCAAACAATCCCCTGTTAAAAAAAATGCATCTGTGTATCAAGGTATGTCAGGAGATTCTCAAAAATCTACACACATGCAGTAAAGTTAAAGACAACTGGTACTTTA
Source organism: Cyprinodon variegatus (assembly GCF_000732505.1). NCBI lineage: Eukaryota > Metazoa > Chordata > Actinopteri > Cyprinodontiformes > Cyprinodontidae > Cyprinodon > Cyprinodon variegatus. The sequence continues at coordinate 272,272 of NW_015150458.1, read as the reverse complement.
TAATTTCATTTATAGTTGTTTATGGACCAGAAATACTTTAGCGAATCATGTGCTAAACATGTGTGAATCTTGTAAGCTTGCATGAATCGTGCTGTGTGTGCGGCACTTGTCCTATGCATGTATTAATCACATATGTGTATTTGTGAAAACTGAGACCGATTTAGCTCCATAGGTTTAAAACTTTTGCTGATTTTTTTAAAGCATTGATTTATTGTAAATATATATAAACAAAAATCGAAATATGATGCTTTTTAATTGATTTAAAACTTCCACTTCTTGTAAAACTTTCTCTGGTGGGACTGACAGTGACTCGAATCAGTACATTAGACATGTCTGCCCCACTGTGTCAGTTAAAAATCTAAACACTGAAGGCCTGGAGTTCTAAAGAAAAAAACTACAACAAACTGAAAGTTTTTGCTGCATCTGCCCACCATTTCTTGTTCCCCTTCTCCTCCAGTCTTTATCACCACGACAAATACTTCTGCTGGCTCCGCTTCAGCTGCTTCCACCTTACCAGCTGCCACAACTGGGCCGTTTGTTCGTCCATCACGCTGCACTTTAGTGCAGGGGACCACCCACTGCACCTGTGAGCCGGGATACACCATCTCTGGCAGAGACAGCTACAGCTGCACAGGTACGTCCCACAGCCTCTACTTGGTGGAACTCTAAAAACAATTGTCTGTTTGGAAAGTCTAATGTGCATTCATTAATTTTACTTTACAGACATAGATGAATGTGAGCTCTTCCATAATGGACCTGCAGGAAAATTGTGTTTACACAAGTGTGTTAACACTCCTGGAGGATATCGCTGCACCTGTCCTTCTGGGTATAACATTACTCGTGACGGACGGAGCTGTAAAGGTGTATTCCCAATTCTACTTTTTTTCTGCTTCTTTACTTTTTCAAGGAGTCCTCCATAAGTTTGGGATTCTAGGCGATACATCGAGGCCAGTTTAATGCCAGCACATCCAGATCACAGTAAAACAAGAAGCTGAAATCCTTTGAAAAATACTTTTTTTTTTTAAATACGGAACAAACAAAATGAGCTGCATTTCATGAAATAGGGGTATATGACCTCTATGACATGAGACAAGTGAGGGCAACAATGATTGTGTGTTTCCTGGTGGGAGCTTTTTGAGAGTTGCCTTTTGTATCTCTGCTTATTTCTGTATCTCTCCTTCTATCTCCTTGAACCCCTTTCGTCCTCGGCAGATGGCCGCTCACACCGAGTCCGGTTCTGCTGAAGGTTTCTTCCTGTTAAAAGGGAGTTTTTCCTCTCCACTGTCACTACAAGCATGTTAGTGTGATGGATTGAGTCGATGCAATCAACTGGTTTTCCTTAGATAGAAAACTTTGAATCAATTTGACTGTATGATCTGGTTGATTTTTAAAGTGCCTGGAGATGATGTGTTGCAAATTGGTGCTATATAAATAAACTGAATTAAATTAATTTAAGTCTGAAAAAAAAGAAAAAATGACCTCCAAAAACTATGCTATGCTCTAAACCCCCAGATGTTAGAAAAACATGTACACTGCCCATAAGACAATTCTGCATTAAAACTGTCTAGGCTTACAACAGCACCTTTATATTCATCCTCTAAACACAAAATCGATAGAAAACATACAAGTCTAAAAATATTCAAGGTTTATGAAGAATTTTCCTTCTTCACAGTCTAAACAACATTAAGGTATTTTGTTAATTGATTGAAACTCCTGGTTCTTCTTTTTTCTCACAGATGTCGATGAGTGTGCCACCAGGCAGAACAACTGCACAAAGGACCAGATGTGTGTTAATACATACGGGGGTTTCCAGTGTGTTCAGGTGGACTGCCCCAAAATCCCTCATGCTACATATGTCAAAACATCACCCATGTGAGCAAAGTCTTTAGTATTTTTTTTTTAACAAAATAGTGCTTTAAATCAATCCATATCTAATCAATACTCATCATAAAGTAGGGAAATTATACTCCAGTGGACTTAATCATGGTAAGCAAAGAATTGCAAGATATTTACACCCGAAAATAACCAATTATCTATACACATATATGTTAAAACAGAGAAAAAAAAACATTTTTAAGTTGCTTTGATAGTGTGACGTAAGTCCAGGACTGGATGTAAAGGTTCAGATTTTCTTTAGCTGATAAAATATTCATCTTTATCAAAAGTATCTCTAAATTTCAAATTGTCTCTCTCTGAGACATGAATTTGTACTTTTCCACACATAATTTAGTAGTTCTAGCTGTAGCACACATCCCTGCAGTAGCTTGTAAAAGTATGCACCGGTACTTTCTTAAAATGTTCCTTTATTCTCTTCCAGGCGCTGTGAACGTAACCCATGCCCTTTGGATAACAAATCCTGTTCTCAGGCCCCGAACTCCTTTTCCTACCATTACCTAGCTGTTGTGTCCAACCTGTCCGCCCCACGTGTCATGTTCAGAGTCTCAGCCCTGAGGCAATTAGGTGACACGCTTCGCTTCACCTTACTAGGGGGACGGCAAGCGCGCCGCCACTTCACAGTTCAGCGTTCGGACCGTCAGACGGGTCAGCTGATGCTGGTGAGCCCTGTGCAGGGCCCCGCTACCCTGGAGGCAGAGGTGGAGATGAGTGAGCTAGAGAGACGGGTCCAGCTGGGAAGGTACATCACCAAAATCACCATGTTTGTTTCCCAGTATGAATTTTAAAGAAGTGAAACAAATATATTTAAAAGATGAAGAGGACTGTAAATGTTGAAATACAAACAAGAGAGAGCTCCTAAATGAAGCTGAACAAGAGAGAAGTAATGTTTCTCACCTGCTTTTACATATCCGGCATGCTGTGATGATATGGGTGGTCCATGCAAAATGTATGAAGATTATATAACTATTATTAAACTGTCTTTATAATCTTGTTTTATGTCTTGCATGATTTTACTTCATACAGGTGCCTCAATGTAACTATTAAATATTGAGTAAAAAAATGTAAAGTCTCTTCTTGTATTTTTGATACATCTTGGTACAAAACATGATGGTGGAATATGTAAGCACACGAAGTTCAGTGAAACATGCTGCAAAAACAGGAACACACTGGAAGAGCTGATAAATACAAGGTGCGGTTGTCAAAAACCACTAGGTCCTACAGTACAGAGCAAACACTGTTCCCACCGAGGCAGCTGAGATCAAGCTGCTGAAAAGAGCTTCTGTGATCATAGCCCAGGGAATAAATTTACCTTTAGAATAAGCAAAACCAGTTTTACACACAAAATAGCTGTTTTAAACACACAAAACTGAATTTGTCTATTTCTATAGAATAAAAACAGCAATGCCTTCTAAAAGTATAGATATTTGTTGTACATTTAGTCATAATAACTTGCTTACTTATAATGAAGTGAAAATGAAGTGAAATGTACAATATAGTTATGCAGTGTGGCCTTCATACAGTTTATGTTCAGCTATCCTTACTCTTTTACTCCAAAATGAAAACCCAGGGAAAACTTCTGCCTTCAAAAGTAGAATTTTAACGGTCTTGGTTCTGTTGGTTTTCTCTAAGTTTCACGTTTATCCATGTTTTTCTTTGTTTTCTAGCTTTATTGGTGTGTTTATTTAAGTTTCTTAGGTTTTTCTTTGCTTTTCCTCTGTTGCCCCCTTGTGTTTTCTTTTCCCTTAGCTTCATTGTCAGCTCTATTCACACCTGCTCCTTATCAGCTCGTTAGTCCTGCCTTTGTTCAGTCAGCCATAAATACACCCCTTTGCAGTCCCTCAGGGCTGGTTCTTCTTCTTACTTCATCTTACCCTGGCTCCTTGTGATTGTTTTCCCCTGACGTCTCCATGGTTCTGGTTTGTTTTTTACATTTTTATGTTGCATTTTTGCAACCTGTATTATCCCATTAAATCTGTGAGAACTCACTTTTGTTTAAATAAGACAGAAACTGCGGAACATCAGCATGATTGTAACAACTTATTGAGGTTGTTGAAACAGTGACTGTTATAAATTCTTACAGCTGCTGGGAGGAAGGATCTGTGATAATGCATTTAGGGTGCAGCAGTCTGTCACTGAAGGAGCTCTGCATTTCAGCAAAAGCTTCATGGATGGGGTGGGAGACATTACCCAACATATGTTATTTTAGTTAAGGTCCCTTTGTTTCCCACCTCTTGCATTGAGTCCAGAGGGCATCCAATCACAGAGTTGTCCTTCCTGACTAGCTTATCCAGCCGCTTTCTCTCAGCTACAGGTAAGCCACTGCTCCAACAGACAACTCCATAGAAGATGGCTTATGCCACAACAGAATCCATTTAGGAGCTCACCCTGCACTCTAAAAGACCTCATTCTCCTCAGCAGGCCATTATTGTAGAGAGCATCAGTGTTGTGAGTTCAGTCCAGGTTATTATTCAGGTGAACACCCAGGTAATTATAAGAGTCCACTATCTCAATGACCGTTCTCTGGATGCTCACTGGTGTCAGTGGGGTGGATCTGCTTCAATATTGAAATGTTTATGGCTCCCTTTGAAAAAACATTCATAAATGTAAATTAGAACTTATATTTGTTATGCAGAAACTTTAATATTTATCTGCTAAACTCAGAGATGCACAAGCCTCCAGAAAGGTTTATAAATAGTGTGTATACTTTGTGCCTTTATCTATAAATCACTAAACCCAGTAGGGTCACAACCCACACTACCACACCAATTGATAAAATATTGACATATTATTATAGAAAACAGCACAATAAGTATATTATTTGTTAAATGTATCAGGGAGCATCTACTGCTGTTTGTAGTTTATAACTGTTATAAGAAAGCTGCTAAGGATGACACAAAATTACAAAAGAGTCAATGATTGTATTTAAAAATGATAAACTTGTTTAAAACCAGGACTCAAACAAATTTATGTAACTTTTCCATATATTTATATATATATTTTAACGTGATACACATGATAAACACTGTCCGATAATAAAATATATGAAAAACAAATATATATATTCTTAAACTTCATGGATCACAAAAACGGCAGAATGGCAGTAAAACAAAAACATATATAGAGAATTCTTAAAGTACAAGATGGTAAAGACAGAAAATAGATACACAAGATATAACATTTAATCAACCAAATTTTTAAAGGCAGCTAAACAGGATTATTATAGTAAACTATCAAATGAGAATAAGAGTAATATAAAAAAAACATGTGGAATATATTATATACTTTATTAGGAAAGGACCCAAAGAAAATAATTATCCACAATATTTTATGAGCAATGATCTGATTATTCATGATACATTATGAGGATCAACCAAGACTGGCAGAAAACATTTCTGATCCAATAGAGAGTTTAATGTGGAACTCATATACAAAAGGAAATACAAACTCAATGTTTCTCACAGCAGTGGAAGATATTTTGAGGTACAAAAATAAAACTTAATGTGGTGACATGATTAGGACAACAGGCTAATGACCTATTGATGCAATTATAACCTGTCTTTCAAAATTGGTACATTTCCAAACAAAACTGCAATACTTACACCATTATACAAACCTGGAGATAGACACCAATTCATAAACTATAGGCCTGTTTCGTTACTTGCACAATTTCCAAAGATTTCTGAAAAACTCTTAATAAGCAGACGAGAAAACTTAATTGATAAACACAACTAGTTTCTGAAAGTCAGTATAGATTTAATTCACAAAGATCGACAACTTTAGCAGTTCTGGAATTATTAGAGGAATTCGGGAACTCAATAGAAAAAAAGAAAATGCAATTGGTCTGTTTTTTCATCTAAAACAAAATTTGACATAATTGAACATGATAAATTAATCAGGAAATTAGAGCATTATATTGTGGGAGGGGCAGTTGTGGAGTGGATAAAGAGCAATTTAAGTAGCAGCAACAATATGTGGAAATATGTAATTATCAGTAGCTTATTATTATCGACTACAAGCTCCACTGGAAACCTCACATCAAACATGTCCAGAATAAATTACCTAGGAGCATCACAATTTTTAGTAAAGCAAAACATGTTCTGATGTATAAAGCATAACACATTATTTACTGTCACTAATTTTACCATACCTGAGCTTCTGTGTAGAAGTCTTGGGTAATCCCTTAAAACCTCTATGCACGCTGCACAATAGAACCGACAAGATCATTCATAGGTCAGCTATCATGACCAAATCAACCCATTATTTATTAATTCCTGCTTTATTATTGTTTGATCTGCCACAGTTTCAAATTCCACTGCTAATGTATAAAGCAAGAAATATCCGACAGCTTACAAAAACACTAAAAAGAGCACTAAATTATAACAATTATATAATATGTCATATTTGTAATAAATGCATGTATTTTTATTTCATTAATGGTTTGTCTTACATAAAGTTATTCATTCATGACCCTTATGCAAAATGTTTTGTCTCAAAGCAAACCAATATTGAACAAGATCTTTATCCAGCTCCATCTTTTTTTTTTCTTTTTGTCATTACACTGTCAAAAGTACAGAGCAACGAAATGAACTCTGCATTTCTCCCGTCCCCTTGGGGAGCAGTGGGCTGCCATTGTGCGGCGCTCGGGGAGTAGTGTGGGATTAAGGGTATCTGCTCAGGGATTCAGAGTGGCAGTCTGTGGGTGTGGGGCTCAAACTCAGAACCTCAGGATTCCAAGCGCAATGCCCTAACCACGAGGCCGCCACTCCCCAAACATTAAAACAATACCCCATAATAAAGCATGGTGATTGCAGCAATTGGCCTGCTGGGGATGGTTTCTTCAACAGCAACGTTTAAACTGTTCACAGTTTTTAAATGTACTCCCTGTGATCCCAGAACTACAGCCTGAAAGCTACGGTAAGTAAAAAATAAGAAACAAGACAGGATGGTAGACCAGGAATAATAGCTAAGGAAATATTTCCTACTCAGAATGGATGCATGCTAAATTGATAGCTTTGTTTATTACCACCATATAAATGCTTACCTTAACAAGAATCCAAAACTGGAAACAGAAATTGAAATCCATTGCTGTGTTTTACTCTTTAATACAAACACAAAATGTGTTTCTTGCTCAGAGGTGTATAAATTACTAAGGAAAAATTGCTAAATAAAAGTAAAAATCTCTTAACAGAAAATTACCTTGATAAAAGTGAAAGTCACTGATAATAAAAGTACTTTTACTTTTGAAAAAAAAATATTTACTGGTACAATAAAAAAACAACTTATTGCATCCTCACAACTACAATCAGTTAGGCATGTGGAGGACAAACACTGATTCCATTTAAACAAATCCTTTCATGATAATTTTTAGTCATATTTTATTTGCTAGACAGTAGGACTGTCACAGAATTTTAAGTAAAAAAGTAAAAGTACAATTGTACTGAGGTTGGTGCAAAAATAACCTGTTTTCCTCTTGAAAAGGAAACTTTACATTAACCTGAAATGAGGCCAAAAAAGCTGACAGACACTCGGAAGAGTCTGACAGGCAACTTTTAATTTTGTCAGAACAGTGATTTTATTTTTCCCAAAAAATATTTTTATATTTTGTTCCAGGTAGAGATGTGCTGGTAAATGTATGCCTTTTAGTTTGATTAGTTGATAGGATTATTATGCAACACTACCCCCTGCTGGTCAGAATTTAGAGGTGATGTCCAACCAAGTCAGTAAGGAATCTATTCCTTATCTTTTTCCCTAACATTTTTTTCCGCCTAATTTTGATAATCAACAATAAATGCTCGCAAGATTTAGCAAAAAATGGTATGAAACACATGTTTGTGATTTTCTTTAATAGAAAAAATACAAACAGAAGGAACTTTTAACTCAGTGTAAGGATTAATATTATTTAACCTATTAATGCCCATGGTTGTTGTAGAAATAATTGCAGATCTAGTGTGGTTTCTGGATTCAGTATTGGTATAAAAAAAAGGATACTTTTTTAAATCAGTTCTAAGGAGAGTTTTTTTCCTTTACTTTAAAGTATAAATGGTAAATTGACTGAATTTTCCAACTGTTGCAGGGGTTAAATGTCTTGTCCAAAGATGACGATATGTGAACCTGGAATCAAACCCACAACTTTAGATGACAATGTTGTGTGTGGAGTTTTCTGCATCCCCATGTGTAATAATGTGAAGTGGAGGTTTTGGATCCTCTGCCATGTTCAAATTTATGGGATGCGTCCTCCGAAGGCCAGATT
>NW_015150458.1:260681-263107 GCF_000732505.1 Cyprinodon variegatus | reverse complement strand
ATGATTTTACTGAAGACTCCTGGATCATTTGCAAAGACACATCATTTTCTTCTTGCCAAATAACACAAGTTCTGAAAAGAGCAGGAATTCTGTATTTATCATCTTTAATGTTAGTATATTGATCTGCATAATTAACTCCAGTGTTTTTGTTGCCAAGTAACTGTTAACATATGAAAAATTAAAATGTATTGAATATTCCACCTGAGTATTCCTGCTATCTGTATTAGAGGGGAAAAAATAGTAAAGATTGCCACAGGGGTGGCCAATGTTTGGCTAAGGGTGGCCCCTGCTCAGGAGTGTAGTCTTTGTTCACTTTACAATAAAACAAAATAATTGTGTTTTATTGTAAAGTGAACAAAGTTGTATTGTAATTTCTAATTCTTTTTAATATAATAAAAAGAAACAGTTTTGAAAAGTTCGGTATTCATTCTTTTCCTGCTTTGTGTGTCAACTGTAACGGTTGCTTTGAAGGATCCAGTCCAGGTAGAAAGCGTCATTTGTAAGAAGCAGCCCATGAATTCGAACACAGCCCTCGTGTCTGCTAAATGATGCTGAGCTGCTAACCCAACATTACAGCCCAGCTCCTCCCCTGGACTGCCCCCCAACTTCCATTCTCCCAAAAAAAAAAAAAAAAGGGGAAAACACCAGTGTTATACCGAAGTAAGCTCTGATTAGAGTGGAATATTAATTTCCACCCTAACTCACCCACTGAGAGCATACGGTGTAACCTCACCCTTATAAATAGTTCATACCAAAGTGTGAACAACTTCAGCCTGCTTCTTCTTCTTCTCCTCTTTTCTTCTTCAGGTAAGGATTGTTGTTCAAACAGCCGGCTAACATTAGCTTAGCTGCAGTTTATGTTAAAAAACGAGCACATATCTGTTTCCTTTACCACGCTGCTTGGTAAATAGCACGGCTTTGAAAAGCTAGTCTGTTTTCTGTCTCTTTTATATTCACTAATAAAGTCTATCGTAACAGACAATAACAAAGTTTAGCGTCACTCTGCTAACAGCAGCGCCGCTACTCCGCTGCGTTTATAATAACTGGAGGAGTAATCGAAAAACACCCTAAAAGTTATTACTATATAACGTATAAACATACTATATATTGCTAAGCGCATACATTTTATACTTCATTTTAATCAGAACATGATGATAGTTTTCTGAGAAACTCAGACAGGAGATGGACAGGAATATATAACTTTATTATAGGCGACCTACCGGTAAAAAACTCATATTTTAAAACTTTTCTGGTCATTACTTAGAAAAAATGCTTAAAACTTTAGTTTTTGAGAATTAGTCAGGAATCTGTTTGGAGTTTCAAACAAATGTGTCCTTTAAATACACGGGAGACGTCATTTGATGTTATTTTTAATATTTGAAAATTGCTAAATACATTATGTTAATACATCTCCCAGCTTATCAACATAGCAGTTATGAATATACATATTAAAATGTATTTTTGATTGTTATAGTACACAGACTAACTTTACAGCAAGTAAAACATGCTACATTTACATCAGGATTTACCATATGATGGTTATTTACCATGTGATGGTAATGATAAATAGTATTATGACTCTTAACATTTCTAAAGTAGAGCATAAAAAAAGATGCTGTGATAGAATTTGAAGCTCATTTTTGTCTCTAGAGAAATATTAAATACTTTTGGAGGCGAGGCTGTTCTTATCCTGTTGCAGAGATGGGCAGTTACAGTTCCTGCAACTTTTAAATGTATACTTAGTCCAACACACCTGACTAAAGTAGTTAGATGGGAGAAGAATTTGACTATATATTATACAACTTTATTTATCCCTTGGGATTACTACTTGAGGGAGAATCTGGTTCCAGTAGTTTATATAGAGTATAAAGAGTTAAAGCAAGATGCCATTAAAGACACAGATACATCAGACAATATAAAAAGAGTGTATAGAACAAAAAAGCTGTGATGCCCTGGAATATAAAAATATCTGCACATTAGAGCGCTTGTGGAGGTAATTAAGCCATTTGATTCAGGTGTGTTAGACCAACTACCTCAATAGCTGCAGGATATCAGCCCCTGAGGACTGGAGTTGTCCACCTGTTCTATTTTGTTTATTCTATATTTGTATTTAGTTTTTTTTTACCGGCCATAAACATAAAATATTCTGTTATTAATGTATTTCTAACATTCCTCCTACTGTCCTTCTGTCCTAATTCACCCGCTCTGCTTTCCATCTCTGGAATTCATTACCATTCTAACTAGGGGTGGGTATTGGCAAAGAAGTCACGATTCGATTCGAATCACGATGCATCATGATACTAGAAATATTGCGATGCATCGCCATGCATTGCGATATTTTCACTGAATACTGTAAGAAAAAGATACAGCCCATACCAGTGGCTGACTGGCTGGGTATGATCTGAATAGTGTCTTCAATTGGTACA
>NW_015150458.1:256133-259737 GCF_000732505.1 Cyprinodon variegatus | reverse complement strand
TAGATGCAGTAGATCACAAAAATTAGAATCGCGATGCATCAATATGACGATTATTTTGCACCCACTTAATTCCAACTCAGAATCTGTTTAAGACTGCCTTTTCTGTCTGAGGCTTATTGCCGTTGCCTCTGCCTATTTTATTGATCTTTATTGTTGTTTATTTGAATGCATTTTTTTGTACATTTGTACAGTGACCTTGTGTGTCGAGAAAGGCACCTTCAGATAAAATGTATGATTATTATTATTCTAACACATTTTTTTATTTTTGTCTCTTTAATTGGTCCAAAGATGACGGGTACGTAACAGTGTGCTACAGAGGAGGAGGAAGAGGAAAAAATGTCGCCCAAAGTACCTTCAGGCCAAGGTAGAGGGAACTATTCTGCTGTCCAAGTTGCGGTTCGAGTTCGTCCTCTGCTTCCCAAAGAGCTCCTGCACTGCCATGAGAGCTGCATCACCGTAGACCCTGAGTTGAACCGGGTCACGCTGGGCCATGATCGACACTTTGTTTGTGACTTCTTGTTTGAGGAGAGTTGCTGTCAGGAGGATGTTTATTCTGTGTCTGTTCAGCCACTTATCGATGCATTCTTCCAAGGATTCAATGCCACCGTGTTTGCCTATGGCCAGACAGGCTCAGGCAAGACTTACACTATTGGAGAAGCTAATATTAGTAAGTTTTTATATTTTTGTATTGCTTTGTTGTGTTAAATGACAACAACTTTTCAAAAATTTCATTTTTTTTTTCATTTCCTTGCTAAAGTTCTTTCTTGAAGCATTTGGTTTGAAATTGGCTTTCATGTGGTCCTGAAAATGTGCCTATCTTTCTAGGTTCCTTCAGAGAGGAGGAGCAGGGTATCATCCCCAGGGCTGTTGCTGATGTTTTCAAACTGCTCGATGAAAATGACCTGACCGACTTCTCTGTACGAGTTTCCTATTTGGAGGTGTACAAAGAGGAGTTCAAGGACTTGCTGGAGGTGAAGACCGCCAGCAAGGACATTCACATCAGGGAGGATAAAGGGAACATTGGTATGCATTCAGAAGACGTTTCAGTTTTAGTGTCACAAAATAAATACAATATATATTTGCCTTCATTTATTTCCTGTTTCTTTCTAGTGCTAAGTGGTGTAAAGGAGAGTGAAGTAGAGGGCCTTGATGAGGTGTTAAGCTTGCTGGAGTCGGGAAACACAGCTAGACACACCGGTGCAACCCAGATGAATCCAAATTCCAGCAGGTCTCACACCATTTTCACACTCTACATGGATCAGCGTCGTGGAAGTTCTCGCCTGTATGGGAGTGCTGGAAGCTCCGGGCCACAGGTGTTGTCTTCCAAGTTTCACTTTGTAGACCTGGCTGGGTCAGAGCGCATTTTAAGGACTGGTAACACTGGAGAGAGATTGAAAGAGAGCATCCAAATCAACAGCGGGCTTTTGGCTCTGGGAAATGTTATAGGAGCTCTGGGGGACCCAAAGAGGAAAGGTTCCCATATACCGTACAGAGACTCTAAAATCACAAGGTATGTCTGTTTTGGTGCTATATTCCATCAGGAAACGTTAAATGACACCTTTAATATATTCTGTTCTTGTTTTAGGATTCTAAAAGACTCTCTTGGAGGAAATTCGAAAACACTGATGATTGCCTGCATCAGCCCATCAAACTCAGACTTTGATGAGAGTCTTAACACTCTGAACTATGCGACCAGGGCCAGAAACATTCAAAACAAAGCTATGGTCAACCTCAAGCGAGAGCCGGATCGTGTGGAAGGACTGGAGCAGCAAATCAAAGCCCTTCGTAGGGCTCTGGAAAACCGTCAGCGCTCTGAGACGCGAATCATTGCTCACGGCGATCCGAACAGGAGACCTCGGATCGGAGAAGCAGAGATCTGCAGGCTGCAAGCACAAAGTGCTCACTACAGGACTTGTACAGACACTGCTTACAGGTTTGTTTTTTATTGCTTTTCATTGCTCAACTGGTGATTTTTTTTGTTTGAATCAGTTTGATGATTTCCATGTTTAACAGGACAGATTTTAGCCCATTTTGTGTTGGAGACCTAATATGTCTTGTATTAATATGTGCACTGCTGCTGTGGAACAGGTTGCTGCGGGAACTGCAGAGCGAGGGGGCTTTAACCACAGAACACAGTCTGAGGGTGAAGGAGTGGCTTTGCTCGGTTGAGGAGGAGAGGAGTGGGCTCACAACCGCCTCCGGACCAGACAGCGGTATCGAGAACAGCTCCACCGAGGAAACCGTGGCATTGAGAAGAAACAGGCCTTCTATTAGGAATCACGTATGTTTCTTTCAGATAGATTTTGTTCACTTTATGCGTGGTTTTTACTGATTATTTTTTAATAAACTTCTGTCACAGGACACAGAAGCTGTGGAGGAAAGCTGGGACGGTGATCATGAAAATGAGAAAGAGAGTATACTTCATCTTCAATCAGAAATCCAACGCCTGGAGAAGGAAAACACTGATTTCTTAGCAGCACTGGAGGACGCCATGGAGCAATACAAACAGCAGGTTACACACAGTTTATGTGATGCTGTTTATTTCTGTTTGAATAGCATTCCCAGAATTAACCACGTTCAGCTATAACTTGTTATCCTAAGCATGTGTATAATATTATACTTTAAGGATTTTTCTTTATTCTATTTCAGAGCGACAAGCTACAGGAGCAACAAGACCTGATCACGGAACTGCAGTACCAGCTTTCTACTTTTGGCCTGATGGGTCTCAACTTGAGGTTAAGGCCACACACTGCTCCCATGAGCTCCATGCAGCACGGTCAGAATGGAAGCACAGCCAGACAGGTAAAAAAGCTTTTACACCAGAGCCAACCTCCTCCTGTTTTTCATTTGGCTGCAATCCTTTATAAAACTGACACTTTGTGAAGACCTACAATTAGGGAAAAAATATTAGACCACACTTTCTTTCTTTTTCTTTTCTTTTTTTTTTTGTTATTTGTATTCTTCAGGTAATTAATATTAGGAAGAAAAACGAGGGTTTTCTAATGTTTTTATGAGCACATGACAAATAAAACCTTCGTTCGTGTTTAATGTATCAGTGCTCATTTTATGTGGAAAACTACAACATAAAAACTGGGGGCAATTAAAATGAACCTAGACTTTAAACATGTCTTTATTTTAAGAATGAAAAATTGCATAATTCATTTTCAAAGTACAGAACCACAATATGAAAACAACTGTTTTGTGACAGAGAGGTGAGTTATTATTTAAGATGAAATGAAGAAGAAAAACCAACAACTTAATGGGATAACCAAAAAGAGTGCATGGGCTAGATCTATGGAACAGATTCCATTCCATCCATCCATTTCCCGTGAAGCTTTATCCCTGCTGGGGTCGCGAGGGGTGCTGGTGCCTATCTCCAGCTTTTTATGGGCGAGAGGCTGGGTACACCCTGGACAGTTTGCCAGTCCATCGCAGGGCAACACAGAGACAAACAACCATTCATACACGCACTCTCACACCTAAGGAGAATTTAGAGAAATTCAAAATTACCCTAACAGTCATTGTTGGAGCTATTTATTCTTTATTTCTTTATCCATTTGAATTGTGTTAATTCCTAAACTTATATATTTTTTGTATTATTTAC
>NW_015150458.1:248620-255975 GCF_000732505.1 Cyprinodon variegatus | reverse complement strand
CTATTTTTTGTTGTTTTATTATTATCATTTTTTTTATTTTTTTTATTTTATGTAAAACAGGAAGAAATGTGGGCGGTCCACTTTCTATAATTGTAGGAGCCTGGTAAGGACCAGCAGGCATTTGGGTTAGGGGCCTATGGGTTTTTACCAGTGCAAGAGAGGTGACAGAGCAAGGAAAGTTTGAACTCTGTAATGTTGCAAAAAATATAGGAAATAAATCAACTGAACATCTACAAGTTTGGACTTCAGCTTCTTTTGCCTGCGTCAAGAAAATGTGACCCCAGTGCCTATAGTGGCTTATTGGAACTTTATTGGATGTTTGGTTTGACAAACAATCGCCACTACAGTCATGATTTTGGACTGTGAGAGGAAGCTGGAGTACCCGGAGAGAACCCACGTAAAAAACTCCATGCAGAAAGACCCCGGGCCGGGAATCAAACCTGGAACCTTCTTCCAAAGCGCCACTGAGCAGCCAGAGCCTGAGCAGCTGCAACAGATTAAATGAGGATTTAAAACAAAGTGTAAATATAAACCAGTTTAAAAGAAAAATATGTTTGATTGGTGTATCTATAGGCCAAGAATTTTACTGATGATATTAATAATGTATAAATAACTGTACATTCAATGAGGAACATGTCAGGTTTAATGAGAGGCTAGTCTAAGTGATCTTGATTTGAAGAGATCAATACTTTTTTCTTGCACAGAGGAAATAAAGATGTATTTTCCACATGTTCGATTCTGAGAAAATTGTGTAATATATATATATATATATATATATATATATATATATATATATATTGAGAGAGAGAGAGAGATAGGTACATAGATAATTTTTTTTAAATTGTCTGTTTGAAATAAATAAATATATAATGAAATTAATGGTGAATAGATTGAGTGGTTAGTGGTGAACGGTTAGTTCCCCTGCAAGCCAAGCTAAAGGAATATATGCAAAAAAAAATTTTTTGGATATACTTTTTAGCTTTTATTATAGTAAGCTGTTAGTGCCATTTCTGTGGTGTCTGATCATTTCTGCATTCTTTTACTAAATACTCCTAAAGGGATTATGTAAAACCATAAATAAAACATAATAAATATCATAAAACATCAATCATAATCACCAGATTTGATGCTTTGATGATGATTTGATGTATATTTAGCTGAAAATAATTAGATAGGCTCTAACGCTGGTATGGAAAGATTAAACAAGACTCAGATTTGACCTTTCAGTTAGCCTTTTAGACTTTAGAGCTTTAAGATTTTTCATGTTTGGGCCTAACATGGTTACTGTGTGTATGATTACAGGCCAGCTTGATGGGTCATACAGGACAGGGTTCCGACCAGGAAGGGAAACTTGATGAGGACCAGGAGATCGAAGGTGGAGCAGAGACATATTTCAGGGAAAAAGACGCTGGTCATACCAGCATTAGCCAAGAGAAATGCAGGTAAAGGCTCTCATTATCATTGTTCCAGTACTTAGTGAAAAGTATGGAATCCATTTCTCTTCATTTTGTTAGTATTAAAATTAATTAAACTGTATTAAAACAGTTTGATTTCAACGTTATACACACAGTGATACCAATACAGTGTGGCAAATGACAAATTTATTTTAAGTTGAATTTACATGAGTTACCTTTAATTTACCACATCACAGTTAACATTTAAGCCTTCTGTATTTTTTTGTTTTCTAACAGCTGTCTGAATTATTGCTTATTTAAAGGATGACTGCTAGTTTCAACTATAAACTAACTGTTTATAGTCACTGGTTATAACAAAAAAAATGTAACTGAGTTAGTAACTGCAGTTATAGCACAAAATAAATACTTCATAGACAAAGTTACTATGCAGTTTTGTTTTATGATCTAAAATGTCTAGAAATTTGGATAACTTTCCTGTTTTTAGAATCTTATTACATCTCGAATTTCAATAATGAAATAAAAGAAGTTTGATATGAATAAAAGAGTTAAATAACTAAAATGATTACTCATCTGAAAACATTGTATACTCATCTGCACCATTTTGGTGTGTGTGATGGAACAAGTAAGTTGAAATATACTTAGATATGATTATGTTTTTTTTCTGTAATTATTTTGAAAATAAAGCTGATCTTAGTTCATTTTTGCAAAGTTAAGTTTCATGATTTTTAAAACATACAGGTGATAAGGCACATTTTTAAAATTGAGTCAAAGCTACATATCTGTTGGCAAATGCTCTTAAAAGTGGAATTTTTAGAAAAATATAATGTATTTAAAGTAACTCTGCTCTATACTGTTTGCCAAATTAGGTCGACGAACCTGACCTGGACCAAGGGAGATCTGCTTTCAGGAGGACTAGGAACAGTCAGTAAAGGCCCATTTTCTCAGCTTGAGCCAGATCAGCACCCATGTTTAGCCAGAAAAGCATGTAAGTGTAATCATATTCTTTCTAAATTTCCAGAAATTATATGAAGACATTTCAAACAGCTTCAAGTCTCAGATATTTCATTTAGTTTAGTTCTTACCTGGAAGGCAGGCCTTTTCAGAATATGAAGACGAAAAAAAGATTCTTAAATTATTTTCTTTTTATATGAGCAAATTTAATGTAAATAAATGATAAATGTTCTTAGTCATTAAAAGTGGGAAAATAACAGATGAAAAATATATATATATATTTATTTATATATATATATATATATCTGTGTCTCTATATCTATTTACCCATATAAGGTTAGCAGGTATAAGTATATACTGTAGTGTCATCTCAAACCTCTAACCCAGCTAACTTCCTATATTTGCTCTTTAACCTCTGTAAAGCTAACTCCAGCAGTGGGGACAGTCTAAGAAGCTTTGAGGGGATATCAGAGTGTGGGCTTCTTCAGGCACAGCAGAAGATCAGGGAGCTGTCTGTGACCATCCGCATGAAGGAAGAACTCATCAAGGAGCTGGTCAAAACAGGTAGCTCTGCTGCCCCTTCTTGGCTCTTACCCAGCCTGATAGATGACATGTTGTGCTGTACATATAAGCTGATTTTCATCTCTCTAGGTAAGGATGCACAGGCCCTGAATAAGCAGTACAGCCATAAGATCTCAGCCCTGGAAAGTGAAGCTGAGCAGGCCCGTCAGGAGCTGCAGGAGGCTCAGCGACAGCTGCAGGATCTGGAGAGACAAGAGAGAGAAATCAGCACAACGGACAGGAGCAGAGCGCAGGAATGTCGCAGGAAGATAGCTGCTGCTCAGAGCAGAGTTCAGGTTTGAATGAGAATTTCATTTATTCAATGACTTTAAATTGATTTTCTACCTAAAGTTAGACCTTTTAAGATTGGGGTTTAAAGAGGGTAATAATTTGGGTAAAATGTCAGGTTCTCAGCCAGCGACAGAGGGATACGGTCCGTTTGGCCAACCTTCCTGTCCAGAGTGAGCGTCGCGTGTTGGAGCTGGAGAGAAGTGTCCAGTCCATGAAGCAGCAACAGGAGCAGCTGCAGAGACGCCTGCGTGAGGAGAGTCAGCAGAAACGGCGGCTGGAGACTGAAATGCAGAGAAGGACTCACAGAGTCAAGGTAGAACAAAGCAACATAATTGGAACATGATCAGTATCTTATTTTATTCAACAAACAGGACATTTGGACATCATTTAATCTTTATATTTACACTCTGATCTGTGATCTTTATCTTGTTGCAGGAACTCGAGATAAAGAATGAGCAGCAGCAGAAGATTCTGAGGATAAAGACCGAGGAGATCGCAGCCTTCCAGAGACAACGACGCAGCGGAAGTAATGGATCCGTCATTTCTTTAGAAGAGCAACAGGTGAGGCAAGAAATTGTTTGAAGCACATCATAAGGAGCGACAGTTTGTCCAGGTTGTCTGATTTTGTGTTGACCCTGTGGGAGCAGAAGATTGAGGAACAAAAGCGTTGGCTGGATGAGGAAATGGAGCGGGTCCTTGATCAGAGAAAAGCACTGGAGGATCTGGAAGGAGAACTGACAAAACGAGAGGAAATCCTGGCTAAGAAAGAAGCTTTGCTGCAGGAACGCAGCGGGCTGGAGACAAAGAGGCTTCGATCCAGTCAGGTATTAAGAAACACTCGTAACTCAGTTTACAGAGGCTGCAGGTTTACTTTGAAAATGGTATCAATCTTTTGCTCAGGCTTTGAGTAAAGATTTGGTGACACTTACTGGACGCATCGAGACCCTGGAGCAAGAGCTCAGTGAGAGGAATGGTCTCCTTCGAAGCGGCAGCGCTCAGGACTCCCAGCAGATCCGACAGGAGATCTCGAATCTGCGGCATGAGAAGGATTCGTTGCTCAAACAGCGCGTTGAGCTGGATGATAAACTGCGCAAGGGAAACCTGCTCTCACCTGAAGTTAGCTCACACTTTTAACCCAACCTTTGTCGTGACAATTATTAAGCTATTACATGGTCTTATTAATTGCCTCATTAACTATGGCCAGAAGTCATTTCACATTGTCATGCACGTATGTTCACTGGGTTGTTTTGCAGGAGGAGCGGACCCTTTTCCAGCTGGACGAGGCCATTGAGGCGTTGGACGCAGCCATTGAATACAAGAATGAGGCAATCACTCAGAGGCAGAGACAGCTAAGGGCTTCTGCCAGTATGCTCTCCCAGTGGGAAATGAACCTCATGGCCAAACTCAGTTATCTCTCCGCCTCTGAGACCAGAGCTCTGCTGTGCAAGTACTTTGATAAGGTTTGTTTAAAGTTCCTTTGTGTTCTTTTCTATCAGCTTATTTCCAACGATCATGCTAGTACTAACACAAATTTACCACACTAGTGTTCTAAACAGCATCTATTTGGCCGTGATGTGTAGGTGGTTTCTCTTCGTGAGGAGGAGCGAAAGCTGCAGCTTGCACTGGCCGAGCTCGAGATGCAGCTGGACGAGCAGCAGAGGTTGGTGCAGTGGCTGGAAAATGCCCTGGATCGTGCACAGTTCGACACAGATCGACGTCTCACACAGCAGCAGAAAGAACATGAGAGGAGTGTGCAGCTGCTCCTGCAGCAGTGTCGAGGTATGAGTAGCTCTCCAGCCTCAGAAGATATTATGTTGATATTCCACTCTGAAGGATTAAAGCTACAGTGTGTAATATTCAGTGACATCTAATGGTCAGACTGCAGCGACATGAACAAGCCCCCAACAATACGGAGGCCTTCATTGTACAAAAACATCCGCATTCGAGTCTAATGGAAATCTCTATAGTTACTGTCCTGCAGTAGCACAAAATACGTCTGCTTCCACAAATTGGAACCCAATCCTATGTAGTTAAAAATAACCATTTTTAAGGCAAGGCATAGATAAAAATTGAGACTTTCAGTTCATTGATGATAATAATGGACCTACCTAATATTTTACATCCCTGTATTTATTACGCACTGTACCTTTAAATATTTTTACTTTTCTGTCACATTCATGAAATGTATCCAAACTAAACTAGTTCAGTGTTGAGCAGCTCCTCTTGTTATGACTTCACCTTCAGCAACCACATTTTATTTTCGCAAAGGTTTTTTGTGATTTTAAAAGATATTGGCATGTAGAATAAAGAAATGCCTTAAATAGAACCAATCTGGCAATGAAAAAAAAAGACTAAAAGGACATTTATATTAAAATAATAAAATGGAAGTGCCAAGTCTGAAGAGAAGAAAAACAACCCATGTGCTCGTTTCAGATTTTCCAAACAACACATCTAAATGATCTTCAATGATTAATTTTAATTCAGAACATCATGCTGACAGACAATCATAATGTTGGCAGTCTGATTGTCTCCTGGACCTGGATGACCAGCTGTAATGGATGTAACCTGGGATTCAAATGGCACTATCCAGCTATCAATGATGACCTTTGAACTCAAGTTCTTATGTGCTATGTTACAGATTAAGGAGCTGAAGCACAACTACATGTTGACATCTGGACGTATCTTTTAGGACTGACATAATTAATTGGATTAATTGATTATTGAAATAATCTTCAACTGATTTAGTAATTGATTAATCGTTAACTGGAGTATAAAGACTCAAAAACATGCCTTTAGCTGACAGAGCAACCCACTTAGAGCAGTTACTATATCAAAATAAAATAAAAATGTATTTTGCATCTAAGATTTAAAAAAAATGTTGTGGATAGAAGTAACTAAAAGGATGCGAGGGGAAAGGAGACTGGCACAAGGCGGCAACAGAGAGTAACTAAAAAAAATACAACACTGCTTAAATATAACTAACAACTAGAATGACACAAAAGAAATCAATTACCAAGAAAACACAGAATGACATAGATCAAAGTGTATCTGAAAACTCAAAAAAGAAGCAAACAGAACCAAAAAGTCCACAAAGGGCAGAATCATCCCAGCAAGGTCGTCCACAGAGGCATAAAGGAATCTTTGGTAGCTATTGCAAACACCTGGTGGGGGTTTTACCACTAAGAATGGCACTACCAGTTAGTGTTTTGATGAATTACTTTTTCATACTAAAACACATTTTAGACCTTTTCTCTAATTAAATGTAATCTAGTCTGGAAAACTCATCTGTAATTACTCAGATTACCTTAGACAGACGGTAATGGTTGTGATGTTGTAAGAGTAGAAAAAAAAAGTTCACAAATAGGAAAATTTAAAGAGGAAAACCATTAAAAGCTCTCTTAATTACCGGTAGAGTTCTTTGGATTATGCATATCATTTTTTTTTTTTTTTTTTTTTGCTGGAGCTTTTGTTTACCAGCTATTCAGCTATAGATGATTATTGTAAACCTGATTGTTTGTCCTCTGGCCATTCAGAACAATTGGATGAGGGTTTGGCAGGACGGCAGCGGCAGTACGAGGGACACATCCATAATCTGGTCAAGGAACTCAACCACTGCAGGACAACAAATCTGGAGCTAAGCAACAAACTGAGAGAGATCTGTGGCTCAGTCAGCCAGCCTAAGGAGCATCCCAAAGGTAAAGTCTAGTTCTTTTTTCATCAGCTCTCAATTATTCATTGGGATTATTAATCTGTTAAAACACACACCCACACAGTACTGATTGATTTATTATTACAGACTCAAGGTCCGATATACATTAAAAGAAAACAGATACACTAAGAATAAAAAAGTTTAAATATTCCTGATTGTCAGAGTTTTGAGCTTTGTCGTTATTAAACCTACTTCGCTTGCCAGAGAAATAATTACAGAAACTAAATACTTAAGAACCTTTTAAGTGTTTCTTCAGATTTTAATGGATAGATTTCCTTAAGCTTTTGCAGGCGCTTCTATTACTTTATAGATTTTCTTCTCTCTTTTCTGTTCCATCAACCTAGCCTGACGTAGTCCGACTCAATTCTAGTCAGAATATGAGTCTGATACTGCTCCATAGAGCTGTGATTATGGGGCGTGTTTCGAAC
>NW_015150458.1:244042-244958 GCF_000732505.1 Cyprinodon variegatus | reverse complement strand
CATTATAATCACTGTGCTTATGGTAACACATAGTATAATATTTTTAGAGTCAAGCTCCACGCTAGTGCCTGTAATGTATTTCAGTAATAAGATAAATGCAAGTTCAATCTTTAATTTTAAGATAATATTTGACCTTTGTCAAGACGAGGCAATGATTCCTGCAGATTGTTAGATTATCTGTTTATGGGTTACTATATTACTCGTTCCCTTGCATTTAAACATTTATTGTTTTATATTTATCTCATATGTTCCCCGCCAACGCAGCTCCAAAAAACATGCGTCGACTCTCAGCAGCGCCCCATTCTCATTGGTTCACTTTAAACTGTGGTGTCTGTGGCGTCAGCAAAGGGAGGAGGAAGTGTGGAGGAGAAAACACACAGTAGGGAGGTTAGAGGGGACCACTGTGAGTCTGATAGGGGGAAACATCTCAGCCTCAGGACCAGAGACCATAGAGAGCGTTTGGACACGGCTCGGATGAAAAGGAGCATCCTGCGCCTCTATCAGAGCCTTGTGATGTGGATAAAAGGAGAGGAAGATGGATCATTCACAGCTCCACCTTTATATATGATGAGAGAGAGATTTATCCATCTGACCATCAGCGGCTCTCACCTGTTTGTCGAAGCAGGTGAGACTGAAACAGGAGGCTGAGGAAGCGCAATGTGGATGTTAATAATGTCCTGGACCCAAAGAGCGCATCTGCACGCCGGGAAAAGTGAGCCCTTTGGAATATTGGTGTTATTTTACGAGCATTTCTACTGGTGCAGCATGTGAGAATTATGCATTTCATTCTTAGATAAAGACATTTGGATTCTATTTTACATAGCATTCACCCCCCGGGTTAAATATGTGGATTCTCTATTTTGATTTTTCGTTCTATATTGTTCTGTCTCACAAAAACAGCGGTGGACGATCTAAT
>NW_015150458.1:236877-241496 GCF_000732505.1 Cyprinodon variegatus | reverse complement strand
GAAGCAGTCATTAGAAATGACCTATTTTAAATTATTGTTAAGAGTTGCTTGAAGAAAATGAATTAATTCAAGTGATAAAATTAAACTGTCTATGGGTGATATAAAAAATAATACCAGCCACAATTGTAGACTTTTTTTTAGGAATATATTATTTTAAAAGAAACAATTTTTAAAATAAATTTATTTCATTTTATTAACAAAAAAAAAAGTTCCTTTTTGTTTGATTAAACATACAATAATGTCAATTATTCTGTAATGTTCCCAGGAAGCCTGATATTTCCCAGTTTTCTGCTCTTACAAACGAGGAGCCTGTTCCTGTCTTTGGTTATCTAGCTGTATGAGTGTTGACTCTCCATCATAAAGCTAGATAACCGAAAGTAGGAATGACCTCCAAGTCTTCTGGCCTTCTCCACAGCCAAGAGGAATGCTTAAAGGGAAAGAAGCAAGACTTTATGTGGTTTTATAGGTAGGTTGTATTTATTTATATTAATAAATAAATTGTGTTTGCTAAATATTTGATGCTTTTCTTCAAAAATACTTAGAAGATCTTGCAGACTGTGATGTGAAAATGATAGTTGCTGTTTTGGTTGTTTGTTAGTTTGCCATATTCTAATAGATTGAGGGTCATTGGTCTTTTTTTTTTCATAGTTTGCATCATATTTTTTTAAACCAATGTATATACATATTTTATGTGTATATTTGTTTTGAGCATACTTTAACCCATTTCTGTCTTTGTTGTTCTCCCTCTTCTTCATTTTATTATTGTTATCAATAATAACATCATAATTATTATTACTTATTTTTTTTCCATATTTTACTCTATTTGTGCCCAGATTAGCAAATTTAATAGTTTCTAAAATTTAAGATATATTTCCTTTCTAACAGCCAAGATCCCATTTCTGCTCCCGAATGTAACTGAAAACATTAATTGTATTATCATCTTAAATGAACTCCCCTCAGCAAATTGCCTAAAATATCTTATTTAAAACTTATTAAGAAATAATCCTTGAAAAACCTTCCAGAAACCTATCCTAAATGTAAACAAAAACAGCACAGAATGCTGTAGATTCCTTCCTGAGAAAAAGTTTTAAAGTTTTTTACAGGTCAGCCTCCAGCACTGCGATGAACTCCCAGGCTGTACATGTCTAAATAATACTTTACCACCTTTTAAGGAAAAATGCTAGTACTGTAGATGCCAAAAAATAATGTTTCCAATTATAGTGCCATTAGAGCCTAATGCTCATGCTTTATCCTGCAGTAATGCCCCCCTCAGTGAAGACTTCAGCTCTCTACTAATTATTCTAGTCACATTTCTGAGGCCTCTGATAGGCCATTCTGTGAGTCAACTGTTAAAAAAACTGACCAAACTGGGGGAGTGTTGGCCTAGTGGGTTATAGCAGGTTGCAAGAACCCGCTTCGATCCCAACAGCCTCCACTCTGGGTTCCTGAGCAAGACCCTTAACCCCCGATTGCTCCAAGGATGCTGTACAATGGCAGCCCATTGCTCCTGAAGGGGATGGGGTAAATGCAGATATAAATTCCTCCAATTTGAGATAAATAAAGTTTAATTATCTATTTATTTTATTTTGATGTGACATTTTCATCGTGTGATTCATCCCCAAAAACCCTGTTACTTTACTCAAAATGTTTACAGATCTTCTGTGTTAATTCATAATAAATATGTGGTCAATATTTTCAAATCTCCATGTTCTTTGTTGTAATATTTCTTTAAAGGAGTTATAACCTAATTATGCATATGCATTAAGGTATGTTTAAGTTTGTGCTGCAATGTGATAAAGTGCGAAAATGTTTTATGAATACATGTAATATATATATATATATATATATATATATATACACACACATATATATATATATAGTCCCTTTCATAGACTTTTAGCATTAAGTACTTTATTTCAGTACGTTAAACAGTCAATGTAAATGTGTTCCTTTTTACATCAATAAGTCTACTTTAAAGATGCTCGTTCTTCCTCCCGTTTCAACTTTTTTTTTTTAAGCTTATCCCTCAGATAAATGTCTTTATGGCGACAAAATGACAACTTTATTCTGGAATACAGGATACAAATACTTAAAAGCGATATCAATGAAATTCACCAACCAGTTTACTTCACCAGGACAACATGTACTAAAAAATACTTACCAATCAATTTAAAATTAAAATTGCAGATTTAAAATACAATATCTGTTTTTTCTTTAGCATGCCTGATCTACCTATTAACGAATTGCACTTGAAGCTAGTGAGATTTAATGGAACAGAAAACCTACTGGACTTTATGTGTTGTTCTTGTGTACCTCCTATAAATAGCTTAAAAGCAAATGTAGAAAACAGGTTAATAATCAAGTGTCTGTTGTTAAATTGGAGAGAATAATCCCAGCCGGTGTACAAAAGAAATGTAAGACAGATGGCATAGCTGATCACAGATGTTATGAGCTATTATACTGCCCTCCAGTGTTAACTCTGCAGACTAGTCTAACCTTGTCCCCCTGAAATACTCTATGTACAGCACATTTTTATTTATATCTTATTTCACAACACATAGCAAAATAACTTATTTCAGTTAAAATATAAGTCAAAATAACAAATGTGAATGCTGAAGAGTTTCAGAGGAGAAGCTTTAAAAAATGTTTCTTTGTGATTCATTTTTTAAGGTATTAAGATCTCGAGATTAAGTTAATAACATATGCAATTAACATTAGGAGTCAAAAAGCCTCTTAACAGAGGTGTGCAGACTGAAATAACAATTATATATCTTTACATTATACAATCTAAAATATAAATATTCTCTAAAGATCCAAAGAGCCCAAAACATGTTTGTAAAACCTTTTATAAAAAAACATACTACAATGTTTACAAAAAAAGTCAGAAAATTATAAACAAGGTGAGTAAAAACACTAAGAATTAGGGAGAGAAAACAACTATTTTTAGACAAAGTGCTTTGCAGAAAATTCAGTGATATTTCCTTTAGAAATGTAATACAAAACTGGTAAAAAAAACAAACAAAAAAAAAACAACAAAACAAAACGGCAAATTTTGTTTGCGACGAACGAACAGCATCATTCGTTCACCACAAAACAAAAGTTCAGCATGAAAACATTTGGTCTCAAACAGGGTTCTTCCGTACATCGATTAACACACTGTTTGATGGCTGCTGTGCAAAGTTGAGGCTGGAGCGACGGGACTCTCTGCGGGATTTAACAATTGGCAGGGAGGTCTGCACACACCAGGGCCCCGTTCCCGTCTGAACTACTCGGTTTCCTGGAGGGTCCCCGGCTGCTTGAACCCACAGTTCTTCCATTACGGCGGGTTCCTCCGACGGAAGAGAGGAACGTCTCCACGTAGACGGAAGAGGAGTGTTCACCAGTTCTCTCATTTCCTCTCTGGACCTGCTGGGTTTATCGAGGTGTCCTGTCCCTCTGCCTCCAACACTCTCCTCAGGGCCTCGACTGCCCTGGTGTGCAGGTTTGCCATTAGACGCTAATACTGAAGAAACAACATGTGGATGAGATGCTAAAAGATGCAGAAATACATCATGTCTAACAATGGATAAATTCAAAAGCTTTAAAACGCATTGCAGAGCACATTCTTTACCTGCTTAGAGTTGGTTCATTAACTTTTAAATAAGTTGCTGTGATTAACTTAGTAAACATTATAAATGTACCCTGATCACAGATTTGTGTAGTTGCATTCAAACACTAAGCTAAAAGCTGACCCATCATTAAAGCGATTTAAAAAAAATGGGTTTGAAAAATACATGGGTAAAGCTATGTATTTTGAAAAAGTAAATAATCAAATAAATTAATAAAAAAATAAAAAAAATACATCTTGATGATTTAATCAAATTGTACTTTTAACAGTAAAGGCGGCTTTTCCAAAAAAAAAAAAACAATGACTACAAGTCCTTTACCCACATACTTGTTTCTGTGTTTGAATGTCTCCTTGTGGAAATAGGAATCTACTTTTCTGTCATATATCTTAGGTAAATGCAAAACACTTAAACTTTATCTGACTTTGCCAAAAAATATAGAAACAAAATCTCTTGAGAAAACATTACTTTCAGTTAAAGGATATATTTTCTAACAAGCTTTAGGCCAGGATCGCTCTAAAGGAAAATTAGTAGAGTTGGTGTAAATCCTGGCTGCATGGAGTTTGCATGGTCTCTCTGATCATGTGTACATTCTGGCTTATCCTGCTTTCTTCCACAGTATAATAACATGACATTACAGTTAACTTGTTGCTTTCAAATTGTCCTGTGTTACTCTGCGATGGATGGGCAACCTGTCTAAAGTAGCATTTTCCCCAGACTATTGGAGACAGGCAGCAACCCCCCGTAGGACCCTGACAAACAAGCAGAGTGGATGGAATTTCAAGTACAGCTATGGTTGATGGTAGCCTGGGTGCCATTCCGAACTTAGTCCCGCCCACAAAGTTTGAGGTCGGGGAAGTTCGGTCTGGCTCTGCTCCATAGTAGCGCGAGTATTAAAGCCCACTGTCAGGCGATCCAATCAAATTGTCAGGGCGGGCTTTATACGATGATGGACAGCTGACAAACAGTAACGTAATCACCCACGTGACCAATGCCCGCTTGGGTGACAACAAT
>NW_015150458.1:233690-236867 GCF_000732505.1 Cyprinodon variegatus | reverse complement strand
TATTTTTTTATTTTATTGTTTTAAATGGAACAAAATAACATTAAATTATACAATTAGTATTTAACAAAATCTTTTTTCAGAATTGCACTGCTGAAACATCTTTTTTAAATTATTTAGAAATGTAGAATTTGACAGATAAAAAAATACATTTTTCCTTTTGCATTTAATAATTTAAACATTTGTAAAGGTTTCATATTTTTTGTTCATATTTTATTTATTTATTTATAATTTTTTGTCTTTTAAATTGAAATAATTTTACATTTTCAGTACGATGAAAGCGATTTCTAATATCAGGCCAAGAAACGTGAGGTGAGCTTTAGTTCTGTCAGATTGTCAAAGCAGAGAAAAGCTCCTCATTATTCTGCTTTGGAAAGTGAAGCATTCTGCTGAGACCCGGACCGCATGTCGGCGGGCTGCGCCTCTTTCAGCCCGTTTATCTGACGCAAATATGTCAGCTTCCTCCTGCAGGTCCCAACATGAACAAAATAAAAGGGGAATCTTCACAACGGTGCAAAATAAAGGAAACAATCACGCTGCTCCAGCAGATAATGAGGAGGAGGCAGAGAAGCTTGGCTTATTAACATAATTGCATAGAAACTGGCAGCAGGCCTGTTTTAAAGGCGCAGCGGTTTTGCAACATCACCAGCGTCAAAGCTTAAAAATTCAACTCAAATTACCTGCGGTGTTTGTTTTTAATTCAGCTGTGGAGGTAAACGACGCTTTTTCATAGCAATGATTTCACGTTTTTTAATCGAG
Organism: Cyprinodon variegatus; assembly: GCF_000732505.1. NCBI lineage: Eukaryota > Metazoa > Chordata > Actinopteri > Cyprinodontiformes > Cyprinodontidae > Cyprinodon > Cyprinodon variegatus. Next base: position 236,111 of record NW_015150458.1, on the reverse strand, counting down.
ATGCAAATGCAGCTCATTGCATGTGCTTGGAAAACAATAGGGGGACTGCTCCTTTATGAGGAGGCTGGTTGTAATTAGAAATGCAGCTCTGGGAAGGGCTAAAAGCAAAGCTGGTAATTCCATAAAAGCAATAATGCTTTTCAGTAAGGAACTAATTAATGTGAAGAGCTCATTTTTTTTCTAACTTCATATCTATAATTGTTCATAGAAAATCTTAAAATAATAAAATCCTTAAACTTTTTTTTTTTAATTTGGAGCACAAAGTGCCCTCGCCTTCAATGCACCTGCAGCTTTCAGTCTATGATTTTTCTGCTGCAGCTGCAGGAGACCTGTTGGTAAACACACTGTCCCACATTATAATTCTGATCCTGGCTTCTTGCCACAATGGGAGCTTTTGTGAAAGGAGCACTTGACAAAGGTCTGCCACTACTTGTTCCCAACAGTGTATTTGAGGGGGTGTGTGAGGGACAGGCTGGTGCAGCAAACGCTGGGCACAGAGGTGGGAACTACAGTCCAGACCAGACAGTGCCAGATGCTTGCATTAGAACAACAGCAATCAGAGCAGCTTGCTGTTCAGTTGTTCCTTTGTGCTCCTGCCATCCACTCTTTCACTGTTTATACAAATGTAAAGAAATGTGGTGTTTTATATCAGACGCATTCAATCAGAATGTGCTCAGTGTCCTAAATGTTTGTACTATTTTTTAAATCCAACTTAGTATTATTCTTACATAAACAACAATTCTTAGAATAATAAGTATGATAAAAAAAAAATACATCCTCTACTGTGTTGGTATATATATATATATATATATTTTTTACAAAAGTTTTTACCTGTGACACAATTGATGAGCAAAAATACATTAGGCCTACTACTCCGTTTACATTTTATGATATTATCATCCCAGCTTTTATTAGCATCTTAATTAAGAATTATTTTTTAAAATAATGCATGGGTCAGACCAAGTATCCAAACAATTTTTAAGGTGAGGGTTTCAGCTGAACGCTTGTGGTCCAAATAAATCCACCAGTCCTGTAACTCAGTACAGAAAACCTCCTGGAGTAAAAATGACAGTGAGCTTTTCTAGAAGCAGCACTTTGCGTACGCTCTTTTGCCAAAAGATATGGCAGCTGTGATCCCATCTTAATCTGGGGATAAACATGATTATCCTGCTATGGCTTGTTCTTGGCTTTGTAGCAGCGACAGGAGACCTTTTCAGAGCACCAGTTTTCCCATGGTTGAGTAAATCTGAGCAGCTAAGACCCCTCGTGTGGACCGGTTGCTCCTTCAGGAGCTTTGAACAAGAGCAAATAAGCTGAAAACACTGCATCTGTAGAGGCATACAGATGATAAACTGCAGCTTCTTAAAGCATTTTCTCCAGTGATCCTCCTGATCAGATTGTTCTCATGGTCCATGCATGAATTTTAAGTGTGGGACATATTTTCTATTTTTCAAAGATTAGTGATCTCTTAAATACTTCTAGCATTTATATTAGAAAAGCCTTTGTTTAAAAAAAAAATGATAAGAGTCTTGTCCAATATATGGATATTAAAAATATAAAAAAGATGGAGTGGAGAATTTAGCTTAATTTTGCTTTATATATTGATATTATTATTATTGCTGTCCAAATTTAGATATACATTACATGACATATATATTTATTCGATTGCATAAAAATTAAGCGGAGTTCAACATCAGTAAATGGGAAAAAAAAATCTAAAAACAGAAATAAAAATTGGTTTATTCTAAATATTTCATCTGTGTTTTTATAACTAAAAGGCCAGAGAGAGATAAATAAATTTTGAGCAATCGCATCACAGCAAAAATCATTAATATTTACAATTAATATTTGATTGTAATTTAACACTGTCTCCCCCAGTTATATATATCAGAAAATTTGTCAAATTAAAATACCCAATCTAAAGCTGTTGTTAATTCCTGATATATATATATAAATATATAAGTATGATTCGCATTCATAACATTTAACATGTTTCATTCCAAGAGACATTTTCCCAGGAGCAAATTTCCATTTCAACCCGCCAGTCGTTCATTATGACAGTCAAGTTCAAGTTCAGAAGGACAGAAATGTCTGGACTCTTCAGACTCTGATGCAGCCCGTACACTCCCCTCCTTCTGCGCTGTGTGATGACTCCCTGGCGTTACCATGACACAGAGGCTGTGGTGTTGTTATGGCAGCGGGATGGACGGTCCGGCTATGTGCTGGTGAAAAGAACAGCCTGTCAGAGAGATCGAGAGAAAACTCAGGACCAGACCCCCCCACCCCTCAATCCCATCCCAACCCAACAGCTGGGCACAGTCCCCCACCTCCCTGCCACCTCTTCTTAGGGCAAGCCACCCTCAGGCTTTTTAAACAGCACCCAGACCCTGGGAACAACTAAACATCTCACATTCATCATTC
>NW_015150458.1:228352-232516 GCF_000732505.1 Cyprinodon variegatus | reverse complement strand
ATATATATATATATATATATATATATCCACAAATTCTCCTTGTTTAAAATAAACAAAATGAATTACACACATTTAATTAAAACATGTAAGGTGTCAAAATAAAAGACAAAATTCAAGCCAAACATGTTTCTTTCATGCTTTTTTGTTTTAAAATGAAGTTAAAAAAACCTTCTGGTTTTCAAACCAAATTCTGAAAGGTGAGGGGTTTTTTTGTATTATGTAAGCCGTTTAAATAATCTTATGTTCAATAAAACAGATGAATTGTGGGAACAGAGCTGTGATTATTGCTGGGTTTAAAGGCATCTTTAGGCAGGTTTGAGTCAGCACCTTGGACAGAGACAGGAAGAGAAGGATCATAGATTTGACTGAAAATCGTAAACAAATAAAAAATGATGGTTTATTATTTGGAAAGAAACACAATGAATGTGAGATGGTATTTGTTAGATCACAGGGGTTAATTCAAATATAACAATTTAATGTAAGAATAGTTGAAAAAGGTTAGTTTAGAGCTTATACAACTCTTTCATCACACCAGTACTGATGTAGAAAAAAAATAAGAGAAAAGGAAATCACACAGAGCCCTGGTATTGGTCTTTAACAGTTCACTGCTTCAGGTCCTAACAGTGTTATTATCCCGCCGCTGGTCAGAAGGTCTTGACCTTTTAGTTTGCTGGGACACTAGTTGACCTGAGACAAGCCGACAGACACGTGTATTTCATGTCTACCCCTTTTATACTCTGCTTTATGTGCCTGTTCCTATGCAGAGTTATCGTGCAATCTGTGTATAAAAGCAAGTATGAACAGTGAGACAACAAAGTCAGGCACTAAAAGCAAGGTTTTAAAGTTGTATTAAATAATGAGTTAAGAAGTAGATGTGTCCATAATTCAGAAGCAAATGTAGGAAGGCACCTTTCTTGCTTAATTAGGATTGGTGTAGTGCTTTTTACATTATTTGAAATTATTTTCTCATTACTTTTTCTTATAAAAACAGAATTAAACTTATCATGAAAATAAAAAAAAAATGTGCACATGATAAATCACTCTGAAAGAAGGAAGTAAGCTGTTACAGAGAAGTCACTCATGAATGATGAGCAGGCTGCTGCAGTGCTGGTTTGTGTCTGTGGACGGCTGCAGAGGATTGTCCGACCATTTATATCTTCCAACTGAGTGAGCTTTATGTCTTGTTCTCTGTGTTTGCATGAGAATAGAATCAGGTCCTGTGAACTTCCTCAACCTATTGACCCAGCTCCCCAGACATGAATAGTAGTGCTTTGAGGCTCCCCAGCCTCTCAAACAGGCTTTAACCATGCCTTAAGTCCCAATCATGGTAATTTAATATATCTTAAGCCTCAGGCTGTCGGGTCTAGATCCCCTCCACAGTTTGTTTTAGGAATTTTCTGCTTCTCACATCATTACCGAGTCCTGATGCTAATTTCAAGAAGTTGCTAAAGTACTACATATACAGTACCTGCCTCTTAGTTGTTGTTTTGCTTTTTTTAACCAGTCTTTATAGTTTGTTTAATTAGGTCAATCTCCTAAAATTGATGGGTCCAATATTTTTTAGAATACCAATTTTTAAAAGTACTTCTTTAAGATCAGAATTTCTAATAATGTACCCCTGATAGTTAATGATAATTCTTTGGGCGATTATTGTGATGAAATAAAAAGAATGAATAAAATAAGTTGTAAATTCAATTACTTGTTGCGAATTGAAGCAGTTAATTTAAATTTGAACTACAGTTTCTTTTTGAAGAGAAAATGTTCTAAAAGTTTGACTTTTTCAATTCAAATTCCTAAAAGTTTTATCAGTACAATGGTACAGTATATTTCAAGGTCAGATTTCTAGCGAAATATGTAAAGACCAGTAAAACAGTTCAAAATAAAATAAAGGACATTCAGAAAAACATACATTTATTTGTATTAAAAAACAACGTTAATGCACTTTTTTTTAGCTAAATAAAGATAATTTAGATGTTAAAAAACATCCATCACCCCTTTTAATTATTAAATTAAATTATTATTATTTAATATTCCTAGCAAAAATGGAATAATCGTCTCAATTATGATCAATTTAAACCAGTGGCAAATTTCAAAAATATATATAGCCTTGGCTGTTTTTCAGGTTTTCTAAAAATAAGTAAATTTCTAAAAAAGAAATTGGATGGGGTTTTCCAGAAAGAATAACACAATGTGAATATATTTTTTTTATTGTTTTTTATTTGCATGTTCTTTTAAATAATACTTTGTCAAATTATTTCTATCCTTTAAAAAAAAACTGTAAAAACATTTTCCAAATCTGCGCATGTCCGCTTGGGTTCTCAGACCAGCCCCAGAGCTGACGGCTCGGTTCGAGTGTGTTTTTGACTACCTGCTGCATTGTAGTCGACCAAAATCCCGGACGATTTTGAAATCGCCCCCAGACATTTTTAGGTGTGAAAAGTAGGACATGTCTGGGAAAAAGAGGACATCTGGTCACCCTACCATATAAAAATTTTTTATGTTTCAGTGAGTGAGTGCTTGTTGCTATGATGCGTCTTTGCTCAGCAGCGTCGCTCGTTGTAAACCAACCAATCAGTGCACAGCTCATCTAAATATTCATGAGCATACCATAAAAGGGAAGAAAACCTGTCTGTTCATTCTAGGGCTTTTAACCAGGCTTGAATTAGGGCTCATAGAACATCAAATATGCCATTTTCAACCCAAACAATGTTACACACCCTATTCAGAGACCTTAAGGACCAGCACCAAATTCCCTTTATAATCATTCTATGACCCCTTTAAAAATGCTCACTCACCACTGGCCCCTGAGAACAAGAACTGAGATATGTAATCAGCAATCATCTCCAACTCAAAATCAATGATCTGGACCCGATAGCTGAGATTAGATGAGTGGTAATTGGAAACCAGGCAAAGTTAGGCAGGTGAAAGAAATGAGCAATTAGGCCAGTTCTCACAGCCATGATCATGACAGGTCATTATTTATTTTATGTTTTCAAATACTTTTTGTTGTTTACTTTATGGGATAATCTTTGAGGTGTATATAATACTGTTGATGCAAGATGAGTCATTCTACGCAACAGCTTTGAGTCCCGGGAGGCCTCATCAAACCTCTCGAAAAAGGGTCATCAACGGGGTGCCGGGTGCACCAAGGGGACCTCAAGGACCACACATGTGCCCTCAGCATCTTCTAAAAACAGAACAACTCCCCAGTGGGCTCAGTTTGAAATTTTACTTTGTTCTGTAGCTCTTTTTTTATATTTTGCAAAGCATTTTATTATAGTAATCATATTGGGCATTAAAGCATTTATAGGGATTTTAGCATTTATAGGAAAATTAGAAATGAAAGGACACAATAAAAATATGTTAAAAATTTAAATGCAACACTTTTGGTTTTGCTCCCAATTGTTATGAGTTGAACTCAAAGATCTGAAGTTTTTTTCCAAATACACAATATAAACATTTCCCTTGAAATATTGTTCTCAATCCAGTCTAAATCTGTGATCGTAAGCACTTCTCCTTTATAAGATCATCCATCCCACTTTACAGGTTTGCCATATCAAGATGCTGATTAGAAACCATGATTAGTGCACAGGTGTGCCTTAGACTGCCCACAATTAAAGGCCACAGTGAAAGGTGCAGGCGATAGGAAAAATGGGAAATTTGGTTAAGAGATTCTGCTTAATGGTGCGGATCACAAGGGATTTAGAAGTGGGTATACGCAATCCTGATGAAAAGAAATAAGTGGTATACGCCGTACATCCGCGTGTACGAGGTAGAAGAAAACACAGCTGTTTACAAATTTTTCAAAGCTTCTTTGTGTTGTCCAAGAATGACAGTCATTTCTTTCTGGGAGTTTTTCCATAGTCTGTTGATAGTGATGATATGTATTAGCTAAATCACAGGATATCTCTAGCTGTTTACATTTGCAATCCCTCACCAGCAGGAGCTGTTGCTCACTCTCCAATCTTTTCAGTGCAGAACTTTCCACAAATTTCCTTAGGTGCACAATGTGGAAATTCGGTCCGATTTTTGGAGGGGCATATGGTCAAATCAAGTTTTGGGAAAAAAGGTGCTTGAAGGGGCTTCAAGTTAATTTAGGCATTAAAGGAATAGTACACCCAAAACATGATTAGCCTTCATTTTCTACTCACCTCCATGCTGAAC
>NW_015150458.1:203655-227768 GCF_000732505.1 Cyprinodon variegatus | reverse complement strand
TTTTTTAAGTGTTTTTTTTTTTTTTTTTTTTTACAACCATAACCTATAAGTAGCTAATTATATATCTAAAAAACGGATACATTTTCTTACAGCAAAATAAGATTTCCTGTGGATGTGATGGTGTTACAGTAACACCTCCTGCTGGTGACATGTTGGAATTTGTTGCATAATTCAAATACATCACCTTTAACATGTTTTATTCTGCAGTAGCAAACATAAATACACAGAACTACATATACAATAAAGCCAACCCTTTTATCTAGTTTCTATAGTAATCTTGGAACATTAGCATGTCCTTTGACTTGATGGCAAATATTATATATCATGTGTAACTATTCTTTGTTGTCATAGGCACCACATGTTTCTCTTTTCTCTTTCTCCAACCTTAAAAATGGAATGGAAAATTTGGATTTAAAAAATCAAAATAAATAAGAATCAGATCTTTTGTGCAAAATTTCAAATACAGATTTTTATTGAATTTCCACATTACTTCATTTCAGAATAATTTTTTGCATCACTTTTTGTTGCTTTTAGCTAATAAAAAGCAAGTTCTGTGTATGTATATAACTTTGAAAACAGATACTAACTTTATTTATGAGATTTTCAGAGGGTTGCCAACATTTTTAAATAGTGTAAATATGTTCAAAACCTTACAAAAGTTTAAATCTAAAAAAGGATGCTTGCTATATTACCTTCAGCCATCTACCGGTACTAAACCTTTGCTTTGTCTTTAAGTAACTGCTAACATGAATAAATGGGTAAAAGGCCTTAATAGAAATTGTGGTTTGGTTTGAATAACCTTTTACAATTTTTGTGTGGTGGTTTCACTTACATAATTTGTCCTTACTGATAATGGGCCTCCTAACTTTTTGTTTTCTTCCTTCAGAACCAACTTCCACAAAAAAGGCTGTTCATTTTCCTGTAAACTTATCAACGGGTCTGATTAAACTGTCTCTGTAGAGTGCCTTGAGAGACAACTGTTGAGTTGTGAATTAGTGCTATATAAATAAATTGAAGGGAATTTAATTTAGTTTAATTAAAGTGCACCAAAGCACTTTTTTTCTGATATGGTGCATTCATAGATTCTTCGGTTGAGCAGTTACTGGTCAGAGCCAGTCAAGCTGAAAGTTCTGATACTCGGGTCACCTGAAAATTAAACTCTTTTAGAAAAAATATGAAAACAACACAGCTGTGAACTTGTTATTTATCCAACTTAAAAGTATTCTTTTCATTGAAGCAACACTTCATGATTTAGTAGCAAATATATTTGGGCTAAAATATTTTTTCATGTTTTTTTTTTCCATAAACATGCTGCTATTTCTGAATTAAAGTAAGGATGGAGATGTTAGAGATTATGGTTTAGGGTTATACCACATTGGAGAGGAGACTCTCTACTGTCTCTTCAGGCTTTTGTTTCAGAGTATTGTTTCAGTCATACTGAATGGCTGATGAACTGTTGGATGTTTGCCCAGCTGAAGAGATGTGGCTGTTCCTGAAACAAGGACCTCATCAAAGTTTGGAAAACAAAAGCCTTAGAGCTCAGCAGATATGCTGGCGTCTAAGGGAACTGATTTGTTGAAAACAACAAACCATCCGTTTGTTTCTTTTTTCTTCTAGTCCTAATCAAGGCATCTAATTAACCAGCCTTCCTTTGAAATTGTAGTAATTATCAGTGCAAATGTTGATGAGGAGGAATCCGCTGCAATAATGGCTGTTCATTTTACAGCGCTGTCAGTCTCTGACCTGCTCAATTGAACAGCCAAAACCATGTAAAGCTCACTTTGTCAAAAGCTGGCACATGTGTGAATGCTTTTCATTGACTTATTTAGTATGAAAAAAATACCTCATTTAATAAAGAAATGAACCAAAAAAATTAAAGAATAGGTAGATGGCTTCAGTTAAGACTGTTCTGTTTATACCAGCATTTTTCTAATATAGTTTTTTTGATTAGATCAAATATTTTTTCAAATAGCTGAGAAAAGCTTTTGCCCAGTGGGACCTTAAATTGAACATTAACCATGGTTGCATATCATCATCATCATCATCATCATCATCATCATCATCATCATCATCATCATCATCATCATCATCATCATCATCACCGTTATTTCATAATAAAAAGCACATCCTTCGTTCCTATATTTAGAATTTACCGTTTCCATTTTTAACATACATAGTTTTTATGGATCAGTGCTTCTATGGTCTTTTTGTATGTTTGCTTCTGTCTCCTTGAACGCCAGTTCGCCTCGGCAGAAGGCCGCTAACACTGAGCCTGGTTCTGTTTGTGGTTTCGTCCTGATAACAAGGGATTTTTTTTCTCTCCACTGTTAACGCATGCATGCTTAGTGTGAGGGATTGCGGTAGAGTCAACAACACAAAGCAAGTGAATATCTACGGTCACAACATGCTCATCAAGGAAGGGCCAATTCTGCAAAGGTAATGACTTACTGCAATCAGCTGGATTTCAATAGATAAAAAAAAAAAAAACGTTTAAACAGTCTGACTGTATTATGTGACTGAATTGTCTATATAAAGTGCCTCAAGATGAAATGTTCTAAATTGGAACCATATATATATGATAACTGTTCAATTCAAGACAGTTGAATTGACTTTGATATCTATGATCAATCTGACTGGTCAAGATGCAACAAAAGGTCCTGCAGTACATTTTGAGCAGCTTGAGTTGGAAAATCAGAACTTTTGCCACTCAACAACAACCAATCAGAGAGAGGCTTTGCTACGTATTGGTGTCCTGACAGGATATGCCGGCACGGTGACAGCTCTGTAAGAGACCCTCTTCAGTGCGCAGTTCTTGGAGATGGGAGTAAAACTCTGAACTGAACTGTTCACCTTTGAATTGTCTAGTTTAGTTTAGTTTAGATACTTTTTGTTTTGTCTACTTTATTCATTTATTTTATTTAATTAAACACAACACTCAACGTTCATTCATAACTCATTTATGTAATGACCAAAGTCCTTATTAAAAAGGGGCAGAACACTCAAATAACACATCCAAATTTCAAATTGTCCAGATGTGAATGGACTCATCTTGATCAAACTGACATGTCGATGTTGTTTTTAGTGAATGCCGTATTATTTATCAGACCAAGAGGTTTGTCAATGACTAACCAATCAGCCACCTTTATTCGTCCCAAAGTTAAATGGCCCTTTGCAGGAGCAGTCTCCGACAACGTAACCCTGATTTTGCATAGGAAGGCAAAGCAAAAATGGAAATTTTCTTTAAACAAACATGTAAGGGTAACATTTTGTCAGTAGGGAAGCAATACAGACAGTCACATCTTCACAAAAGGGGGTGACAATTCCAGTATTATTTTATGATGATATACATATGTTCTCCATAAATATGAATGCAAACACTTTGAATGGACTGTGCCTGGTATGTTCTTATGTTGTAGATATAATTCTGGGTTATGTGAGCTTATTCGCCCTATCACATTTGTATGTATTTTTGTGCACGCAAACCTTTATTTCTTGTAATTATAATCATCACCAACTCCAATCACCAAATGAAAGATTATTTTCTCTTTTGTTCCTCCAAATGTTTGTTTAGGAGGCTTTCTTTTTCTTTTTTTCCCAATGAGTCTGGCCCATAAACACTGAATTGTATTAATGACTATGGTCTGGTCCCTTATGTGGTGATAATTGTCTCCGCCTCTCTGTCTGATCAAAAATAAGTAAACACAAGTTCTTTACAAAAATAACTCTCATCATTGTCTCTTTCATATGTTGAGGGACATATGTTGACACCTAATGATTGGAAGCAGAGGTAACAGACCTTGTAGATTGGATGTTGATAACAGTGGGTGAGTATAGAAGAGGGCTTCCTCACACTGGTCCAAGATCAATTAATAACAAATGTCAGAATAATTATTATATTAATTATTGTTATTGTTGTTCTTATTATTGATGTTATACAAAAAGCATTTATTATAAAGAAAAAAAAAATGATGAGGGTCTATGAAACTGAAAAGGAAAAGCTCGGATTTCATCAGGACAGCACACACAGTATGTCTCTATGGTCAGGCTAGCCGCTGTGTGCACATCACAATTTGTGAGGCTCTGACAAGATGTGACAGCCCAGCTTTCACTCAGAGATCCCAGAATTTAGTCCATTTTTCTGCCTTTTCCATTTACAATGCTTCAGTGGAGATTTCTTTATTGCAGAAAGGACAATAGTCTCTTTCTTTCTCATTCCCTACATCTCCCTAGCACACACATACACACACACGCACACATGCACAAAGCCTTGCATGCAGATGCACGCACACTTGCTTGCTGTCATGCTCATTTTGATGGTAATTAATGACATCACCGCTGCGTGCAGGAGCATGGTGGTGTGTGTATGTTTTGAGGGGGAGGAGGGGAGGATGGGGGAGTGCATTTGTTTGTTGAGCAAACCGTGGGAACAGGGAGCTCTCCAGGGTGGCGAGTCAGGGCCTCCAACAATACATATGCTGTTGCTTTTCACCCAAACACCCTCCCTTCCCAAGAGAATCATTACTCTCCCCACCTTTCCTGTCTCCCTCTTTCCCTCCTTTTTTAGATGAATTTCCCTCTTCCTTTGTCGCACTGTGGGATTACTGCCCCCTCTCTGTTCAAAACGGCCTGTACAATTTTTTATATTTTCAGAGTTGGTTTCTTTTTAAAACTTTAGCAGGTTTAAAACTACATGCATCCATGCCAAATTCTAATAAAGTAGGTATTTCAATACCCGCACATATCCAGTGGAAACATTATTCATTCTACGTTCAAGTTTCTTCTTCCATAGTAGTTTTTAATACCCTGTACTAGGTGAAGGAAAAAGCTCAAGGAGGCAAGACTTTCTTTATTTAGTGACTATGTGAGAGACTTTTAAGTTTAAATGCTTTATTGCAGGAAAGCTTATACTTTTAGTCTTTACCAGAAAGAAGACACTTTTCATTTTATTGTATCTCTACAGGAAGCTGTTAACCTCAGGATTAATGATGAGCGGCAATTCTTTTTTTGGTGGAGATATGAAAAGTGGATGTTTCTCAGAGAGAAGTGCTGATCAGGTGTTATTTCTGCAAATATCCCCGATTGTTTACCATGCCCAACAGAACAGCAAAACTAAACGTGCTTGGGAGTACCATAAAAGTTGCTGCTCATACAAGCTTACTTTCAAAAAGAGGATTTGCAATTTTTCCACAATGACAAACATGTCGGACAACCTTTCTTAAACATATCACCAGATTGATTGACAATTAGAAGGACCACTTATTTAGATGATCCACTCGGAAAAAGAACATCCTACACTATACCTTTAAGTACAATATTAGTGCACAAATACCAAATGTTGCGAGACTCAGTATTTTGGGGATATATCCAGAATATTTTTTCATGATACTAAACATGACACTTATCAATTTTGGCCTCCTGCTGGCTAAAGGGATGATCACACTGTCCAAAAAAACTGAAAAGTCTTCTGCACCTTATTGGTAAAGAAGGATGGCACTTTGTGTTGCTCTAGAAAAGCTGACCTATGTAATACAAGGTAAAGCACAAGAGTTTAAAGAAGTGAACATATTTGGTTAATTTTCTTATGAAAAGCTAACCTCCCTAATGCAAAGACTTTATTTTTGATAGTTTTATTGGTCTTTTTTCATGTACGGTATTTGTTAATTAGTGTTGCGCCAATGCCATTTTTTGGCCCTGATACCGATACTCGATACCTGGCTGTGCAGTATTGGCCGATACTATCTGTGTGTGTGTATCTATGAAGAACTGCATACTATTTGGATGTAAAATAATTACCATCATGGCTTTGTCAAGCTGCTGCCTACCTTTTTGAAGCAGGAAAATACTAATACAAAGTGAATCCAGTAGAACTTTTTATTTAAACATTTTTTTAAATGGTAATATTCATCTGTATATTATATTCGGTACATATCCAGCTGTAAATTTAGTTCATAACACTAGTGATCTATATATTATATTCATTATTTATAATAGTATTAATCTCTATACTCATTCAGTAGAAATACCCACGTCGTGTATTTATGGAACCATTATTTATCCTGCACTTGCTGCTATTGCACTTCCGGTTAGACCTAAACTGCATTTCGTTGCCTTGTACCTGTACATGTGTAATGACAATAAAGTTGAATCTAATTTAATCTAATCTAATCTATATTGTTAGCTTTGTTTAAAACAGAGGTTAGTTATAGCTCTGGAAAAGATTTATCAGTTAATTATAATTTTTTTATGTGGGCCATGTTTGTTTCTACTTGTCAGACTAACAGATTATTAAGGAGTGGGGTATTTGGATAGTCATTGATTACTTTAAATAAACTATTAAGGAATTTAACCATGGCAAATTTTATTTATAACATTGTCTTTAAATACATTCAAAGGGTTTTAGGATTTCCACATTGGATTTTTTTTAGTTAGAAAACATATTTTGCTATTTGTGTTTCTTCTAAATAGCATTGGGTGAGGTGCCTTTATCATGTGGTTCTTGAGAACTATTGGGTTGATTAATGAAAATGATTTCTGACTGATGGACTAGAAGTGTCCTGATCTTGGGGCTGATGACTGGCTTAATTACTCATTTTATTCACTTGTCTAATTCTGCCTGGTTTCTCTTTACTGCTCATCTAATCCACCTGCTCCTGCATCTATTTAAGCTGCATGCTACCAGTCATCAGTGCCAGATTATTCTCTGGAGCCAGTGAGTAGAGTGTGCCAACATTTCTTTAGTGTTTCTGATTTCCTGCTCTGCCTCTCAACCACTGAGCTCACCTGGTCCTGTCTGTTCTATTTGCCTGATCTGTTTTTTGACTCCTGCAGGATTCTGCTTTTTTAATGACCTTGGAGCTGTTTCCCTTCACCGACCTGGATTTCCCTCTGGAACCTCTTTGGACTTCTGGTCTCCTGGTTCTGAATCCTAAGCCCGTCCTCGGCACCGGCTTTGGCTTCGCCGTCTGGATTATTATGCCTTCCTTCATCTGCTAGGATCTGGTCTCCTGCTTGTTCCTCATCCACCGGGGCTGCAGCGTCTGGGACACTCTGGGTGGCACCTGCCACATCTTGTTGGCAGCCCAACAGCTTGATCCCACTTTGTTCTCTGAGCATGGACTGAACTTTAAAAACCAGGGCTTCCTGCCTTAGACGCCCTAGTTGCTGTTCTGCAGATCTGTTTTTATGATACGCTTTTTGAATATTTCCACTGTCTGTTTTGTTTTTAATACTGGGTCTACTGAGCAGTGACAACAAGATTGTCTGCTATGGTCAGAACACATATTTAAATTCCCCAAAGAATGCATTTACATGTTTTAATTCAGTGTTGCATCAAATGCAACACTGATTTTGTTTAATTTAAGAATGATTCAATTCAATTCAATTTATTTATATAGCACTACGTCACAACACATGTCATTTAAAGGCACTTTACCAGATCATACAGTGAAATTGACTCAAAGTTTTCTATCTAAGGAAAACCAGTTGATTACATTGACTCATTGAATCGCATGCAAGCCCTCACTGCCCTCATCATGACACTCACACTATGTTTTTAGCGACAGTGGAGAGGAATGATGAAAGTACCAAACTTTTAAATGAAAAATATCTACTGCAGGTTTTTTTGTTTGTTTTAATACTTAGTTTCTGAACTGCAGGAACTAGGGATGCACGATATTGGGATTTTGGCCGATATCCGATATGCGGATATTTTAAAACTCATGTAGCCGATAACCGATATCGATACCGATGTTAAAGCTGGACAAAAAAAGTAGTCATTGAAAATAGCAGTTTTATTATCCATTTCTGACACTTTGAAAAATAATATACTCAAATATATTTTCATATGCTGATATCAAATTGATTTTTAAAAACGCGGTATCGATCTATTTTACTGTCAGAAGATCGTGAAATTTCATTGCTCTGTTACAAACTCTCGTGATATTTTGCAAATTCTTGTGAGATTTTGTTAGTAAAATAGATCGACACCGCGTCAATATATCAACATATAAAAATATGGCAAAATTTCCTGAATTTTCGGGGGATTTCGTAGCATAACGATGACATATAGCAATATTTCATTAGTAAAAGAGATTGATATGGTGTTTTTAAATGGCAATATATCAGCATATGAAGATATTGTGATATTTTAATGTATCAATATTTTTTTCCCTCATCTTTAGAAGTTTTTAAGTCTGTAAAAAAGAAGTTTTTGAGGAAGAAGTAGTAGTATTTTTTTTTTTTTTTTTTAGACTTTAGAAACTCAGAAGCTGATCAAATATCGGGTTAAATATCGGTGGGGTGGCCGATGTCCGATATTCAGTTTTAAGGCCGATACAGGCCGATACCGATAGGGGGCCGATTATATCGTGCATCCCTAGCAGGAACTGCATGCTGTCCAGCCTGGTAAGCAGTGACCTAAAAAAAATCTTGGTCAGCAAAGCCCTGCAGGCCGCTGAAGGCCTCTCTGTTTGCCTCAGGTTTAAGCATTTCTTCTAAACTACAGCAGCCATGAAACTTAGACTTAGACAAACTTTGTCATTTTTTATACACAGAGTGTACACAAAACGAAATTTCTTTAGTAAGCTTTCAGACAGTAAATCAACATTTCCATTCCAGGTGCAGCAGTTATCAAATGTAAACGGTGTGGGAGAAAAAAAAAACATGCTGCAAAAAAAGCATCAATATGGAGGTTCAGAGCATTAATATACTATATGGTGCAAAATTGCATTATTTAATCAGTGTAAATGCAGAGTTTTTGACACGATTTAGAGTTTTTTAAAACAATTCAGCAGGGGGGAATTGCTTTTTTTAAGAAATCAATGCATTTTTTTATTCACCGAACTATGACTATAATGAATAATCCAGTTGCCATGGTAACCCCAAATATACAGCCGGAGCACCAACCCATGGGCACAGTTAAAGTGTCATCCTAAATCAAAACAGCAAAGCAGAAAAATTGTGTTCTTTCAATCTGACCATGGGTTGTTTCAGAGGAAGAATGTTTGTAGGATGCACAAAGATGATCAACACACACACTAAAAGACATGTTTAATTTTACCAAAACTGTTTCTACAAATCACTACCTTGGGCAGCTTGACTATAATACATTTAATGCACACCTTTCAGTTTTTATTAGAATAACATTTAATCTTCCTTCCACCTCCAGCAGTGTAAGTTTAGAGCTAAAAATCTTATCAAACACCTTAAAGTCTGTAGTTGTAAAGAGTTGTGAGAAAGTTTCCGAAGTTGTAAGTATGTATACGGGCAACGGTTATCAGTAGAAAAAGGAAACAGTTTTTCTTAGGTTCTTGTTTAAGGATCAGACCAGAGAAATAAAGTCTTGGGAATTTTTTTTGACAAGTTACATTCAGTAACCACAATGAACTATGTTAGGCTGAATGACAAAACCTTTTGGTAAAATCATGGAGCTTCCCAAAACTGCTTAATTTACATATCAGATATCTGGTATTGAATATTATCTTTATTCAGGTGCATACTTAGTAAAAAAAAAAAAATGATGAGGACTGGATTAGGCAAGTTTCTTATCAGTTGTTCTCATAAGACTCTCTCAAAGCTCAGGCCTTTGTTTATTCATCTCAAGTCTGCTTTATATCTAATTTCTTCGTTTTGCTTTCTGATGTGGGCAGATTTTACTGGAACCATCTCACCTTCTACTAATATTTACCAGCAGCCCAGTGTCTCAAAAGTTTCTGAAAGATATACTATGATTAACCCTCTGTGAAAACACGTCCCAAATGCAGACTTTAGGACAATAATATCTTAGTATAAAGGGATGTATGATGTGAGCTCTGCCAGCATAAAAGCAGGAAGCAGAAAAGTCATGTATTTGCCCAAAGGATGATGAATAAGGATAAGGACTTGACTGAAAAATGATACATTTATTAAATGTATATCTATTTTTAGACAATACCTGCTGGTGATTTGCCTCATTGTTTTTGGAAGACGATCGCTGGTTGGACAGAAATCCAAGCGTTAAACTAAGTCATATTTCTTTACATGTATAATGACTTAATTGGTCATTTATTGATGGAATACATGACACAGCAGTATAGGTTATATACATAGCTCTGCATTCTCCACATGCATTGATCTGCTCTCTGATGGGCAGGTGGACCTAAACAACCAAATCATTCAATTTGGAATCCTCAAATATATTTGTTTAAATTTCTTCTTTGAGTCCAGGCAGGGAATCTGTGGCCTTTGTGACCAACTCAAAGCATCTCCTGCTATGAATAGGGATTTCTCTGGTTTTCCTCCACTCCAATGCTTGCTAAGCACCGGTTTCCCCTGAGACCTTCCCCTTTGACCCCGACAAATGAACTCCTGTGAAGTACATAAAAAATCCTTGGTGCACAATGCTCAGGCTGTGGTCTGGACTTGTTACGAGGAGTTTAGGTGAATCACCTCTGAGAGATGCTGGTTTAATGAAAATACAGGAGATGAGATCTTGCACCCTGGCACGGTGTGATCTATTTTTTCAAGAAGGTCTGGGAGGTTCTGTCCATCTTTAAGCCCAGATGGACCAGGCAGCCTGTTCCAATCAGCTCAAAAAGATGATATAATTGCCAGGGTGAGATAAGATGAGGCCACGGCTTCAGCAGTCCTCCCCTTCTACTTCTTTCTTCCATCACATCTATTCTCTCCAGCTCTATGCTCGCTGATTGTCCTGCCCTCCCTCATTGTTCCACGATCCCTCCCCAACAACGGGCCAATTTGTCCCTCCAGCTTGGCTCCCGCCTTCCCTCCTGCTGCGTTATTTAGCCCCTCTTCTGCACTTCAATGGCAGGTACTGATTAGGGAACTTCCACGACGTCTCTGCAAGTCCTCAAAAATCCCTCCTCCCCTTCCTAGCAGCCTTTAATCTGATTACAGGCTTTCTGTAGCCTTTCAGAGGAGGCCAGTCCCAGGAGTACAATAGCAGACCAAGTGGTTTCACAAACACTCTCCCCAGGGTTGTATGATCTTGGAGGAGAGGTGTGTTTACTCTCCTCTGGCATCAAGTCTCTTGAAGTTCCATATTTTAGGAGAAAGATCTCTTTGAAAGAGAGCTACCCAATCCTACTTGATGTGTTTTTCAAGGAAAATGTCTACATTTTCATAACACCCTTTGAATCAGTATTCATTGCGTAAAATAATTTTTCTGTATTTCACTTTATAGAATTATCGAAACTTTTAAGCAACATAATTTACCATTATAGTCCAAATGTTATGAAAAAACTAGTAAAATCTCCAGTCTGTTTATCTTTAACAATTTCATATTTTCATATAATTTTTTTTTTACAGAAAACAGGTGTATATTTTGCGTAAAAATATATATTTTTAAAATTACCTTATTAGAATAACTCTGAGGATCTATACCATTTTTAAAGAAATAAAAACTTTAATGAGCCCTTAGAGCTGTATGCACCATTTTATATTACCAGCATTTAAAAGGATAAAGTGTAGTCTGAGGTAACAACAGCAGCTTCAGCCCCCAGTTAACCTGTTTAACCTCATCACTCAATAAGGCTTCTGCCAGCAGCCAACCCTTACAGAACCAGCATGCAGCATATGTCCAGCCTGTGTTTTCGCACTTCATTAATGTCACAGTGATTGGTCAGTAGATGATCCTATTGACTCATCCGTCCAGGCATCATTACCATCAGAATGAAAGGGTGCGAAGAGGCCAGAGGCCTTAGGGCAACAAGTGTGCAAAGACCTCAGGGAGCTGCCTTAACAATCTGAACCTATCCAGCCTCAGTTCAAGCCAAAGGGAACTGCAGGGAAAGTTTTCCTGCCACCCCTTTTCAGGTTAGTTCTGTGAAGATTATGTTAGTTCTAAAACTTTGTGAGATTGAGCTCTTATTTTATTTTTTATCTTTATCATAATTCTGACCGATTAAAAACATTGTTAAATTATGGCCAAATTATGGCAAATTTCACTGTAATCATATGCAATTTAACACAAAATAAACGCACTCATGTTTTAAAGCACTCTTTTACAAATGCATCCAATAACGGCTTTTATGCTTGTCAGATTTTCAGAATTTCAATATCTAATTTTATGATACTTGGAAAAAGTATAAAACATAGCTTTTAAAATAGAGAGGAAAATGTTTTAAAGTGTTTAGTGAGATTAAAGAAATATACTGAGGAATAAAAACACCTTTATTTTCTTTAAAATAACAACAGTAATACGCAGTTATAACACATCAGGTCCACATACTTCCAGCATTAGTAAATTAGATTCAGCATGTTGGACAAGCTATGTGTTGTGTAAATCTTTTTAGGTTTAGTTTGCAAGTGACAATATTGTATGTTTCTTTTCCTGAGGACAGGCTAAAATAGTGCCGGAAATCATACAATCGTTCATCACAGAATGTAAACAAGAATCTTTTTTATGATGACGAGAATTCCTCTAAAATTAAAAAAGAGATTGCTGAACTTGTATACATTATATAGGTAAAAGAAAGAAGCTTTTGCTCCCAAAAAAATTGACGGCTAGACTGAGGCTCACTAGAGAAACCATGGGCGAAGACAAAGACTTCTGGAATGCTGTTCTTTCAACAGATGAGGGTAGTTTAACTGGGGCTTTAAGCCCCTTTTGAAACCGTGGTGAGATCGGTCTGATCACGGTAAGTGAGATAACTATTGAGTCTAAATGGCACGCAAAACTGAACCAAAGCGGGCCAGACACAACCAAACCGCACTAACATGGTACTAGTTCATCAGTAGGGCTTGGCGTTGTTCAGTTTGGTTCGGTTCTCACATAACAAAGAACCCATGAGCAGACCGCGTCCTATCCTTACAGTCAGCCTCTGTAATCATGAAATTTCAGAAATTCATCAAAATACAGGCTTCTCTAACGTGCCACACGATTTCCAGTGATGATTCTGCTTAGCAGTGTGATGAACCTCAACTCCTGTTGTTGTTTCCTAATCGTTTGTCATATCCACTTCCTAAAAGCTGACTGTCAATGAATTGACGGAAGGCTTTCTTCTTTGCGAATGTTACGGCCGCCGCCATGTTAATTTGCTTGTTTACCTCTAGAGGGCAGTAGTACCGCAGAGCGTCACTAGAAGGCGAGGAACCGTGCCAGTGTGATGTGTAAATGGACATAAAGAATCAAGCTTGGCACGGTTAACTGATCCAAGCTCGGCACGGATCGGTTTTCAGAGGGTAGTGTAAAAGGGGCTTATGATTGAAAAAATACACTAAAAACAGAACAAAATGTTTGATATAAACAGTCTGCAGCTTTGCAGGTAAAGAATCTCATAATGAACACAAAAACCCAGTGAAGCATGCAGATCGACAAGAAGCTGACATGCTCTACTGTGCATTCCACCCTATATCAAAGGGTATTTAAAGAGAATGTGGCACAAAGACAAAGCAGAACAGATCCTTGCAACAAAACAATGACCACAAAGTAAATTTAGGGACCAGAATTCAGAAACTCAATGGCCAGCTATTGATTTAATCAAAATGCTGTGGGGTGACATGAAGTCGACTGAACATGCAAGAATCCCACAGAGACAGGTGTGTTGCTAGAAATTCTTTATCTCACTGAACTCAATCAAAGGGCTTAACACTATCACTTTTTTAAATTAGAAAACATACCTCTTTTTGATGCTGTTTAAAGCAGAACTATGTAAAATGTTTACCTTAATATATCTACTTTTAAGCCCCTCTGATTGTGATCTAAGTGTTTATGAGACAATTGAAAGGTCTGTCATGTCCCCCTACTATCTCGGGCCCAAAAACCACATTGGCAGCTTTCTGTGCCACCGACCCGTTATAGGTCTATCAACTGTTCTCTTTCTTGCAGTAAAATGAATAGACCATTAGCCTTGTTATATATTATATGAATCTGCATGGTGCTCAGCTGTTGAAGACAGTTATTTGGGACATTAGCAAATAATTCATTGAAAACTGTACACATCACAGACTTAGACAAGCTGTCAGTTACAGTGTGTACATGTGGATAAACATTGAAATAGGGCTGAAACAATTAATCGGATATATCGAGATTAATCAATTACTGAAATAATTGTCAAATAATGTGAACGATTAATTGTTAACTGAAGTATCGGAAGTTAAAAAACATGCCTGTAGCTGACAGAGACACCCACGTAGAGCAGTGATTAAACCATAATTGTAAAAATATTCATAAAAATATTTTGCATTTAAGATAAATAAAACTTTTTAATCTGTCACTTTGCTCTATTCAGAATTGTACAAGTGGAAAAATTATAGTTCCATTTAGTTTGATTCAGAAAACATTCTTCTTTAAGAATCTGATTGCTATCTGATGACTAAGGTTTAAGGATTAAATGAAAAAAAAATTATCAACAGATGAATCGGTAATGAAAATAATTGTTAACTCCAGCCCTACTTTGGAGTCAAATTTTGTTTTCACAATCTTACAGATAACCTCCAGTGATGACTGTCCTCTACAAGCAATATGTTTTTGTACATGCTGTTCTCACAGGGTGTGTCCCTGCTAATCTATAAGAAGCTTTTTCACACGTTACTCATTCCCCATAAATTTTCCCCCATGATGGAAAGAAAAACCCAGTGCTTTGGCACCTTCAGAAATGTTTCATAAGGGTGGCCAGGTGGGGCCACTAAAAATCTTGGGGTGGCACACTGAAAGTAAAAGCCATAATTTCAGGGTTTGAATCTACTATTGTGGTAAATCTGAGTGTAGAAATCATAAAAACTTAAGTTAACACCTACTCATATCTTGGTTTATTGTGATGAAATGCTGAAGTGATGCTACAAAAATTTACACGGGCAGGTGAGATGGTGAATGGGGCCACAGCCACTCTGTGCAATGCCCTGGCCACCCCCTGGTGGTGCCACTGACTCTGAATAATCATCTCTGTCTGGTTAAGATAAATTTTCTGTTAAACATTCAGTTCTGTTTTATAGTAATACCTTGAAAGGTTATTTAAAGTGATGTCAAAACCAGTGATGGCCTCTGGGCAAAGAACTGGGAAGAAAATCTTCGATGCAAAACTGCCTGAACTCCTCACAGGTGATAATAAAACACTATTGGTTATTGGGGATCATTATATGTGAGAGCCAACCAAAAAAATGAAAAGGTGTATTTAATGCTTACCTGTAAATAGATAAGTTTACCTTCTACAGATATAAGATTAAGCATCCATATGTAAACTTTTTTTTTTTTTTTGATGAGGTGTACCATTTTATTGTTACTGTAAGTAAAATGCAACATTGTTGTAATTATTATTAATAATAATGATGATAATAATAATCTCTGTAGGAAATTATACTCCCACGTGTGGCAAAAACACAGAATTTTTTTTTTTACATTTTTCACCTCACATGAAGTTGCAATTGGTGTCTGAGTTTAGCAGGATGACGGTTGATTCTGAGTATCTATTAAATTCATCTTAAATATAATGTTTCTGTTTTTTGCTAGGCCATTTAACCCCATTTAACATCGACATGCTTGATGTCACATCCGCTGAACAGCACGGAAACTTCTGACCCAGATTAAAAAAATTCGGATAAATAGGCTATAGGCTTATAGGTATATCGGTGGTGAGCTGCTGAGGTGTTAGTCTGCTCATCAAGCAATGTTCAAGTGGTAAAGGGTCAAATAAAAAGGTGATTTAAAGATATTTTTCAGTAAAAACATACATAGTGCCTCTTTAAAAAATTTGCAGGGATCTGAATGTAAATTTTTTTTTCTTGTCATTTTGAGCTCTTGCCCTTTTGAAAAATATTCCTTACAAACCTTGCGATTTCATAAGTTTATAGCCACTTCATTACTACAAATGAATAGTAAAGATAACAATTGGGTAGCATTGCTACCTAAAAGTGTAAAAAAAAAAATCATTAAAGTTACTAGCAAGAAAAGAAGAAAAATACACACAAACAAAAAATTATCAATGAAATTATCTAATCTTAACAATTTTTTTTCACAGTAACAGTTTGACATCTAACCATTTTTTTGTTTTTTTTTTGGAACAATATGTGATGATTAGGTTGTTTGTTTGTCTATAAGTATCACTTTGAAGCATTAGGATTTCTAAGGAGAACATAAGCCTGAAAGAAATCTGCAAATAAATGAGTTTTAAGTGGCATAATTGAAACAGGAGATTCTTCCATGATTAGAAATTCCTCTGAAAATAGTGTTTAAATCAACTGAGAGTCTCAACCAAAAGCCCCGATCATTTGGTCCTCAGGTTTGTTTGTTTTTTAATATGAAGCAGACTGATTTAATTTTAATCTGAGGATTTTGGGGGGGGAGATTGCTATCTGTGTTGTGTAGTGCTTTGAGTTGAATTAATTAAAAAAAATATATGCAACAAAAATATCTTTAAAAAAAATTTAAATAAGCTTGTTATAATATTCACAATAATAGACTTTTAGAGATTTACACATTGCAGTACTGTTTTTTTCCCCCCATTGATTATTACTGACACATTCATCTTAAACTCTTATCCTTTTATCTTTTCCAGCCAGGGACATTTTGACGATATAAAAATTTTATATTTGTCATGTGTATGAGTAATGGGAATCTCATTTAATGGTAAAACGCTCTGAAAAAAAACTGGTGTTAAATCTATCCCTAAAATGCTCAAGAGCAGGCATGAAACCTGTATTTAATAACGCAGTGCCACCATGTGGTTTAAAGCTAGAATTGTAGCCACATATTTAGAAAAGCGTATATCATTGCAGAGAATCAAGAATCATCAGTCCCCTTTAACTTAAGAAACCCACACCAATATATAAAAAAAAATGACGAGCATTTGCATCGCTCATACAAGTTTACTTTCAAAAACAAGATTTGCAATTTTTCCACTATGTCAGATTCACCGCCGGTAAGTGAAAATGTGTACGAGCACGTAGGACGGCCTCAAGTAAACATATCACCAGAATGATTGACAATTAGGAGGACCACTTATTTAGATGATCCACCTGGAAAAGGAACATCCTGCACTATACATTTAAGATCTCACAAGAGGCAATGGCTCTTTGAACAGAAGAAATTAGTGATAATTTCAAACCTTAATAAACTAAAGGTTTAAATTTGCTACAAATCTTTCATTTTTTCCTACTTTTTCATTGATGCATCTTGTAATTAGAAAGCATATTTAAAAGTCATCATAAAGTATGCCCATTCTCTAAACAAAATAAGCCAAGAGGGAAAAAAAGCTTTATATCAATTTTTTATTTTTGGTAAATACATTTTTTTTTTAAATCTTGAACAACAATTTGTCAAGAGCAGAAAACACATCTGAGAATGTATCTGTGAAGGGCATGAAAATATGTTTGTATTATTTAACATGCCATGGAGGTGTATTAGTTATGAGGTTTCATTCCTTTAGGACACAATCAAGTAAACGTTTTATTTTACATTTTAGATAAATAAGACTTCCACCACTGCAGTATCATTAACTTTAACAAACCAGGTTAAACTTCTGATATTTTGATAGTTAAACAGAAGCACAATATTGTGATGTTTTCTTTAATAAATATCATCTTGGGACAATTTTGTTCTTGAGAGCCAACTTTTAAAGCAGAACACCTTAGTTACAGATGTTAGGAAATGTGAGTTTTTCTGGTGATACACTTTCAGTGGCTACTGAAGTTCAACCGTTCAGCATTCAAACTGCAGGAGGTTTTTATCAGTTATGTTGCACACAAATAGTGAGAGGTAAATGTGGACAACCTTGCACATGGATAAATTATTCAACTTGACATATGATATTGCATGATCAGCTTCTGTTTAGCTGCATTACATAGAATAACATGTCTCTATAGGTTTTTTTCAGCTAAAATAAGTTTTCATTAAATTAAATCAACAAGTCAATTCGCCATTAGAGGATACAGAGCAGCAATTACACTCGACAGGAAATACATAAAAAAATTATTGACAAAAATCAGCTTATAGAACAAAATATACATCCTACTTCACATAATACAGGCTGAATTAAGAGCTGTGGTCACAACACAAATTGGTTGCTTTTTTTTATTTTATTAAAGGTAATTAAATGTGATCAAAATAATTTTAGGTCCAAAAAGGGTTATTTCATGTTTTTGTTTCGATTGTTTCTGGTCTTCATGCTCATTATCAAGTCTGGAAGGTGTCAAAATAAGAAGGGATAACAAAGAGAAAAACCTTCATTAATTGTTGTTGCTGAACAGCTGCATTACATTCAAAACTAAATATGGGCTCTGGTGGCTGAATGATTGTCTCTAACTCTGCTCCACAGAGAAGCTGGACTCGGTTCTGCCAGAGAAAATCAGATAGTTACGGTTAGTTAGGAGTTCAGAACAGAAGAAAGAAATCATGTAAATGTGTGAAGAGCTTACATGTCCTGGCCTTTTTGAATCATGTGGTTGTTGTACTCCAAAACAGGAGGAATGGTCTCCTCATCTTCTTCAGGAAGCTGCAAAATGTTAATATTGTTTAGAGACATCAGTTAAAAGAGAAAGAGCACCATCTAGTGATGGAAAAGATGATCTCACCTCCCAGTAGGCCTCATCATCGAAGCAGTTGTCATCAGCAGGATCACCCCAGATAGGGAACTTCAGGATTAACCCTGTAAAAGAGTTATATAAATACTTTACATTGGATTATATGTTTACACTTTTGGCAGAAATTCTGAGTCAGATTTGGTGTTCTACTCAAAGACATTTTAGTATAGTCTATTTAGGGTTGGTTGGAAATGCAGTGCAGAAAATTCAAGATATCCCCTAAAATTAGGAATAAAGCAACCCGTGCCAAGTTTTCTTTTTTTTAACTCACCAACAAGGGCTCCTCCAACAAGTCCAAAGGCAATTGACACACATGTTCCTGCAGCTTGGAAGCCTCCCTGGGTTCCCTGGTCTCTGTCTGCATACACGCCAGTCTTATCAAATACATTTATCAGCCTGAGAGGAAACAGAGGACTATATGTCAGGTTTTCATGCATGACCCTGCCGTGTTAATGCACATGTAAAGTAGCTGTTAAGCTATTAATCTGACTACTAAATTCAGAAACAAAGAGCCTGAACTTTTTTAATAAATCAGTAGGGAGATTCAGCTGGTGCAGAAACAAAGCCTGGACACTCTAGTCTCAACTACAAATAAAAAGAAAAAACTTGAAAGCTCCTCAGTTCTCTGGTTCTTATTTCAATAAGCACAAATTAAGGCCATAGAGCACCCTCCAATGGTGTAATGGATGACAAATTATGACACCCAGCTGTGCACAAGCATCTGGATGAGGTATCTTTACATTGGGCAATGAGACTTGAGTACCACTCTTGGTATTGTGGACTTTACAGAAACACGACAAACACAACCATACGCTCACTAATGACAGTGAACTTAGCATTTCCATTTAACAATAAATGAAAGTGTTGTTTAACTGTTTCTATTTCTTCTGGATTTTCATACTTTTTTGGCCTTATGACTTCTCTTTATCAATTTTTGAACATTTCAGTATATAAACTGGTCAAAAAGGGACACAGTCTGTTCCCAGACTAACTACCATTTCTTTGAATGCTTGTAAAGAGTGAAATTATTGCTACGCTCAAAATGAAAATGATGCTTAGGAGGGCTTAGAGAGCCCCTTTTATGTGAGAAAACTTTTACAGCAAAAAATACTGGTTCACAGTTGTATGAGGCTTAAATCATGAAGGCCTTTGTTCGGCTTACCCTTGTTCACTGTAGACTTCCTCAGTAGCTGCTGCAGCAACAACAGCGCCTATGAAACCACCAAGCATCCCTGGGAGAGCGTGCAGATTGTGAATTCCGCATGTGTCTTGGAGTTTGAGATACTTCTCAAAAAACGGCTGAAACAAGAATCAAAGTCAATTTGTATTCTATTTCATACAATTTTTTTTTATAAGCCTCTCTTAGAAATGAAAAGAAATGCTGAAAAACTGATGAAAGCTGCTGAACTAATTAAACTAACTAACTAATTAAAAAAGTTGGATATAGCTGTCAAAAAAAATTAAACAACATCATTGTTGTTATTATAGGCATTACACCTGCTTTGAGCGGGAATTTAGAAAAGCAAATGTTCAAAATTCTAGTGGAAAATGTGGATATTTTCTTTTAATTATTAATTTCAGTATATATTAATTAAAGATCATAAAAAAAACGTTCCACAATGAGAAATGATATTGGTTTTTAACAGATCAGCAAGTTTTCAAAACAATAACCCTCACCCAAACCTTATTATAGAAGCTGCGGCAAAAGTGGCGGCCTCTGTTAGTAGTTCTGCGTACTATCTTTGATAGGAAGCAGTCTATGAATGTGCCAAAAATAATCTCTCATCGCCTGGTACTTTCCTGCCTCCTAAAATGTTGCTAACTTCCTGTTTAAAACAAATTCCTTTCTCTTTTGTAGCTCTCCATCTACAGAAAGCAAAAATACCAAGAAAAAAGAATGCAGGCTTACTGTGATAAACAGGTAGCCAAATACGGAGATGATACCCATGCAGAAGCCCACAATGAGCGAGCCGTAAGGGGTGATCATGAACTCTGCTGCCGTTCCCATGGCTACAGCACCAGCCAGAGTGGCATTCTGGACATGCACCTGTTGAGTAAGGCCAGTGGAATGTGTTATTCACAAGAAAAATTTAAAAATATTTCTGAAATTTGAGATCTTAAGACATGCTGGATTTGCCAATGTACCATGTCCAGTTTTCCTTTTTTCTGAGCCATGCTGGAGATGGCAAAAGAAGTGAGAACGGAGGAGGCGAGAGCGATGTAGGTGTTTATGGCTGCTCTGTGCTGGCCGTCACCATGGTCTGTGATAGCCGAGTTGAAACTGGGCCAGAACATCCACAGGAAGAGTGTACCTAGAAAAATCATTTTATTTAAAATGAAGATTAATCATAAAACCTGCCAGAGAAAGGTTTTACACCTTAAGGTAAAAAAAAGAAAAACTTACCAATCATTGCAAACAGATCTGAGTGGTAGCTGGACCCATGGAGGCGTTTACTTTGGTGTAAGTTTGGTCGGTAGAGCACCCAAGAGATTGCCAGTCCATAATACCCTCCGAAGCAATGAATGACCATGGATCCACCAGCATCTCTGCACTGTGGAGTCAGCAAGATGTCAGTAAATGCGAAAAAGAACTATATTGTAAAAAATATATATTCAGGTCAGTTGATCAGACTCACATGAAGGAGGTCAAGGATGATGTATTCCTCCACAGCAAACAGGGTGACGCCGAATAAGGTGACCACCATGAGCTGGACAGGGCTCACTTTACCCAGCAGGGCACCAAAGGCGATTAGAGAGCCAGCGCAGCAAAAGTCTGCATTGATGAGGCTGTTTGGAGCAATCAGAGTTCAAGTTGAACTGGAAATATGTCTTTCAAAGAGTAAAGTACCTCATTAGAGGAGCTGGTTTCACTTCATTAATTACTTAATACACCTTACGTAAGTGAAGTGCTTACCTCTCAACTCCTATGGAGATTTTCCCAGTGGTAAGATCGAGGGAGTGAAACCAGCCCTGCATGAGAAGAGCCCACTGCAGGCCAAACGAGGCGATCAGGAAAGTGAAGCCTGCGCCACCGTAGCAGTAACGTTTCAGAAAGGTCATGAGGAAACCAAAACCAACAAAGATCATGACATGGACGTCCTGGAAGCCTGCAGGCACGGAAACAAAAATCAAATTTGTTATGTAATGAAATGCCTAAAGGCATGGATGCTGTTCAAGTATTTTGGATTAAAGACATTTGTTTCATTTCATAAAAATGTGTTGACTCCCCTCAGTAATATTCATAAGACTGAGTGCTAGATAACAACATTCATAATTGAAGAACACTTTTTGTTGAGTCAATGCAAAACTGAAAAGAAAAATACTACATTTTTTCTTTTTTTTATCTTCAAGGTGTCATAGCAATCTTACATAATTTCACATTTTTCTTTTCTTTATGCTCTCTGACACCTATAGCAGCGATGGAGATTAAATGAGAGCATAAGAGCAAGTGTCCTCTTTGCATATTTGGAAATCATCTAAATGCCCCTTAAAAGAAAAACACAGTTAAAGAAGAAAAAAAAACACAAAAAAACACAAATTTCCAATAGGATTGTCCCCGTATTCCACAAACATATATCAACCCTGTATTCAAAATCATTGGCAACTTTTGTTGAGCTCCATCACACTTACTGGGATATCTGAAGTAGAAGTCATTTTCAATGTCAGTGAGATTCTTTTTGTCTCTGTATTCTGGCCAGGTTGCACTTGATTCCTCGTCGTACCGGATGAAAACCCCAAACAGAATGATCATAGCAATCTGCCACACAAAGCAGACTGCTGGCAGACTGACACGCACATAGGTGTTCTTCTGCGGACCCATTCTCTCGCAACAGCTCCCCATGATGTTGGTAATGGTGCTTTCCTTCTCCTGCTGTTGTTCCTGTCAGTCCTCAGCTGGTGCCCCGTCTGTGCCTTGCAGTGGCCTGTCATCTTTTTATAAACCAACTTGTACCTTTTGGGCGGGATCCTCTCCTCCACTCAGAAAAAAAGGTGTGAATTCTTACCTGCGTCAGGTAAACCACTCCTCACATGATGTTTGTCAACTGGTAATATCACTTTTGGAAAAGGCTGCAGGAAGCTGAACCAAATCACATTACAGGCAGGGTCTGTGAGTAATTATGAAGGTTTTTAACATGGTAAAATGTTTGCATTTCCTTGGTTTTATATTGTTTCTCTAGTCACTTTTACTTGAAACAGGGTGCTCTTAAAACAATAATTGCTCTGTTTAAATCTAAATTATTTTTTCACTAATTCACTATCTAAAATATATGTTTAGATTTAGCTTTCAGGGAATGCATTTAACGTCTGTCACCCAGTTACACAGACAACAATCAGACCTTTTATTTGTCTAACTCCAAAGAGTTAGACAAATAAAAAGTACTCTTAATGCTGTCCTGAAATTAAAAAAAGCCTCCTTTAGATTAAGAAAAATGTACAACTTTCAGTAAAAAAAATTAAGTTTATGATTCATTTTAATTTAGTTATTCATTAGCGGCAAACCACAACATGTCAGGCACAATGCAGTCAGATTGGTTAGTTTCTGTCAAGGAAAACCAGTTGATTGCATCCAGTCATTGACTTACGAGACATGCTCCTCTGGGATGAGCTTGCTGTGATGATTTTTGCTTGCATTTTGCTACTGACCTTTTCAGCATCCCCCACACCAAGCATGCATGCAGCAACAGAGGAAAAACTCCTTTTTAACAGGAAGAAACCTCCAACAGAACCAGGTTCAGTGTGAGTGGGCATCTGCCGAGGCCGACTGGGGTTCAAGGAGACAGAATCAGAGATAGAAAAACAAGGAGAGATATGAAAGTTAACCAGCTGCACAGGCGTCTCCGTCCAGGAAACACACAGCCAGGCAGATGAGCTTCAAGCCAATTCTTTTGTCAGAGGATGAAAGAGAGCACATACAGTTAGTCACAGTCAGAGAAACAGGACTACACTGAAAAATATGCCAGGCTCAGACATTTATAAACAAAGGCGTTGATGGCAGCTGCACAGCTGATATTTCTCTGCTGGATGGAGTCACGGCCAAACAGGAACAGAACACATGAAGCTACTATGAGAAGAAGCAGAGAGAGCATATAGTTATGGGTGGAACTAACAAATACTGCAGAATGGGAGAATGGAGATAGGACGAAGCAGAATGAGGAAAAGAGGCCCCTTTGTCTTCCAGCAGACTAAAAATAAAGCAGCATAAATATAGAAAACAGCCCAGAATAACCTAACTATTTTGGATGAGGTGAGATTAGGTGAGATGATAAAGTTGTAGGCACAGTGAGGCCAAGCTTATAAATAAGTGATTTTAATAGCAAAAACAATATATCTACAATTAATAGCTGGCAGTCGTTGCTCCAGCACTACATATAAAACTTAACACACTGCAATGGAAAATGTAAGTTATATCAATGTCCAAAATGAAAAAACAAGTCTTCAAAAAAGACATGTAATTAGAAATATACAGTTATAGCATTTTCTGTTATCTTCAGAATTGTAGAGCCTGAACTTCACTGCCTGATTGCTGACAGAGGAAAAATCTACTCTAAGGAGAACAAATTGCTGTCACATTAATCAGTTTTTAAATGTTGGATTGTTAC
>NW_015150458.1:181253-203481 GCF_000732505.1 Cyprinodon variegatus | reverse complement strand
GATGGATGGATGGATGGATGGATGGATGGATGGATGGATGGATGGATGGATGGATGGATTATTGGGAATAGATGATGCATGGATAGAATATTACTTAACTGTGAAAATGCATGTCATAATCATTAAACCTAATAATTAAACATGATTAGGTTAAATTTGGTTTAAGGTTCAATAATTCACCCAGGAAATATTTGACTGTTGCTAAAAAAAAATACACTGTTAAAAAAAAAATATATTTTAAACTAAATGAGTGTAAGAAAGGGAAACACTTAAGTGTAAAGGTTCAAAGTCTGCTCAAAATCCTTCAGTTCACACAAGTTGACACAGGATAGGGAAATCTGTTTACCTTTAAGAATAAAACCTGAAATTAGAATCAAAGCTTTAAAATGTACTTGTAAAAAAGGTTGTACTTTTAATAAAGTGTTATATTCTATCCTTATTTTATTCCTATTCTCTTTGTTTCACATGTCTTTACAAATACTTTTGACCAATTTATGCACCTGCTGTAGAATGTGAGGGACATACGCACAAACTCACATGATCATTTAAAGCATTTTGTTTGCTTCATATCTCACTGATGATCTAACCAGCGATAAATTGTAGTATGAGAACTCATCATATTTTAGGTATGGCTCATTGATTGACACCTGGAACATTCCACCTGATATCTGTTTTCCTGTTTAAACATATTGACCTCACACTTATGCAACATAGCCTTTTCAGAGATTCTGCATTGATAAATTCACAGAACGCTCAGCGGAGTTCTGTTTGATAAAGTCAGTAATGATTGAAAGGAACAAGCAGGTAAAAAAAGTTTTGACCACGTATGCAAAGATGTCAAGTTTTGGGAATTGATGGTCTTCCTATAAGAAGATGTAAATAAAACAGACTTTAATATGATTTCTTGTAGGTGCCATTTATTCCTTTTTTATTAGCAAAATAAGTGTTTGATGCTGAATCAATACAGATTGTTTAGTGAGAGATAGTTCTGAAAAGGAGTTGTCCCCTACCTTTAGAGTTATTCCTGTTTATTATTTTTTTTTTTTTTTGGTTATGGAAATATTTTGTATAACTAAACACATTTTGAGAAAGATTTTTAGAGATGCTGATTTCCTTTGCTGAAAGAACAAAGCAATCCATTCAACCTAACCGCATTTGAAAAATTTATCTCCATGAAGCTGATGACTAGCAGCAACAAAAAGTGACATTTAAGGTACTGTGCATTTAAATTCAATATGGGGCTTGTTGGCCTTGGGGAGTGCTGGCCTAGGGGGTTAGAGCAGTGCGCTTGTGCTCAGAGAAGGTTGCAAGTATCCAGTACGATCCCCACAGACTGCAACTCTGGGTCCCTGAGCAAGACCGTTAACCCCACACTGCTCCTCAGGCGCCGCACAATGACAGCCTACTGCTCCCCAAGCAGATGAGTTAAATGCAAAGAGTTCATTTCTCCAGTGTGAGATTATTTAAAGTTCGGTTATTATTATTATTTTCCCATACTTGTCTGTTTAGACATATAAATCTTGCCCAACTGCAGGGTTTTATTTGACCATGAATGGCTTGTTTAATATAATGCCCCAGCATCACAGTGAGTCCAGCTTGAACTCCACCGTTGCAAAACCTTTTCTCCATTTCGAGGTTGGTGGTGCGCGCTAAAAATCATTTACCCCAGAGGATTTGAGCTCAAGTTTACAAACAGATATTCCCACAAAATCCATCACACTTACTATCCAGTCAGACTGCAGGTGTTATAATGACTTTAATAGATCCCATTGTCTTTGATCATCTGTTCTTCAGTCCATTAGATAGCAGCTTAATCCTTGTTGTATTGATTTCACATGTCTTGCAATAATTCAAAAAAAGTCATTTTTTTTAGAAATACAGTAATATTGTTGATTTAACAAGTGAGGCCATTACTTCAAAAACAGGACTAGGTTGCTAAGGATAGATTTAAGAAATCATAATGATAAAAAAAAACTGTATGTTATGTTTACTCTAGTTATGTGGTCCTGTTGTGTAGATTTGTTGAAAATATTAGAGTATGATTTATACATGTATTAAAATATAAAGGGGTAATAAAATGTCATATAGTTATCTACTGAAGATCATTTGCTCATCAAAACCACATTTTAGTTGTTTTCACTAACTATGACAATGGTGATTACATACAGTAACCAGGTGAATGCTAAATATGCACCTGTTGAAAAGGCCCTTTCAAGGAGGAATTTAACTATCTTGGATAATGAAAGCGTGTTTTATTTAAATATAAAGACACAGGGAGTTCTCAGTACGGTGACAGAATACCACGAAAAGGAGGAGCAATGTTGCTCAGTCACGAGGTTGCAGTTAAACCTCACAAGGGGCATTTAGGCAGCTGAAAACCCTGAGGCAAAAGAAAGCTTACTTTACAGCATCAATCAACTATCGGGTAATGCTGAAAATGCTTCTGTTAAATGTTTTTACGGAGCAAAAGTAAAGTTACCTGATTCTAAGCGAATTTTCATTGGCTGATTTTATTTACAGTTTTTCTGATAAGTTGATGAAAAAAAAAACAAAGTCATATAGAACAAAGTTTAGACTACCTAGGAAATCTATGTAATAAAGTAAATCACCTTTTTAGCTTTTTTTACTCTAGTTTGATGGGTCAGAAAAGAGAACTTTAAAAATTGTTAAATCATTCCCCAACATCAGCTTTAGTGAGATTTTCTAATCAGCTGTAGATGTCAAGAGTTTTTTGCAGTTAAAAAGTAGAGGCTGCTTTAAGCAGCAAACACTAAAGAAATAACATCTCATAATTTAATGTTTCAGAGTTTATTTTAGCTCAATACCTGTTTGTTTCAACACTTAGAGATTTAAAAGGTGCTCAGTGTTTAAAGTATCTCCCAAAGTTGATTGGGCCAGTGTTGACTCTACTCTGTTGTTTTTTATTTGGTTTTATTTGATTTAACGAATTTATTTTTATTATTTTTGTTTTATTCCTTTAAACTTCTATGTTGTTTTTATACAATTTTAACTTTACCTGGTATGTGCAGCACTTTTTGGCTGCTGTGTTTTTTTTATTGGGCTTTATAAATAAAGTTGAAAAAAAAATAAATAAACTCATTCAAGGCCTTGGTTTTAGAGCAGTCTGAAAACGGCTCCTTTTCGTCCGTCTCCTGACGTGGCAAATTTCTAAATCTTTGTTCAAGCACCTAAAAATTGATAGAATGAGTGATGTAATTTTTTTCTACCAATTAATACTTAATTGAATGACAACTATTTATCCATTTTTAACAACTTTACACAATGTGCAAGCTAGCAGCCTTCATGTCAACCCTTCAAAATGATTTGTTTTAGTTTTTCTTTATTATACTTATATTTTACTTTACTTTTACTTTACTATTTACTTATATTTTACTTTATAACAATTGAAAGTCTTAAACCAACTCCAACCAAGTTGTTAATGTTTGTTTTTGGATCAGTATTAGCCATTGCATTCATAGAGTCTTAATTTAACGCCGTCTTGTGAATTAAAAAGGAACTCTGTTATAGAGTAAAAAAAATGTAAGATGTAAAATGTCAAATGTTTTGATTGCTTTAATTAAACTCTGAATACTGTGTACCGATATAAACCTTGAAAAAGCAACTCTGTGGGAGTTAAATCAACACTGGGATTTTTGCTTGGTAGATAAATGCATATCTTATCCATTTACTTCCACTTAATAAACAGTCAGAGCAGCTAAGTTTTGATACACTGAAAAATTGTGCATAAGTAAAAAATGCTGATTTTTTAAAATAACCTGGGCATATGTAAAAAACGAATTATGAGAAAAAGCAAAGAAAGGAATAACAAAATAAGGTTAAATTCTCTTTACAAGTCTCTCATTGGATAAATTTCTGTTTTACAAAAAGGGTTTTGCAAAGCCCTTATTAGAATTAAATACTGATAATTGTAAAACACCATCAGTCATCATATTCATCTCTGTTCATCTCCTGCCAGCTGCTTATTTAACTGAAGGTAAAACAAGTTTTGTTGTTTTTTTAAAAATGAACTCTGTACCATCTCCATGACTGCAGTTATAAATACTGAGAGGAAAACATGGGTGTAGCATCCAATAAGGTGATGTAAGCTGAAAAAGAAACTAAAAATTGAACCGAGTGCACAACAGATAAAATAAGGAAGACAGATAAAATAAGGAAGATGAGAACAGCATGGTTAGAAAAGGGGCAGACATGGTTGGCAACAATCATCATAAATGTGCAGTTTAACCCATTCTTAGTTGCTGCCAACACTAAGCCTTTAGTACAGGGCAGGATGGATATTTTGTGTTTCTTTTCAGCAATTTTGATCCTATAATGTGAATGTTGTGGCTTAAACCAACTTGTTGGACCAGATGTTGTTTTTCTAGCCTGCTATCTTCTATTTTAGGTGAGCCAAGCTAAAAGGAGTGGCACTGGATGTGAAAATGGATCTGTTGTTTTTAAAATATTCAGACTAACTTAACTGACAGTAACAAAAACACCTCGGTCAAAGTTACTAAAATCCCCTTTATGATGCTCAACTACCCTCAGCAAACCATCTTCACTATGCTAAGACTGGGGCAGTGGTTTAAGCCTGAGAGAGGAGAAGCTTATTTTCTATATAATACAGTCTATAACTCCACAAAAACAAATTTCACAACCAAAATAAGTAAACAATAAGATTTATATAACATATCCCTCATGATCTCAGCAGGCCATGAAACTTAGAAAAATATAAAGAAACATTTGAGGACTTAAAACTATTTGATTTCTGCTGTGGCAGTTATCTGCTGACATACGGTATAAGCCTATTTACAGGGGATTGGTGGCCTAGGGGTTAGGGCATTGCACTTGGGCCTCTGAGTTCAAGTCACACAGACTCCATCAGACTGCCACTATGGGTCCCTGAGCAAAATCCTTAACCCCAAAGTGCTCCCAGGGTGCCACACAATGGCATCCCACTGCTCCCAAAGGGGATGGGTTAAATACAGAGGGTTCATTTTGTTGCTTTTTACTTGTGACAGTCTAACGACAATAAAGTTGAATTCTATTCTAAAGAATTTACAGCACAGTTTATTTCAAAATCCCTGGAAAGCCACTTAAACAAGTGGTGAGGAGCAGTATGGCCACAGGTTTAAGTCATCTGCAAAGCCAGGGAAACTTCTTCTTACTGTATTTTATCATCTTTAAGGTGAGTTTAAAAATGCTGTAATGTTATAATGATTAAAAAGCTGATTGTTATTCTATTCATTTTACCTTTCTGATCTATTTCTTTAAAGCAGCTAACTGGGATTAAATGAAAGGATGCTGGGACAATAAAATGAAAATATGTGAAGATATGTTTGAGGCTAATAGGTTTTTGCTTGAAAGTAACAAACACACAATATATGAGTTAGTAAGACTTTATAAATGAGACTGCAGGGTGTGATCAGATTTCTTGCAATCAAACAAACAGAGAAGCAGCTGCTCTGCTTGCTTCATTGTCAATCATCCAGGCTTAGAGGCTTTCAGTGATTGGCTAATTCACCATCTTTTTTTTAACAGTGTCCTGTCTGGCAATGTGGCAATAAGAATAATTGTCTTGATGCCAAAAAGAGCCCAACAGATTTTACTTTCACAAGTGTAGCAGTATGGCAATTGCCATATTTCTCACCTGCAACGAGATGCAAAAAGAACAGCACAACCGAAAGACATGGTACGAGACATACAATAAAGCAACAGCTTGAAACTATCGCTGAAGTAGTATTATTTAGTTTGACATGTACTCTGTGTTACCTGAAGATAAGAGTGTGGGCTTTCTGTATGGAAGTGAATCTCTGAGTACCTGGAGCCAAGCACCTGTAGTTGTTTGTGAGAGTGCACTTGTGCAGGTAAAGTTTATCCATAGAAAAAATGCTAAATGCTTAATTACCATTTTTTGAACAAAAAAAAAAGAATTTCACCAACAAGTAAGAATATAAAATATTTATGATTAGTGCTCTATATTAAAACATGCTTCATTAGAAGAATAGTTGTTTAGCTAAATAAACCTCTAATAAGTTTCAATCCTCATCAGTGTGATTCATGATAATAAGAATAAGAAGCAACTTGTGGATAAGTGTTTATTTTTCTAACCTTCTATAATTCAGTCAGTTAACTAGAAAGAGAAGGTGCTGACTGCTGAGAAAAGCTCTACAGGATCCCTCTTCAAAAGGACATGTTCAATCAAAACAAACCCAGCTACAATTTTTCCAATAAAATCCCTTTTAAATATACTTTTAGTTAGATTGGTAAAGCATAGGAATATGCGATAAACTTCAAATTTTGCTTTGTTTAATAAGTAGTCAAATTAGTTACGAAGGACAGAGAATGGAAGCTGCAGAACCAAATGTGTTTTGTTCAGAAAAAAAAAAATGACATAATCGTGCATCAGGTGGTACAACTAGCTGTCAGTAAATTGACTCGGAAACATTAAGAAATGATAAGTTATTGCCCTGAAGAGCTGGAACATGTGATAGAGGAGCAGTATGGGGTTTTCAGATGTTATCTGAGGAAGGAATCTGAGTTATGCTGCAGTCACATGGTGTGGCACACTGCATTGGAATGATTGCAACAAAGATACAAAGAGCTGCTTTTCGTCTCCAGGTAAGACACACGTCAATGCACTTCAGCAATTTAAACAAATTAACACAATAAAGATTTTTGTTTGTTTGGTTAGCATTCCCTG
This sequence comes from Cyprinodon variegatus, assembly GCF_000732505.1. Taxonomy (NCBI): domain Eukaryota; kingdom Metazoa; phylum Chordata; class Actinopteri; order Cyprinodontiformes; family Cyprinodontidae; genus Cyprinodon; species Cyprinodon variegatus. The sequence goes on along the minus strand of NW_015150458.1, from coordinate 196,778 downwards.
AAACATTACTGAAGGTGGACTTTCGCGGTACAAAAACAAGAACTGAAATTTGATAACATAGAGAGAGATGCACCTTCAAAAACAAATAGCATGTGTGTGAGCTAACTTACACATAGGTTTTAAACAGGCTTAAAGTCTCACATTGCTGTCAAAAAGGGAAATGGCATTTACTAATTGCTTTCTGCATGGATGTCTTAATAATTGCACATTTCTGCTAAGTAATTATAGAGAGTTAAAAAAATAATGTAGTCAATCATTTCGGGCAACTTAATAAAGGAGAAGCTTCTTTCATAAATAGTTTTCTTAGTTACAAAAAAGGAGTCGAATTGGACACACTTTGATCAGACGAATCTCTCTGCTGAGTGTGACTAACCTTGAAGGAATGTCTTTGAGCTCTGCAGGTGCAGAAACCATTCAAAAAAGATGCCACAGAGATATCAGAGCGTCAGCCAGTCGGCCGGCTACTACTTGGTGACCGAAATCTACCCTATGCTTTTGCAGCTGATGTACATCTGATAACTCTGAGCAAGGAGTGTGGTGAAACTCTGTGTCAGACAGCATCTTGGTTCCTCCAATAGTGGCTCATACAGGCGCAGGTTGAGAGAAACCAGTCTGCAGGTGTCCCTCAGCATCACATGCCTCAGGTTGACACAGGGGTGAGAGAAAGCCTGTGGCCATGAGCAAAATATCTACTAAGAAGGTTCACATGATTAGAATCAATGCAAATGCTATTTGTCCAATGCTTTGTCCTGTCCTTCCTAAAATATACTATGCTTATTGTACAGTTGTGCTTGAAAGTTTACATACCCTTCATTTAAAGAAAATGAAAGATTCACGCTAGTAACTCAATTCAAACACAAGGCTGAAAAAAGTTTTTAATTATAAATGATAATTAAGTAAAATAAAATATTGATTTTGAATTTTTTGTAAAAAATTGCAGGTCTTACTAAACATTTCCAAAATCTTACAGAAAACACCTGACTATAGTGATTGTCTTAAAATATTGCACAACAAAATTTCCGTTCAGGAAGTACATCAGGCTTGTTTACTTCTTCTGAACATATATATCCATCCATCCATCCGTCCGTCCGTCCGTCCGTCCGTCCGTCCGTCCGTCCGTCCGTCCATCCATCCATCCATCCATCCATCCATCCATCATCCGTCCGTCCGTCCGTCCGTCCATCCATCCATCCATCCATCCATCCATCCATCCATCCATCCATCAGCAATACACAACAAATCTAGTTTGATAAACAATCAGGTCTTCTGATTGTTTTTCCTGTTTCTATGAACAGTTTACTGGTGGAACCTTCAAAGTTCTTCATAGCAGAAGATCTGAAGGAAGAAAGAATCTCCTGACCTATCACAACTCACCGCCTACGCTTCATGTTATTTTGGCACCACAACTGCAGTAAAAATCCAACATTTAAAATCTGATTAATGTGACAGCAATTTTTTCCCCTTAGAGTAGATTTTTCCTCTTTCAGCAATCAGGCAGTGAAGTTCAGGCTCTACAATTCTGCAGATAACAGAAAATGTTTACCAGAAAATATTTCACTAGGTTTACTGGTTTTTCACCAGTAAACCTGGTGAAAAACCACAGGAAATTTTTGACCTCTGTAAATGCAAACAAAAGGTACTACACTAAATATTAACATTGATTTTCTTAGGTGTTCAAATACTTATTTGCAGCTGTATCATACAAATAGTTAAAAAATTATATATTGTGATTTCTGGATTTTTTTTTTTTGTAGCTTTAGTCTCTCACAGTGGACATGCACCTGCGAATTTCAGACCCCTCCATGATTTCTAAGTGGGAGAACCTGCAAAACAGAGTGTTCAAATACTTACTAACTAACTACTAACATTTACTCAGTTATATTTACTTGGGTAACTTTTTAAAGAAAACGTACTATAAAGAGTAATTTTATAGCATTTTACTTTCTTCTCTTGCATGAGTAAAATTTCTGGCTACTCCATCCATTGTGATTTCACTTTAAAAAAAAAAAGGTTTGTTTTAAACAAACATCATAATACACTAATAATAATAATACAAATGTGTTATCGAGTAATTAACACCAGAATTTGTTTGTAACTTTATATTGTTTAACTTTACATTATTTTGTAAATCAGTTGTTAAGATTATGTGTGTTAAGTAGATCAGTTACTCAGCACTTGAGTGTTTTACTAAATGCTTTTTCTCTCTTACTGAAGTAATTTTTTGGATGGCTATTTTTTACTTTTACGTAGGTAAAAATATAATGAAGTATGCTACTTTTACTTCAGTACAATTGTTTGGTAATCCACCCACATATGTAGATATGTATAAATATTGTATTTATATTCATACATTCGTGTGTGTATTAGTATAAGTGTGGAGATACCTAGATATTTGTAGGTGTTCATGTATGTATGTATTTACATGTGAGTAGGTACAATATGATGATGTTAGCGTATGCATGCGTATGTGTGCATGTTGGTAAGTATTGATGTGCATATAAATTTAGATATGCACATATAGAAAGAAATTTTCTTTGTAAAATGTGTGTGATATGGGAAACATGATGAGGCCAACTGAATGTGATATTGATAGTGTGAGAAGGGGCAGGTTTTAATAAGATTTTCTTCTTCCTACCCCCTTTTCCAGACAGGTTGACTGGTTAGGGTCCTGTCAATCAAATAAATAAATAGAAAAAATAAATGTTGCGCTATTGCATTGCAGCAACAAGGTTCGGGGATTAATTTCTGGCCTGGGTTCTTCACCTGTATGGGTGAGTTTTCTCTGGGTACTCTGGTTTCCTCTCTCAGTCAAAACCACACGACTGTTTGGTTAAAGGGCTTCTCTACATTGTCCTTTGGTTTGAGTGTGTGCGCATTGTTGTTTGTCTATGTGTGTGTCTGTGTTGCCCTGCAACAGACTGGCATCCTGCCCAGGGTCGCCCATAGACTGCCAGGTTTAGGCACTGGCCCCTGCTTATTTCCCTGATGGAATAAGCAGGAGAAGAGGGATGGATGGATGGATGGATGGATGGATGGATGGATGGATGGATGGATGGATGGATGGATGGATGGATGGATAAATAAATAAATAAATGTTTTGTTTTCTTAACATAAGATTTATTATAATAATTCCAAAAAAAGTAAAAAAATAAAAATAAAAAAAAAGAAAACAAAGTAAATAGACTATTTTCATGGATCAATGCAGTTTACGGGTGTGCTCGCCATTTTTAAGTGAGAAGATGAGCTCCTTTTTTTTCTGTACAGTTTCTCCTATGTATTCTTAGGCAGTACAACACCACCTAAGTGTCCGACAAGTTGGACATGTTTACTCAATGCCTTGATTGTTGAGGTTCCAGTTGAGTTTCTCTAAGATGCGGACAAACAAGAGCCTTCAGATGAGATGTTTTTTTGTACACAATGCCTGCTGATGTAGACATAAGTGTCTCAGCTGACATTTGTGAAGCATGCAGTGACCTCTTCAGTACTGCACGAATCACACTGTCAGCCGCTGGGTTTCCTCTTTGCAGAAAGCCCAGTGGCTGACAGTAGGTGGTTAGCCAGTCTCCTCTAAACTTCCTTTCTGCCCTAAGACCTCATAGTCTTTGGCACTCCCTATTTATGGAGCTAAAGAACAGTTTTAGTTTGTAACGTTTAAGCTCACTATTATAAGGGAGCAGCATATGAACTATAGATGTATCACATACTGCTGAATACACATACTTGGAATCCAGATGAAAACTCGCCCTGCGTGTTTTCCAGTCATATGACAAAGGATTGTTCAGAGCCAATTGATCAGCACAGCTGTCAAAAAAAGAAGTGAGTAATCTTCTCCTTCTGCAAAGATGTTGTTTCCTTCATATTGTTTTTCCTACGAGGCATATAAATCATACCTCTTTCATCTGACAAACTAAACGTTACAGAAAACAAGCTCAACCAGTGAGGTTTCAATAGCAAAAATGCCTCAGGGTTGATAGAGAGAGTCAAATGATGTAAGATACACCTTCCTCATAGCACAAACTGCACTTCTCATTTTATAGCCTAAGATAGTTTTGTATTACCATGTCAATTGTTATGTAATTTTATTAGAAGTCTGGATATTTATATTTCTACTTTCACTGCTGTATGTGTAACTATTAATGAAAAAACTATAAAGGATCACTTACCATTGTTTTTTTCAGTTTGGGAATATTTCTAGGAAATATTTAACAGTAATATTCAGTTTCTAAGAAAAAATTTATCCTTAATACATCTTTTGAACATCAGAAAGTTTATTTTCTTTGCATTTTTTGCAGTATTGGTCTCACTTTATTTGAAGCATGAAGTATTTAAGAATTATATTTTTTGAAAAGAGGATTACACTCAATAATATGCCTAATCCATACAAAAAGAGGACATCCATGTTTATAAGGAATATGTAAACAGTACATTTAAGACACTGATACAAAGATGCAAAGGATCAGACTGATGTTTTTTCTGAGTCTGCAACAGAACGTTACCTGTCAGTGACTTCACATGTCATCATCATCATCAGACATGTGTTTGTACCTCAAAAATGTCACCTGTCCACTCTTTAAAACACTGCTGATAGATAGCTTAATAAGTTTTCCTCTTCTGTCACGCCAGATCTGAAAGATTAGTTAGATAACAGTTTCAGTTTGGCAGGAAAAAAATGTCATTGCAATAGATTTTTTTGTTCATCAAACTGCTAGAAACAACCCGTCCAGTCATTTGCCACAAAACCTTTTTACTTGAAAGGTCTTGCAGTAGCTGGTGCGCATGCTTACAAGTGAATAGGAGAAAATCTGAGAGGGGTCTGGCATCAGACCTGCACTGTCAGGACCCAGAGCTGCACTGTGAGGTCTCATGCGCTGTTAGAACCGGAATTTTTTCCGAAGACTTTCTAAAGTAATAAACTCCCCGTGAAGCTACCTTCCTTTCACGAACAAGTGTTGTTAAGCTGGAAATGTATGTACACTCACAATTATACTTCCCACCAAGCCCCTATCTGGAATAATATGTGCAACATAGGAATAAGTCTCTGTATTTGCCACGCTGCATGGAAAAGGGCATTTGATCTATAAGACATTTTCTAAACAACAACAGAGGTTGGCTGCCCTATAAGGATTTTTGTTTTCAGTATTGTTTAAACTTCTTCTATGCTTAATTTAGCACTGTCACAAACTCTAATCCGGCAGCATACACATGCTGCGTGCTATTCCCAAAGGCTTCGAATACAGCTTCCGGAATAGACTTCCACACTGCAAAACATTAAAATCTAAAAAGGCACATTTTTCTTAAAATAAGTTGTTTTTTTCTTGAACTGAGGAGCAAAGTGATATATTGGCAATGGACCAAGACAATTTACATTTAAAATAAGAAAAAAAACAATTGCATTGTCTTATTTCAACTGCATATTATCTAATTCTCTTTTTTTAAGAGTAAAAATACTCAACCCATTGACAAATCATTTTATTTACCAACTCAAATTAAGGGTAAATACACTTATTTTAAGAAGTTTAGACTTATTTGTACATCGTCTTTCCAGTGCGGTTCTTATAATGCAGAAGACCCCAATTTGCATATCTGCAACGAAGGGTCCTGACCGTGCAGGAATGCAGCCAGACTCTCTTGGAAATTCTGGGCTGTGTTGTGGACAAGTAACCAGAGCTAGAACTCAAACTTAAGGCCCAAGTTATAAACTATTTACAAAGGCACTTCAAGCTAATATACTTGATGTTGGGCTGTGAATCCTAACATGCTTGACATTGGCGTAGGTTTGCATAGGGACCATAGGGACATGTCCCTAACAAAATTTTGGACTGACCTACTTGTCCCTACCAACAATTAGATGTGAATAACATGTTTATAGTTTACAATACAGCATTGTTGCAGCAGTAGAGGAGTTCTGGATGGAGAATATTGAAAGACGAAAACATTTTTGATCTAAAATGCAAAATGTTTGTATATTTTTTTACAATTATGCTATAATTCCCACTGTAAGTGGGTCGCTCTGCGAGCTGAAGACATGTTTTAGAGTCTCTATACTCCAGTTAATGATTAATCAATGACTAAATTTGTTGACATTTCAATAATTGATTATTTCGATCAATTGTTTCAGCCCAAAATAAAATACATGATATGGCTTAAATAGAGTAACTACAGCCTACATGACTTGTAGGTGAAATTAATATTCTGAATGCTCATTGTCAGTTCCAGTGCTCATGTAAATGCAATAAATGTATTTGGTTTCCCTTGAATCTATTATTTTGCTTTGTTTCATGATACAGAGAGAAGATTTAAAAGTTAAGATTGTGTTTTATCTCTGTTTACCTCTGCACAATTGTATATGATCAAAAGAAAAAACAGGATAAATCCAGATATAAAAGACATATTTAGACTATCTTTTGTTGAATAGGCACAGATTTACTTTCTGTCTTAGTCGCTGGTAATTTCAAATGCAAACCTTTTCAAAGTGGAAAAAAGTCAAATTCCACATTCGTCAGAGCCAGTGATGCTTCAAAGATTAATAAACAGCATCTAGTGTGTGTAGCACTTATAAAATTTGTACAAATGTAGCAAGAAATGCTGCTTTTTTTCTTTAAACAAAATACACCATGAATTTCCCATCAAGCATCAAAAAACGACTGCATATTTTTGCATAGGACCAATGACATCAGACCAATAGTGTCCCTACCAAAGTTGAAATCAAACCTACGCCCTTGATGCTTGAGGCTCCTCTCAGGAGCTTGGTGCATGCCATAGGGGTACATCCCATGATAGGATGTCACCTGTGCAATTAGCCATTTCATGTGAATTCATCCCTGCAATATGTTGTCTATCTCACAGCTGTTTGTATTATAGCAAAATATAAGCATGTGGCAATGACAGAAACTCCATTACAAATAGTAGACCATGTAATAATACTGTTAGAGGATGTTGAGACTCGGGGTGGGTGATAGCTACAGACCTCTACACTTCAAGTTGCTTTACTGCAGATTAGCTCAGGAACTGTTTGTAGCAACCTTTAGTAATTTATTTATTTTTTCACCTTTGGGAAGCTGCTGCTACTTTCAAGCCAAGCGTAATTCAAAAGACCTGATTTTGTGGTGACAAGGCCACTGCCAATAGCACATTGGCAGTCCATTTCCTGTCTGTGTCGACTGAAATGTTTTTTTTCATACATGATTAATGTGTGAAGCTTTTCTAAACTCTGTGGGAAGATTTTGAAGCCGCCTCCTTTTTGTTACAACGTGGCTGCTCACGGGTGCCAAAAACCAGGCCCAAAAAGAATTTGACTGGCTTGCAGAGAAGCTTGATCACAACGCGACAGAACAGTTTGGAAATGAATAAGAGCAGAGATTGCAATCCAGTCCTTCTAGTTCAACACCAGTGTTAATCATAGACACACCCCTAATAAATGGAAAAGCCTCCCTTAAACAGAGGTCACTGAAAGAGCAAAGAGGGATTAATATTTTAATAAACCCTATAGATTAGTATCCTTTTGCATTTTGCCTAAATTGTGTGTCAAGGCAGGCAGGCCACAACAGTACTGGTGGTGGTGTTATATATTATGTTTTTATGTTACTCATTTAACACCAGGGGCGATTCTAGGATCAGAGGTTTAGGGCTGCTGAGCACCCAAAGAGCTAACTGGCAAGACAAGATTAATTTCATAGTTTTCTACACATATTTTGAAACTTGTTCAATGTGTTTTGATAATGACTGACTCCGTCATTCACTAATGCATTGTATCTGAGACGTGTGCAAAAAAAAACTAACAAGCAAAGCAAAAAGCAGCATTTCTTTGAAGAATATTCCAATCAATTACAGCTTTAAAATGAACTAACCTTGGAATTAGTTTTCATGAAATGACTTTTCTCCTTTGTTTGCCAAAATTACTTCCATGATATATGTAAAATAATCTACTGAATGAAACGTTTTTCTTTGGCAGTTTAACAACTGCTGCTATTGTGTCTGTTTTCTTACCTGTTTTTTCCTATTCTTTTACTTTGCTTCCCATTGTACACCTCTTCCTCTTTAAACTGGCAATCATAAAACGGATTGCAAATTCAAATAACTAGAAACTGAAAAAATGATAACAATTTACTAATGATTCAGTAAATGTAAATATTGATATTGAGTTGTGGTTTTAAAGATAATCAAACAAACCAGTGTCAGACACATTTGAGCACCCCGCTGATGAACATTTCATCAACACACCATCAATAGTTGCAGAAATCGGACTAAGCATTTTAAAAACACCTGCAGTGTTTTCCTCAAAGCGTTGGTCAACATTTTAGTTAAGGAGCTCCATCAGGCTTGTTTACTTGACTTTTTGTTTATTATTATTTCTGATGAACCAAAACATAATTGAAGGGGTTAAATAACCAAATACTGTATAGTTTTACTATGTCACTTTTTTATTGTAAAATGCACATACAGTATTACAAAAACAACTCATATTTTAGGGGTGCTTTCAGTCAAATTAGGGATGCTTCAGCATCCCCAATAATAGCCTAAAAAAGCCTAGGTTTATCACGATAATTTTTTTCACAAAAACACACAAAGAAGAATATCTACCTTTAAGCAAACTGATTAAGGGTGTTAATGTTAAAAACTAAATCAATAAAGGACACATTTCTGTTCACCTCTCATCTTGCAACATTAGTTCTTAATTATACTAATTATCTATCTCAAAGTTTAACCAAGAAACATAGTTTGAGCCTGAAATGTTGCAAAATGTATTTTATTTAAAATAGATTCATCCTTATAGTTTGTCCTTTAAAAACATGGCTCACTGTCCACATTAATCACAAATATTTAAAAGATCTGAATATTTTGCTTTTGCATCCGTTATTTAAAAACAACCTATTAAAATAGTCTGTGTGGACAGAGGTTCCATTAAAACCAGGGAAAACAATCAATAAAATATTTCAAAAAGATAGTGTGAGTCCTGAACATCAAAGTGCAGATGTGTGTACTTGTTGTCAGCGTGTTTCTGTGCCCCAGCTTTAATCGTCCCCCATTACATCCCAGCTCTGAAATGTCTCTGCCAGGGCTCAATTACATATAATATTCCATTTGTTTGCAACATTATATTTTTCTTGAGATGTGGCCACGGGGAATAGTAACAGAAAAATTCTGCTCTTTCTGGGGAATGTGTTTCCAAGGTTTGTTTTTTTTTTCCTTTCTTTTCAGTTAAAACTGTCAAACCTTCTCTATCGGAAGAAGAAAAAAATGTTCTTGAAAAATACTCCCACTGACTGAAAAAAGCTCCTTGGTACAGTAGTTGTTATACGAATAGCATCACAAAGCCCTTCAATCTAATCCATTTCGAGATAAATCGAAACCTAAAGGCTAAAGATTTGCTTTTAGCCATAACAAGTAACTGATTCTTTTAACTGTTACTTAAAAAGATGTATGAATATATATCTAAAGGGGTTACATTTTAGTAAATCAAAAACCATTTTATGTTTATATTTTTTGTGTGGATAATTTTTGTTTTACCGTTCATGTATGTATAACCTAAGGAAAAACAGTGCAACGACTTCTAAATGAATTGAGGGATGTAGATCCTGTTCTGTTTAAAGTGAGACTTCAACTACCACTGGTTTTTAACTGTATCTTTTGTACTAGCATATCTTTGTTCTAAAAAAATAAACATCTGCCCCCTTTCTATTTGAAAAAGTTGCAGAGCATAGTAAATTGTTGTACTGTAAGGTGGTACTGCAGGATTAAGGAGTGTGTTACCCCCCTATAGTTGGAGAACACCCACCCCTGCCAGTCCAGGAGCACCGTCCCTATGCAATGAATCAGATCTGTTATTTCTTTGAAAAAAAGTATAATTTTTTTCTAAATGCACAAGTAAACTCTCATGGTGTCTTCACCACAGAGCTTAAGAGGGCCACTAAGGCCCAGAACAGCTACCATCTGAATCTGAGCTTCCAATTTTTATATATTCTATGAAAAAATATAAAGTATCATCTCCTCTTTTAGTGGTTTAAAGTTTTGATTTAACTCTCTTTTTGCAGATAAAAAAACGACCAAAGATCCTTAACATCTTCAGGGACTGTACAAAAACTTAAAGATCAGAAACTGATATGTTCACAATGTTTTCCTGAAACACACTTTTTCCTCTTTCTAACAATAAGTTGTATTGTGTTGAAGGGAACGTTTAAAAAAAGAGAAAAACTGCCCCCAGCTGGCCAAGCAGCACACTGCTCACTTCTAACGTTAATTCTCTAGATACACTGTGTGCAGAATTATTAGGCAAGTTGTATTTTTGAGGATTGTTTTTATTATTGGGCCACAATTGTGTTCTCAATGAACCCAAAAGACTCCTTAATATCAAAGTTTCATATTTTTGGAATGGATGTGTTGTTTTTTTTAGATTTGGCCATTTTATGACAATGTCTATGTGTGCAGGTAAATATTACTGTGCAGAATTATAAGGCGACGTAATAAAAAAACAAATATATACCCATCTCACTTGTTTATTTTTACCAGGTAAACAAATATAACAACTCAAAGTTCAAAAATAAACATTTGTGACATTCAAAAAAATAATAATAATAATAAGTGACCAATATAGCCACCTTTCTTTACCATGACGCTCAAAAGCCTTCCATCCATAGATTCTGTCAGTGTCTTGATCTGTTTGCAATCTATATTGCGTGCAGCAGCCACCACAGCCTCCCAGACACTGTTCAGAGAGGTGTAATGTTTTCCCTCCCTGTAGATCTCACATTTCATGCACACCACCTGATTTACTTAATTGGTTGTTGGCTTTCAAGCCTATACCGCTTGGAGTAGAACAACATATATGAAAAGGATGATGTGGTAGAAATACTCATTTGCCTAATAATTCTGCACACAGTGTAGTTTTCTCAAAAAGAGTCTAAAAAAAAAGAGTAAAGTCAAGGGATTAAATTTTTTATTTGATCTTTGAGTTCTGACTCAATTTTCATACTCAACTAATAAAAATAAAAATAAATGTATAAAACAAGTTCTAACTACCGGTATTTCTAATAAAATGTTTAGATAAAAGTCTAATGAGACGATGATATCATGTGATTTTGTTGTGAATAGCACTGAGCTCAGACCGGATTTTTCTGAATGTTGGCCTGTTTTTGGGATCATACTGCCAGCAGTTGTTCATGACCCTGGATATCTCCACTGGGCAGCCATGAGGAGCTGGCATACGGTATCCTGCAACAAGACCCAACATCAGTTCTCCTGAGGGTTATCCGCAGGTAAGTTTTTATCTTTCAAAGGTTAGCACATGGGTTTACCTCTCTCCACCTCATCCCGTGTCTGCTGGTTATTCATGCTTGTATAGGGAGTCATCCCCATGGAGAAGGTCTCCCAAAGCAAGACACCAAAGCTCCACACATCACTCTGTGTGGTATAACGACCTGAGAGAAACAGCAGGGGGCAGCATTTGAAAAGGAACATTCTTTTTGACAGTTTCCCTTTTGCAGACTGTAAGAAGAGTGGTATTATTTTTGGTTTACCATAGTTCAGGGCTTCTGGAGCAGTCCATTTAACAGGGATCTGTCTGAGACCCCCCTCTGCAGAGTAGACACCATCATCTCGCTCACGGGACATCCCAAAGTCACTGATCTTAACAACATTGCGTTCTGCAACCAGGCAATTTCTTGCTGCAAGGTCCCTAAAAAAAGGAAACATAGAGAGACCAATAATGTTATATGATAGAAAACAAGAGGAGGATAACAGAAACACTGAAAAACAAAGGGAAAATGTCCCTGGTGTTTGTTTGTTTTTCTGGGTACAGTTTGTAATTCTGTGTTGCAGAAACCTGCTTTGATCTGTTCCCACAGTATGAACTGTTCTCAGCTAGTTATCACAATCACCCTATCCTCAACTCCCACCGCCTCACAACACCTCAACTTTCAGCTCATTTCCTTTTTATTTTCATTTCTGAATTCTTCTGATGATATCAACTTTTAGGTTATTGTTTAAGTTAGCAGCTGTCTGCACATTTTAAGTCATGTTTTATCTGTACAACTGCTCCACACTTGCTAAAGACTGAAACAAGATGATCTTATCACAGCCTTTTCTCTTTTATATCACAGAGTAGCAATACCAAAATCTACTTTGCAATAAAACAGACACTACTGGGGTTTCTCATTAAGTTAGTTGCATGTCCTGTTAGTCTTCAAACCAAAGACTCATTCAAAAACTGAAATGGAGATGCAGACACGCTTCTAAAATAAGTTCACCTTAGAGATATATTCTCTCAGCACTAATACAGTTTGACCACATTTAAATGGGGGCATTGTGTTATTTAGGAGACAGCATTATTTTTGAGCATTTATAAAACTAAAACCAATAGCTCTTGCCAGAGCGTTTTGCATTGTGTAGAAATAGATCCCACCTACTGAAAAGCCAGTGCTAAAAAGTTTTTTTGAAATTAACAGACATGGAGTTTCCTGTAAAGAGCTCATTGCTTTAAGAGAATAAATTTGCAGGATGATGTCATTGCTTTTGCTGACATGTTATGTTCTTTTGCCTGTTGAGGTCTTTATGCTTATTTAAAATCCTTGGATGATTTAGGTGATTCCGTTGAACGGAAGGCAGATTTGATTGGTTGTGGTGTTAAATTGCCTGTACGGTAAGCCAAAGAAGCATTTTTCTCATGTTTTATTATGGGAAATTCTTTTATTCCTGTTTTTAGGCACTATTCTAACGGTCATGACAACACATGAGGAAGTGCAGTGAGGAAAGTTAACAGACTTCCATTATGCTAAAATAGGTGGGGTTTTTATTCTTGCTTTGCAAAACATTTAACTCTAATCTAATGCTGAGGATAACTTTTTGATATTGTAAATTCCACAGTGTTAAATATGCAGTGTCAAAGTACACTGACTCTTTTAGAGGTGTTACAAAAATAACTGGAGTAAGATATACACTATGTAGAGAGTTAATTTCACACCTATTCAGAGTGGGACCAAATGCACTCAGATTGGTTCTAAATTTAACTCTTAAAGTTACTTTAACACTGCAAAATATGTAAATACATCCCATTTATAGTTTGTCACCAGGTTTGGCAAATTAAAATAACGAGAATAAACACAATTACTGTAATAAATACTGTACTATCTTTAGTAAATTAATTTATTCTTAAGGAAGGGTTATGGATTCTTGTTGCCTGTTATTAACAACCAGAATAAATTGCTTGAAAATAAATAATTTCTGTTGAATAGTTTTTTATGAGTGTGCTTAGATGCAAAACATGGAAAGTTTCGGAAAAACAACTTAAAATTCAACAACGCAGACAATGTTACTGAAGCATTACAAACACTACAAAAGCTTAGATTTACCATGTTTACTGTTGCTTTGTTTTAATACTTAATCTGCTTATATAAATGATATTTGTGTCAATACAAATAAAGAAAAATAAAGTTTTTCTTTTTTTTCACTGTCTGTAATTAAATCAGACCACACCTTTTCTGTTTTAGGTTAGTCAGCATTACAAAAACAATTTCCTTTTTGTGTTCTGTCCAAACAATGAGAAAGTCTGCATTATACCTGCTTTAAGGTAACTAGAATAATATATGTTTAAACAATCTGGGAAAGCCAAAAAGAAAACTTTGTGGCATTGAAAACTTCTGATTCAGTTGAGCTACATCACTGGCAGTATTTTAGGATAACATCAAACGCAGTACTCCCATATGATATCAAGTCTATATATTAGATGATGTCATAATGCCAAGATATCAAAAAGAATTTGGTTCACCCTTCAGTACAATATTCAGATCCTTAAGGGGCCACATTGACATTTGTTTTAACTATAATATGCAAGTATAAACACTGTGGGAATATCCAGCCATCGTAAAGTTTACAGAAGAGACCGTTTATGTGTCCCAGAGAGGAACATGTTCAGGTATGAAATGTGTAAACCCTGAAACAAAAGCAAAAGATCTTGTTCTGATGCTGGCTGAGGCTTGTTATAGAGCGTCATTATTCATTATGAGACAAGTCCAACATCGGTTAAAGGTATAGAGGACGATCTTTTATTTCTGGGTGGATCATCTAAATAAATGGTCCTCCTAATTGTCAATCATTTTGGTGATATGTTTACGTAAGGCCATCCTACGTGCTTGTCCCGTTAGCTATCTTTTTCTGCACATGCACACTATAAGGCATATAAGTATGGTGAGCTACGGTTCAAGACAGTCATTGAAGCTCATGTTATGCCATATGCCATGATCATACTTTTTGGACATTGGGAACCAGTATCCATATTTCAACTTGACATGATGATGTGGAATCAGCTGTGGAATCTCTGCAACAACCCCCATTTCAGGCAAGCCGGCCTTCATAGGCAAGTCACATGGAAGCCACCAGAGGTGTGAAAACCTACACCCCCTCTCTGCAAGAACAGACAAAACCACAGAGCACACAGGATTCTCCCTCCTTTGCCCCCTGCTCTCTTTGGCTCCTGCACTCCTTGCCTCCTCTCCCTTGCCCATGAAGCTGGAGTCCGCAGTGGAGATTAGGGGTGTAAATAATAATCATTTTGTATCGATGCATCGATCGAAAAGCTGACGATCTGATGCATCGACACGTCCGCAAGATAATCGATTCATGTTTTTTTTTTTTCCTGTGTTGCAGACATTTTTAAATTATGCTCAATATTGAAGCTTGGTCTGTGCTACACGCTGTGGGTCTAGATACGGCCGAGGCGGCGAGGAAGTGGGGGCAAGTTTAGTCCGACGACGAAGGGACATGAGGGACAAAAAGAGCGGAGATCCAGGTGGAAAAAGGGTCCCAGCGTTCTCGTGCACCTCGCTCTTCTAGCGGGTCAAACTTCACGAGTTGTTTTCCGCAATTTCGGTCATAAAAACAAAACAAGCTGGCCTCCTGTCTGAGGCACTGTTTGCGGTCAGCTACAATTTGGGAGAGGAGCAGCGGAGCTTCTGTGGAGGGGGCGGGGACGTCCACACTCTGGAGCCAAGGTATTGAATTGAACTCATTGCAATGATTCTGTGCAGTATTTTTTGATGCAACTTTTCTACTTCTGTTATTTGCTGTTGTTTCTAAAAAAAAAAATGTGTAACGATATTACAGCTTTATTGATTTATTTTAAACTTGAAACTTTGTTTAGCCTGTAAGGTGTAAAAAAAATAATAATAATAAAAAAAGATTTAACCGATTAATCGATTAATCGAATCGAATCGTGGTGTATTCTTGAGTATCGAAAAATAATCGGATCGTTGGGCCAGGAAATCGATACTGAATCGAATCGCCATGATGGATGTGATTTACACCCCTAGTGGAGATGTGGGCCCCAGGGGAACCAGATCTCTATTCGCTGCTAGCTATTTCAAGGAGGGTAAAGAATCATTTAACTAAAGGTTATTGGTTCTTGATTAAGCAAATCATTTAATAAAACATTTTTTGGCCAAATAATGTTTGCATTGTGAATTGGTCTGAAAACATTCCAATTTCTTTAAAGTTAGTGAAAAGCTAATTTGATCATATCCCAAATTCTTCCAGATA
>NW_015150458.1:180196-181159 GCF_000732505.1 Cyprinodon variegatus | reverse complement strand
GGCCTCCTGTCTGAGGCACTGTTTGCGGTCAGCTAC
The DNA here is from genome assembly GCF_000732505.1 of Cyprinodon variegatus. Taxonomy (NCBI): domain Eukaryota; kingdom Metazoa; phylum Chordata; class Actinopteri; order Cyprinodontiformes; family Cyprinodontidae; genus Cyprinodon; species Cyprinodon variegatus. The sequence continues at coordinate 181,123 of NW_015150458.1, read as the reverse complement.
TATTTGGGAGAGGAGCAGGGGAGCGTCTGTGGAGGGGGCGGGGACGTCCACACTCTGGAGCCGAGGTATTGAATTGAACTCATTGCAATGATTCTGTGCAGTATTTTTTGATGCAACTTTTCTACTTCTGTTATTTGCTGTTGTTTCTAAAAAAAAAATGTATAACGATATTACAGCTTTCATTGATTTATTTTAAACTTGAAACTTTGTTTAGCCTGTAAGGTGTAAAAAAATAATAATAATAAAAAAAAATTTAATCGATTAATCGAATCGAATCGTGGTGTATTCTTGAGTATCGAAAAATAATCGGATCGTTGGGTCAGGAAATCGATACTGAATCGAATCGCCATGATGGATGTGATTTACACCCCTAGTGGAGATGCGGGCCCCAGGGGAACCAGATCTCCAGAACTATCAAGAATAAGTCAGAACCTTTCAGACCCCAACCTGCTGCAAAACAGACATTTTGCAACACATTTCTCTTGAGTTTCAGAACTTGTAGAGCCAGACTGGAGAGAAGGCTGCCTGATGAATGACTGAGACAAAGAACCCCTGCTGTGCCCTGACTGCAGAGTTGCAACTGGATGAAACTCAAGCTTTCCAAATGGACATGGAAAGAGGTTTGCAGGTCTGGTGTGATTAGGGACAGAACAAACAACATGTCATTTGATGATGCTAATCATATCACATGTACTGCTGATTAAAGACGACGCTAACTGATGCTAAAGAATGGACTGCATGCTACGCTATGCTACAGGAATATGTGTTGAGCTGTTGCTGAAGCTTGGACAAGCTTTATTCACTAAGGGTTTAAACACTGATGTAACATTAGTGTTCATGTGTTCCTCAAATGCTCATTACATTTCCATTAGCAAGTATGACCAAGAGTCATTTAGTGGAATCCTGATATATGCTATTACAAAGAGG
>NW_015150458.1:168822-179666 GCF_000732505.1 Cyprinodon variegatus | reverse complement strand
TAAACAATATATAACAGCTGAAATAATATCTGATTAAATACGATATTTTACCTCCCCTACAGAGGGGGGGGGGGCAATAAACATCTTAAAGTACCAGAAAAATAAATTCCCAGCTGGCTGGGAATAGAATTTAACATAAAATCACAACACTCACCTTTCTCAAAAAATGAAAATAATAAAAAAATAGTTGATCCGCAGACCTAAAAAATAATTGATGTATTGATCTCACATTGGAGAAATTTGCTTCTTCATTTAACTCATCCCCTCAGGGAGCAGTGGACTTCCACTATGCGGCGCCCGAGGAGCAGTGTGGGGTTAACTGCTTTGCTCAGAGAGCCAGAGTGGCGGTTTGTGGGAGTGGGCCTTGAACTCAGAACCTCAGGATTCCAAGCTCTATGCCCTGAACACTAGGCCACCACTCCCCACTCACTGCGGTTCTTTGAAAATAACAGAGCGACGTAAGAGAAAAAGTATCTACGAAGTGTATGAGAAGAAAAGAAAGGCCTCAGAAGAGGCAGATATATCCCAAAATGCTTTGCGCTGAGAGCTCTCTTTGCAAAGCATTATGGGCTTTGCTGTCACAGCGGCCCACGGTCGCCATAGGCTGAATAGGCACTAATAGCAAAGATGGCGCAGGCGTTGAAGGAGGAGTTACATTACCGACGGGGAGCAAAAAGTATTGATCATCTGTTCAAACGGTAGGTAAACTGAGTTTTCTATAAAGTCCACTATATAGTCCCTGCTCTATATAGTGATTGAGGGATTTAGGGGTTAGGGCGAACGTTCGACCACAGTAAGCTTGTATGAGTTAGGAGCACAGTAACTTTTAAACAGAGCATGCACGAGGAGAAATGGGCTTGTGCATGCTCTCACACGTGTTTAATAGGCGTCCCCTCTAGGGAGCGGTTACAGGGTTGTGCATGTGCATTTTTTTTAAAGCAGAGAGGGCAGGACTGCTTTAAAAAATGAAATCCTCCATAATACCAGTACATTTAAGAGGTCACTCAGAGAGGAAAAAGCCATTCTTCCAAAAGAAAATGCACCAAGAGACAATCATCTTAATTTCAATAGCATCCCAGCTGGGAAGAACAGGGCTGGTAGCATTGTGGTACAGGAGTGGTGAACTTTACAATTTTACTTTACAAGATGGCATCATTAGCTAAGATTATTATAAGGAAATGTTGAAGCAACCACCTAAGACATTTACAAAGGATTTAACTAACTTTAGAACAGAATCGTCTATGTATTGGACTGTGGTAGAATATTTGTGGGAAGTGGGAGTTAAACACAGACAAATACACCATTTCTCTCAATAAGAAAAGAGCCAAAATTCAATCAAATTAATGAGAAGCTTGTGGAAGGATTCCCAAATGTTTGACATAAACTGAGCAGTTTAAAGGCAATCTGTATCATTTTTCCTACCTCTTTATTATACTGGCATTAAGCAAACAAATACTGTAATTGTGTGAATCAGACCCTAAAAACAGGAAAAGTCTGGTTTTGATTTAAGTTTGACATAATTAGCCCTTAAACATTAAAACATGATGAGCTTATATGCATCATTTTCTTTAGAGAGAATATTATGATAAACCAAAACTAAAATCTGCTGCTCTGATCTATAATAAGAAAAATGAGAGATGACTGTTATAAAAGCCTGATCAGAGCAACTTTAGATTTAAATACTTCCTGAGTCAAACCGCAGTGAAGGTCTCTCTTCCAGTCATACAATAGGAGATTTTATCTGGATGAATACAAGTAAATCAAATATACAATTTCAATAGGAAACAAAATTAGATTCAGTTGTAGGACATAAAAGATAAACCTGACGTATCATCTAGAGTTTGAGGAAAGATGGCCCTCACTCTGGTTCCCCCCAATCTGACCTTCACTGCAGCAGGCAGCTCAGACTAATTTCCCCTACAAAGGCTGAGTTTCTCTCAGGCTCAGCTCAACTCAACTATTTATTCCTGATATTGCAGTTTGCATCATCTCAGGCAAGATGGTTCTTGCACATCATACATTTGCAATATGAACCACTTTATAAAAAATAAAAGAGAATAATAACTGCAATGTGATGATTATGGCTGGAACGGAGTCTAAATTAGATCCCTGGTTCAAACACCACTGCATGTGTTTGTTGTCAGATAAAAGCAGCCTCCCACAGTGGGAAACCAGCACTGGAGATGGTTTCAGGGTGTTATGTTGCTGGAAGACTTTCTGATCTTTAAAAAAAAAAAAATCGATGAAACATGCAACAGTTATGGATAACACTCCAATCCTCAAGTTTCTTGCTAACCCTACAGGAACTTTAACCAACACAGTCAGACTAAATTACTTTGCAGAGAAGAAAATGACAGATAGTTACCACAAAATGAAAGCCAGAACTGTAGAAAGTAAAAAATATAACCTCAATGACTTTACAGAATATGCTTTATAATTGAACAGTTACAGCAAGATTTTTGCTTCATCTGCCTGAAAAAAATGTCTAAATCTGTTAAATGTTCACAGAGGTTGTATAAAAGCATACCAGATGCTACATGTTTACCATTCCACTACCTTTTGATTCAGCATCAAATCCTTCAGACTTTGATGTTTTTGCCTTTAGCAACAGTGTTTCAATCAACTAAAGACATTTTTAAGGATAAAACTTTGTATTTTGAATGCATGTCAGTTTTTTATGGATGACGCAACTGTATAAACACTTGTTTTACTATTAATGTATATTGAGAGGAACAAGATTCCTTTGTGGCTAAAATAAGTTATTGCTTTAAATTCTTCCTCATCAGTGAATTCAATATCTTTGTGCTACTTTTCTAAAATTTTTGTCTTGTTTTAATTTCCTTGCTGGTTTTTCCTTTACAAAAAAATGTGCAAAAATAAAAGCAAAAGTATAAAGTGGATTCGGTGGGTTAATTTTTTTTAATCCCCGAAGCTCATCACGACCAACCTGTGGATGCACTTCTTACTCTCCAGGTACTCCATTCCCGCAGCAACATTTTCAGTCATTTTGACCAACATTTTAGCTGTCAAACTGTGACCCTCAGTCCGCAGGAAGGTGAGAAAATCCCCACCTAGAGATGTTTAGAAAACAGAGATTAAATACATTGAATGATATGGCTGGGTAAAGCGGGTGGAACATGTAGTTATGGTGTTTACCCGAAATGAGCTCCATGATGATGTAGATTGGTTGTTTCTGTGTGCAGACTCCGATTAATTTTACAATGTTTGGATGGTTATACTGCTTCAGGATCCTGCAGAGCACATGAGCATCCAAGTGGCTGAGCTGTTCATTAATATCCTTATGTGTCTGGACATGCACTGACCTGGCTTCCATCAGGAACTTGCTCTTATGTTCTGGAGCCAGGTTCTCTTTGCAGGATTTCACAGCTACAGGAGTATTATCTGCACGTAAACGGCCGCTGTACACTTCTCCAAAGTTTCCCTGCAATGCCATATTTAAACTTTTAATATACTTATTCAAGCTTTGTCTCGATCAATTTCTTGATTTTTATCTGGGCTCTTTTGTTGCATTTACTGTATTTGTTTAATGACCTGCAAATCTTTATGTTCTTGGTGACATTCTGTCGATTGTTTACATTCTGCTTTCTCCTTTTTCCTCAAATTTTAAAGGTCCAAACACTGAAATTATTAAAGAATTCAGCTTTCTGGGATGTTATCAATTAAAGTATTTTTGCAGAACAATACAGGTTTTAAGCTGTTTTTTTCTGCACTACTAACTAGGGACAAACCTTTTGAACCATGTATTGAGTTCTTACAAGAGCTGGGATGTTGTGCAACATAAACAAAATATAAACTAATATTGAAACTGACTGCAGCAGCACATTACGTATGTTGCATCACACCTTATTCCAACAAAACTTAAAACTGGTGACTTTAGGAGACTAAATGCTGTGGTTTCATATTGTTGAAACTGAATCCAAAAGCTGCATCTTAGACTCCATAGCCTCATGCAATAGTTTGTGTGTAAATATAAAGAATAATGATAGTATATATATGTAACCCAATCATGCTTTATTAAAGTTACTCACGTAATTAAAATGAAAATTGAATATTCAAACTGATTCTTAACCCCCACTGATTTAGCCTTAGATTTATTCAGATTGTCTAAATTCATTAATATTTAGTACCTAACATAGGCCAGATAATAGATTCCTCTCATACACAGCAATGAAAGTTTTCTTTTAAACTGCAAAAAATGCTGGAAGGCTATGTCTCACAGATGAGTTAACTTTTCCGCAGCCTCCCTGTGGTGTACATTTTATACCCAGCAGTGATGCTGACCTGTAGCCATCAAATATAATTAAGTGGGACCACTGTGGCGATCCCCCCCTAAAGCAGTTTAAGTGAAGGCAGTCAACATTATTACTCTTCCTGCTGTTTAGAAATGTTACTCCTTAACTAAACTAAAATTTAAAAGATATTTCCAGTGACCTAAAACTGACATGTCTAAGCTGCAACGGCAGGAGCTAAAAAAAAACAGGTATTTTGAAATAAAAACCTCAGGGGAGATGCACCTGTATACCAAGTAGCGATGAGAAAGCTTGTTTTTTTTTTTTTTTTGTCTATGACCTTCTCTGGAATATATTGCAGTCAACGGAAATAAAAGCATATAACAGCATTTAGTCACATCACTAAAATATATCTTGCTGGTAGATATGAGATGTACCCGCCTTTCCAATGAGAGGTCCCAAGATAATGTCGTCATGTTCCAGCACCCATTTGTCCTGCAGGGGTTAGAAGCCAAAGGTAGACACGGATAAGCTGTTTTAAACTTTGACGGCAGCAGGTTAGAAAGAGGCCGAAAAATGACTGATGTATATCTTATCTTATATCTTAAGTCTATGTTGGTTACAACTCTGTACTTTTAAGAGCAAATCTTCGCAAAACATAAAAATCTCAAATGTAATGAAACATGGATGAATGGCAGAAAACTGATTGTTTTCTAAGGAAAAAACTTCTTGTTGGCAAAACAAAGTAAAGATATAATCTATGCCAGTAAGTGGAAAAACAAGTATTTAGAATGAATTCACCTCCCAAAGAAACCTGTGAAAATATTTTGATTTAGGATAATAAAACTATTGCAAACTTAAATTTAAGGTTATTTACACCCAAACCTGAGGGATGAGGACTCAACACTGTTTGTGTCATAGCTCGGAAAATTTGTCAGAGTCATTCCAAAAAAGTAAAAAAATAAAAATAAAAATCAACTGGACTTTGTTTCCAAGTTTGAAGACGTTTCACTTCCCATCCATTCTAGCCAATCTTTACATGGAAGAAATGGAAAAGAGAGCTTTGGGCACCTTCAGAGGAACACCACCAAGCCACTGGTTTAGATATGTGGATGACACATATGTGAAGGAAGCCATTTATGATAAGAAAGAAAAAACAACCTTAAATTGAGGGGGTGGACTCAGATTTCAGGTTTCAAGACCCTACAATGCAGCAATAGAGTTGATTCCTTTCCACTATCATCGCAACCAACAAACCCCTTTACAGGGGAACAGAACGTCTCGCCTTTGCACCCACGCCAACAATTCCCCCTAACGACCCCCCTTTCAGAGACATAGACAGATATCGAGTATTGCAGGTTAACAAAGAAACCAAGCGACTGCCCATTCCTAAGGGGCATACCTGTTCGTCAGGTTCAATTTGCATGTTTTCTGAGCCAAAACAAGGCTTTGTTTTTGGTCCACTCTATAAAGCCTCAAACTCAACGCTAATTCTATCATTTTGAATTGAAAAAGCTTCATGAATGGGAAGTGAAACGTCTTCAAACATGGAAACAAAGTCCAGTGGATTGTTGTTAAACTTTTTTGGAATGACTATGACCTGGATGACTGAGAATCTTCAGCAACGAATGAGAATCATAATCAGGAATATAGTTGATAGGTGAGAGAAGTTGTAAATGATTATGTGTGCACTAAAATAAAGAGTATAAACTTTTATTATTTGTAAAATATATGCATTTCTGTTGGTGTGTGAGTGAGGCTGAGGTTTACTTTCACTATAGGTTTCTTTAGGACAGCCTCCGACTTTTTGGTGACAGGCAGGCGTGACGAATGCAGGTGATGGATAAGCTTTGGGATGCTGGTGAAGCCTTCTCCATCCAGACGATACAAATTCTACTGACACACATGGAAAAGGGTTGAAAGAGGTGAGCCATTGGGCAAACAAGAAGAAAAACTGTTCAGACAAGAAAAAAGGTTATGAGAACATTCTTTGATTGTTAGATTAATTAACTGATATGCTGTTATACCTAATTAGTTTTTAGTTTAAAGATAAATCAACCAGAATGGGAAAATAACAATAACAATAAATAATTCTATTATTTTCATGAATCAAAAGAATGAAAGAAAAATGTTTTTCATGTGCTTTCATGTGGGAGTTTTAATTGTGGCTGGAATGATGTAAGAAACTGAAACACATACAGTGCCTTTTCAAAGGTTAACTCACATCCGTGTTCTGAATGAGGAAGTGCTTGCATGATCCTTCCCATTGCACAGAGATGACATAAACCTGTTTTTCCTGACTCTGTCTCACTAGAAAGTCTCCATCATTCTGGAGCAGCTGCTGGACTTCCAGTCGGGGAATGGCTCCATGGTACCAGTCTTGCTGAGGAAGCGGACGGTCCACTTCTTGCACGGCAGAGAGGACTGGGAGAACCTGGAAGCATGCGGAGGGAAGAAAAGTGGATCCTAATTGAAGTTGGCAGGAAATTTTATAAAATAGAAATAGGTAGAGGACAAACTTTTGTTTTTTGTTTTTTTACACAGATTGTGAATAAAATATGTGAAGACAATTCAGAAAAGAGTCTTTAAAAGTTGAAAGCCTGAGTGCTCTATCATATACAGTATTCCTGTTGGGTGATATAAAATAGAAATGGAGCATTTCATATAGAAACTGCATGTAATACTTTAAGCGCAGCACATTAGATATCATCATGTCCTCAGATGACCAAAATATCCACTGCACAGTAATTTTTATAAGTAAAATATTTAGATTTTCACCATTTTGTAAAGTTGCTGCATGTCAGGTAAAGTTGAATTTGGGTCAGGTAGAACTCTGAAAGCAGTTGACCTTAAAATGTCCGTGTAACGTGCTGTCAGAGCACGTTAAACCCAGAGGACATCCTCTGAAACTCTGACAGTTTCTACAGAATAATTTATTGTTTGTTGTATAGCGAGAGGGTGGGGGAGTCAAAAACAGGCCCTGCAGTCTATATGCACTCAGGTAAGACCAAAAGATGAAGGACATTAAACTCATCTGGGACAAATGTGGTTTAGTCGTACTTAAATAAAAACTTTAACCAGTGATGTAGGTATTTTTATGTGCTGAAAAAAGTTTGATAATAAATAGAAAAACACTTTATGAAATGACTCAAATCTGATTAAAAAACAACACAAATAAATTAATAACAGATTTAAATGTTTTCTCTTTTTGTTAAGATAAGTCTGGCATTAACAATGGATGTTAACAATATAGGAGAATACGATATATGTTTGTGTCACTTCAGTTACAACCGCATTCAGACAATGGCACCACAACACAAACTGGGCAAAGTTTTACACTGGAGGCCCCTCCTGCAGAACTGGGATTTGATTAATTTTAGATTCCCTTAAATTGAGCCAAGTCATGGTTGTCTCAAACGAATCGCACTTCCTCCAAAAAAAAAAAAAAAAGATTCAGTTATGGACAGGCTGAACCAGTTCCATCTGGCAGAGGGCATGAAATTCTCATTTTTATTCTGCACTAAATTTTTCACTTTATTTTGTGCAGTTTCTGTAGTTTTCCCTGCTGCCAGGGCCTGTAAAATAAACATCTACAGTTTCAGACATACTTTCCAACAAGGGTAATTCTGTTAAGTTACATATTGGAAAATAAAATACGTAAATGTTGAACTTAAGCTTCCAATAACAGTGACCCCAAGGAAATAGCATTATTTCAACTTTCTTTCTGAGGGATCTGTTAATTGAAAATATATACTGGCTGTCTCAATGCAAGGTTAAATATTAGATTGGCTATATTGGTTGTTAACATTGAGGATAAAATCAGCATTTTTAAAGAACTGGCTACCGCATGTTTTACTTAGTGTGTGCGAAATCATTTTACTGTCCATAACAATGTCCACTGTGAAGTATATGCAACTTCAGCTAGGTCTCTCTAGATCTCCTCTACCTATTTGCCTCCTATCAGGATTTTTTTTGTTTCCCCTTTCCACAGAACTCCAGCTAGTATCTGCTCCCAAGCATCAATCTTACTCTCTCCTTCATGCATATCTGTTTTATGACATCTTCTGCTGAAGAAAGGTTTAAAACATTAGAACACCTCTGTGAGATCAGAGCAAGCCGACTAGAACTTTTTGTTCTCCTTCTTGCTAGAATGTTATAACTAAGGTGCCGCTATGACTTCTTCCCCCAATCTCCTAACAAAATTTATTGAGGTGTATGTTTTATTTTTCCATTATTAGATATTTTCATGTTTTTTTAATCAAACACGAACAATGTACGATGTATGATTTCTCATAAATTATTCTGGCAGTCACAGAAGAGTGTCCAACCCAAGAAAAACTCATCATACACTTTGGAGCCGCGACAACATCTAAAAAATATCAAAAGAATTGAAGGAGAATTTTATGCATCTGCTGAATAAAGTTAGAGATACAAATTTTAAGGTATTCCTTAACAGACCTTAACATCTAAGATCTCCAATGGCAAGTTTAATATTTTCTGAGTGAAAAGATATTTTTTCAAGTTTGGATAAAATCACCTCACATCTAATCTGTTTTATTCTCTGAATCCTCCACCAGCAGTCTCAACCTTGAGCAGAGCTCATGAAAAAGAAAACAAGTGTTAAGCCCGACACAGCCTGCTGCAGGCAAGACAGCCGTAACCAGACAGATGGCTCAGAGAGCTAATCAAAGCTGGTCTCCTCGTTAACTACAACAAGAACAAAGTGGACCCCCTTGTTAAACCTCCCTCCCCCCAGATGCTGACTCAGACCACACCAAACTCTCCTCTAGATCCACCAAACCCAGATTTTGCTTTACTGGATTTCACTAACGTCATGTTAGACGTTTTTAAGATTGAGACCCAACCCCTGCTTCTTCTCTGTAACCCCCCTGCCCTCCCCAATGCTCAGTGATGGTAGTATTAGAAGTAGTAGGCTAATCTAATTATTTAAACATATTGATAATCCCATTACATCAGTTGCAATCTAACACAGTATGTTATTTCAACTTGATCAAGAAAAACAACTTTTCATAGACCTGCTATCAGATGCAGGCAAGAAGCGTTCCAGTGCAGAAACAGCATTTCAAAACAGGGATTTGCTTATTATATTCAGGAACATAGACTTAATACACATTAGTTACAAGCAGCTTTGATCTAATAAAACTCCTTATAACATCTCACCATCAGCAACACTGACTTAACACTGGCTGCCTTATTTTAGCAATACCTTCCTTTTACTTCTTTACTACCGTTATAAGGAATTGCCTTGCGTAGTACAGAATGCTCCTTTTTGTTGTTATACCTGGCTGTACTGTAAGGCAGTGTAAATGGTTTTGTGTTTTTTTTTAACAATGACTGTTTAATTTAATCAGAAAATGTATCTAATTTTTAATAAATTCCTTTAAAGCACATATTTCAGCTTTATTACTATTTTATAGCCAGTTGAAGCATGTTAATGTGCATACATTTCAAGTTGCTTCATTCTTTCTTTTATTTTAAACATAATCCCATTGATATAAATATGTGTCAATTAAGTATCTTGGTTGCCTTGCCCCATCACAGACAGTAGTTCAGATAGGTATATATTTTCAGATATGTAGTCCTTTTGATGAATCAATGACTTATTTAATTTATTAGTATGAGACACACTATTTTGGAAAATTGAACCTCCAGTTGTATTTCATTTTTCGCATAACAGAAAAGTCATATGAAACTACAAAAGTCATATCAAATAAAAAATGACTTTGATTAAGCTGTTACTTTCTGGGAGTAAGTAACATGACACTATACCTAGTTACATTTTTAAGTAACTATCCCAAAACTTCCCATGGCCCAAGCCTCTCTATGAAACCAATATCTTCCAAAAGCCACAGAGCCCCTCCACCTCCTCATCTATATCCTCAAAATCAGGACCTTTAAATATCTTCTCTCTACTACAGACTGGGCCCTAGTGGTAACTGTCATAATAGGATAATTTTCCAGGATAAACCTGGGCCCCTGGTGGGATCGTTGTAAAAATCTCTCTGCTAATGCAAGACAGAAAGAATTTGTGTAGAGTGGCCTTTGACTGAGCTATCGAAACACTTTTAATTTAGTTTTTGTCCAACTTTATTTCATTTTATTATAATTAATTGTTAAATGTTATAATTAAATGTTACTTTTTTATGTACAGCACTTTGAATCGTCTTGCTACAAAAATTATATAAATAGGCCTGGTTTGTCTAAATAAGTTCTTTGGTAAGGGTCAGGTAAGCTGATAAAGCTTTTTTTTAGTCTCATATTTATGTATTGATCACCAGGTTTTGACTAATAGTTTCCCCTTAAATATAATGTGATTAGCGGCTGATCTTTGGTAAGGAATTGACTGCACTTGGCTAACGGTTCCTCAACAGTTTGTATGTAAATAAAGAAATAAGAAAGCATGAAACAACTGCAAAAAAAATAATGAGGTGCTTATGTTTTAAGTTGTTACCAAAAAAGGTTTATTTCACTACTTTTCATGATAACTCTGCTTTTTAGACTACCTTTTTTGGTTTCCAGTGATGTTTGAACTTGTGCAATAATTCAGTTAAATAAGAGATTTCAGCTGTGTGT
>NW_015150458.1:142711-168772 GCF_000732505.1 Cyprinodon variegatus | reverse complement strand
ATATATATATATATATATATATATATATATATATATATATATATATATATATATATATATATACCACAGAATACTGTAAAATAACTTTTGGACTAAAACGTCACCTGTCACTGGAATGACAAATTCCTTACCTCAGGTTTGTGTCTAAACAGGCCGCTCAGATGGTTTATTACGCCATCCACGAGGACTTTCCCTGAATTAACAGGGTTTTCCTAATGGATAACAGAAAAGAGATTATGATCAATTTAAATGTAACAATCAAAATGGAAGCAAGGATATTTTCATGAAATAGACTACAAAATGATGATCAAAAGAAGACATTTTCTTTAAATGTTATCTTTTCTGTCTTCTTCCTAGTCAGAACCTTTGCTGAAGTTCGGTTTTGGGGTTAGAACTATTGTTTTTCTATTTAGATGTTCGATTGTTCGAGATTCTTGTTTGAACAGCAACCCCTCTAGAACATAAATGAGGAAATAAACAACAAACATTTATCAATTTGCAACAACCGGGTAAATATTTTTGTGCGTTTCCTTGCACAATGATACCAGCTAGAGATGATGTAACTATCTAAAACAGAGTTATGTGGGAAAGTAGTTTATGGTATTCAGTACTACACTACTACTATACTAAACTGATGTTTGGATTATTAACCTGGAAATAACAAATTAAACTACAAAGTTAAGCTTATAAACTTTGTTAATAATTTTATTATTAAATTATTATTAAATAAAATTTTAATGTGAAACCAAAGCAAGATTTGTTTATTTTAGTGTGCCATGGTTATAAAAATAAGAAATACAGCCTGTATACTGTATCAAAGTAAAGGCAGTTGGTTGCATCAGTTTTGCTTCCTTTATATTATTTCTGCAAATTTTTCTGTTTAGCAGTTTCTCAGCTGCAGGTTTGATTTGGTCCCCACTTTTATGTCCTTAGTCTTTGTACCAAGAAGGTTTAGAGAATTATATTGACTTAATAGTTTTTAGTACTTCACCACCTCAATGCCCAGATTTTATGTGACATATATTCAGAAAGATGTTCAGCCTACTTATTCACTAGTGTGAAAGAACTGGCTACAGCTGATGAAAGAAGAAAACGGAGAAAACCCAGCAGAGAAGACAACATACAATGCTTACATTGGATGAAAGGGAAACAGAGTCCATGTCCAGCCTCAGGGCGAGTGGAGGTTCTCTGAAGCCCAGCACGTCCAGTTTCTCCTTAAGCAGAAGCCTCTGAACCTCCAGTTTGGCTTTTATACCCTGAGACAGAGCAACTTGCTGTCTGCACTCCTCCATCGCATGTCTCTTGCTGAACTGATAGACCCTGAACAGAGTAAAAACAGTATTGACATTACGATGTTGTTTGGTTTTACACATGGTGAAGTTCACATTCTGCAGCCAGCTATAAGGATCCTTGAAACTTATCGAAAACGAGTTCAAAAACCACAAGTTTGCTTGTGACCACAAAACATCCTGGCTTGCATGCTAGGCATTACCATCTGCCTTTCAGCTTAAAGGTTGTTAGTACTCTGAAATACTGAGGCAGGAGTCTCTGGAATGCAACTCTGAATTTTAATGAAGTATGTCAAATTTTCCAAAGGGTTGAAGAAATATTTCAACCAGTAAAAAAACACAATAGTAATTAATTCAAAAAATCCTATATCAAGTAATACCCTTTCTGTAGTTATTATTTGCAGACAGATCAGCACAAAATGTACCTTATTCTTACAAATGTTGCTGGTATCATAATAGCTGTTACAGCAAACCAAATTGTGTTAAAATAATGTATTCAACCCCCGGATTGGATAAATGTCAGGAGACTCGACTGATCAAAGCTAGTTTTGTTGTGCTGGCACTCCTTATTTACAAAAGAGAATGTGGGGCCATTTTCTAATAAAAAAAAAATGTAAATACATTTCCTCTTTAGAAACATGCAGCTTGACATCTTTAAGTGTTTTTAAAGTTTGAAAATGACAGAAGACCCCTTCCAGTATTTAAGCATCAATGGGAGAAACATCTGGGCGTCACTAGATTCACCAGATTTATGATGTAGTGTGCCTTTAAGTTGCTGTTCTTCAGGTAAACTTTCCTCCACCAAAAACATCTTCGTTTTAAAGACTCATAAAATCTGGAACAATTTTCATTCAGTCCAGTCTTGGGTAAATGGTAACCGTCTTAGCTCATTGTTTTATCAAAGAGGGTGGCTTACTGCTGAGACATAACCAGCCTTTAATTCTGCCATTCAGCATGGAGATGAGGTCTGAGCTGAGATGGGGCTCAACGTGTCAAAGAAGAGGACTGCATTTTCTGAGCACAAGGACAGTCTGAAAGTCTCCCTGTGGTTCATGTACGTCACCACATACCCATTACTTACAAGAAAAAACAGCGCTTGTGGTACAAAGGCTTGTTTGCAGATGTCGGACAACAGGCAACTCAACCTGCACCGACTGGTTCTGACAGAGCCTCTGCAATGGTGAAAAAAAGCTCCCCTAGAAAACCCTGTTGATTGGAGTGTGTCGTTAGTCCAACTCCTATAAAGCCCAATGAGCTCTATGTTTTGTAATGTTTTTATTCAAAGTAATATATCACAAAATATCTTTCACTGAAGTGAAACATGTAAGGCAAGTTTATTTGTATCGCATAATTCAGTACAAAGACAATCCAAAGTGCTTTAAACAATGATATAGAAGGAAAATAAAAGAAAGTAAAGAAAAAAAAACATGGCAAAAGCAGGTAGCAAAGCAAACTAAACAGTTGGACCATTAAATTATTACATTAATCAGAGAGACAGGACTGGAACAAATGTGAGCAAACTGGGAGAATGATTTGTGGTAAAACATATTTAGTTGAAGGTTTTTTTTTATCCAGTTCTTTAAATGCTTTTTCCAAATCAAGTTGCTTTAGTTGTTTTTGTATTTTGTTACAAGTTATCATCTAATATGTATTTTTTTTGTCATCTGCCGTGAGATAATATGGAAATCCTTCAGGAATGACTCTAAGGATAATTATTATTACATAAATTGTTTGTAGTGTTAGTGGCGGCCTAGTGGTTAGGGCATTGCGATTGAAATCCAAAGGTTCTGAGTTCAAGCCCCACTCCCACTAAACAAAGACCCTTAACCCCACAATGCTCCCTGGGTGCTGCACAATAACTAAAGATTGATATTTCTTTTTTTTCTTTTTTATATATATCAATAAAGTTTGATATTTCAAATCAAATGCCAGAGCATCTCTTTTCAAAATCAATAAAAAAAAAACCTCATAAGAGAAATGGCGTTCAGTCACATCTGGAAGATTTTAAAGCCAGAAAGGGTCTGATTTAGCCTGGGTGCCATTCCGAACTTAGTCCCGCCCACAAGGTTTGAGGTTGGGAAGTTCGGTCTGGCATTGCTCAATAGTAGCGCGAGTATGATCGGCCACCCTCTGGCGATCCAATCAAATTGTCAGGGCGGGCTTTATACGATGATGGACAGATGATCAACAGGAACGTAATCAACCATGTGACCAAAGCGCGCTTGGGTGACAACAACAATGGCTGCCGCTGGAGAGTTGAGGTGTGTAGATTCTGCTATTAGGTCTGTTCTAGAAGATATCGAAATTAAATTAGCAAATTAATTTTAAAAGAGGAACAGAGAAACGCGATCAAGGCTCATCTTCTTATTCCAGACGTGCAACTGCACGCTTTGATTTTTGTTGACAACAACTATGCATCGCTTAACATACGTCACACACTCCGTTGCTCTTTTTGGTTGTAGGTCTATCCAATTGAGTGCAGAGGCATTTTTTTTCCTGGTTCGTTCAAAACACGCCCCATAATCACAGCTCTATGGAGCAGTATCAGACTCATATTCTGACTAGAATTGAGTAGGACTACGTCAGGCTAGGTCTGATTGGCTGGTGCAGCCAAAGTTAAATATCTAGATTAGCAAATGATAGGAGTTTTTAGAGATGGCAAAGGCAAATAGTCCATAAAATAATATGTTCAGTTTAAAACACTTAAAGCTCTTGTATTTTTGGTTTTTGTAAATCATCTGCAGTAGTTTATTTTGCTTTAAGAAATGTGAAGTATTAACCCTTTAAATACATATTTGCTTATTGACAAGATAGTTAATGTTAGGTAATCTTTTACTAGTCAACATCATATCTGTATTAATAGGGAAATGCAATTTAGTTGCAGTTAGCTTTGGTGCTAATGCTTAACCTATTTTTTTTTTACCTCTCAGATACTTGTTTGTTATTGCAAAGCCCAGGCTGCTCTTATATTAGGGCCTTTATCACAGTACTCAGTACAAGTTGTGCTTGTTTATTTTTATTTTAACAGATTGCTCTAAAACATTTAATATATTTATGTTTGGTGGTGCTTTTTATACAATACTTTTCCCTATATGTTTGATTCATTTGTATCTATTTCCCCATGCTTAATATTTTATAATCCACTTTAATACATTGCAGTTTTAAATCTGTGTGATCTCTGAATCTTTAAATCCAGTAAGTATTTTCCCTTTGTATCCAGTCATACGTGCCCCTTTTTTGTCCCTTAGTTTTGGCTTAATTTCAAGCACTCTCCTCTATAGTTGTCTCTGCACAGCCCTTTAAAGCAATGTTTCCTCTGAACAATGTCTGTAAAGATTTATCTTAACCTTTGCAGAAGAAAAATCTAATGCATCATCTTTTTTTTTTTTTTTACCATAAATAATGGCCATGAGGTTTCGTCCCAGATTTTTGCATCCAAAACGGGATGTACTCTGCCAGTGTTTAATGACAGTCAAATAAACAATATATTCCCTGTTGTCCTCCAAGATCTCATCATTGAATGGATCAAACCTCATACCTCAATCAGCCTAGTCAAGTAGACGAGGGAGATTGACTTAGATTGATGACTACATTCATATTACTGCATTATTATCATTAATAAAGTCCCTTGCTTCCACAATTCACCACGGTAAATTAGTTGTATTTGATTGGGTGAAAACAACCCAGCCGCTCATTGGTTCTCCTCACCTCTGACCTTTTTTGTTTCCCTCCTGCTCTTTTTCCAGTTCCAGCTCCAGCTGCTCAACAGATGTCTGCTGAGAGCCAAGAGACCGCGCCAGGTTCAGCAATTCCTCTTCTATGGCTGTCAGCCTAAGATCACACAGGTACCATAAGAAAGAGGGGAAGTAAAGGAGGCGCTTCACAGAAAGGTTAACAGAAAAGAAGAAGAGGAAGTCATTGAGATAACAATGGAGGGTAGACTATTCCTATCTCAACAAGATAGTGTTTTTTGTTCTCACTTATGCTGGATTGTCTCAAGAGTGAGGTCATTCAGCTCAATCTCTTTGGGCTTCAGCCTGTCAGTCTCCTCTAGGAGGCTGCAGTCAAAGTCTGTACAAACAGG
Source organism: Cyprinodon variegatus (assembly GCF_000732505.1). Taxonomy (NCBI): domain Eukaryota; kingdom Metazoa; phylum Chordata; class Actinopteri; order Cyprinodontiformes; family Cyprinodontidae; genus Cyprinodon; species Cyprinodon variegatus. Next base: position 163,399 of record NW_015150458.1, on the reverse strand, counting down.
TATCTCCCCAACAGACCTGTAAATAGAAATACAGACTTCACAGCTTTGCCTCTAAGGATGGTTCATGATCTCTTGCATTTAAAACTTTTGCTTCTGCATACCGATTCTGCTGGATAAAGCTTTCATATTCCCTGTGTGGGTCGATGGCCGCGAGGGCGGATGCTATCTCGTTGTGAATCTTCATTACGTCTTGACTTAGGACAGTTGAGATTTCAAAGTATTCCTGCAGGATCTCCTTCCTGGGAATGAAGAAGACTTAGACTTAGACTTGGACAGACTTTATTGTCATTTTGCACACAGTACAGCTCTCAAGACATTTCCATTAGAGGGTCTGGAGAGTCCATTTCTAAAGTCGGAGAGTTGTTAATTTAGAGAATTTTAGCGTTACCCTTTCCAGTCCTGTTGTCTGTTGTCTTCTCTAATTCTAACCTTGTATGATAAAGACACCCTCACTCAGAGGGTTCCATTGTAGTGATGAGGAACAGGATAACAAAGGTATAACCACTGACAGGTTAGTGTTAGGTGAAGGTTTTAAAATGGGGTATAGGGACTAGCTATACAAAACTATGGCCGTGGCATTCAAAACAAACTGGGTAACTAGCGACCTTTGGTCATACAAGCTGACTCACATACTACTATGTGGACACTGTACATCTCCTCTCCCTGAAAACAAGTTCAAGGTATAGTGGAGGATGTTCGTTTTCTGAGGGGATCATCAAAACCCTCATAATATTCCGTCAATCTGATGATAGGTTTGCCGGTAGGTTTTCCCTTACCGGCAGTGAGTCTGCCCTTAGACCTACAGTACTGTAGGGGATTGTTGGCCTAGTGGTTAGGAGCAGTGCACTTGTGCTCTGAGAAGGTTGCAGGTACCTGGTTAGATCCCCACAGCCTGCACTCTGGGTCCTTGAGCAAGACCCTTAACCCCACACTGCTCAACGGGCGCCGCACAATGGCAGCTCACTGCTCCCCAATGGGATGGGTTAAATGCAGAGGTGAATTTCTCCATTGTGAGTTTAATAAAGTACAATTGCTATCAAGTAAGTAGTTATCCTTTGGAAATTAAGCTTGTATGAGCGATGCAAACAGCAACTTTAAACAGAGCAGGCACGAGGAGAAATGGGCTCATGCACGCTCTAGCACGCGTTTAATAGGCGTTCCCTTTTGCATTTTTTTTAAGTGGAGAAGGCAGGTATTTCAAAAATTTGCAAAAATCATCCACTAAACCAGAATTTGAAAGAGGCTCTGCTTTCCAAGAGGAAACCAAAGTTGGCAAATGGAGGTTCCACCTGGAAATGGTACTACAGATCTGGGAGCATTTTGTCTTGTGTATGGGGACCTGTAAGCTTTAGATAACACACTGCCCTTTGCTCTCACCAACAAGCACCCTCTGGTAGTGGGTGCCCTTGGACCTAAACAGCTCAAGTGCACACATATGACTTCCCAGCAGTGGCCCTAAATCACAAGACCTTTTGATTTTAAAGTTGTAAATAATAAAATAAATTGATCTTTAGTGATCTCACACTCTCTGCATTTAACCCATCCTCTTGGGGAGCAGCGGGCAGCCACTGTGCGGTGCCCAGCAGTGTGGGGTTAATGGTTTTGCTCAGTGACCCAGAATGGAGGTTGTAGGGAACGAACCAGGTACTTTCAACCTTCTAAGAGCACAAGCATACTACTCTAACCACTAGACCAGCACTCCCTCGACACGACGGACAAAGCCGCTTGTTAGTAGCAGATGGAAAAAATAAGATTGTGATACTACTTTTCTGCCTTTGGTAGCTAGTTAGGTGTGAAGAGGTAGGTTTTTTGAATATGGCTTGGACCAAGGTCGGTTTGTAATCATAACTAAGGTTGACTGCACCAGAGTCCTTTTGACAGCGGCAAGCACCACCTCAAAAAAGGGTGATGGTTTGGTTGTTTGGTCCGGACCAGAGTTCACTGGTCTTTATACAGACCTGCACAGAACATCTGTAACAAGGGGAAAAGCTAACTGTGGTCTGTTTAAAACAGACCAAATGTGGCAGGTGTGAAAACATCCTTAATTAGACACAGCTTGCCTCTATTTAGTAAATAAGTGATTTCTCAAAGGCAGCTGTTTAGAAAATATGAAAAACTTTCAGTAAAATGAATACCTTTATAAAACCCTCTCATTTCCTTTTAACATAACCACCCTCAAAAATCCAGGATGCAGGTTTGATTGCATCTATGATTATATTGAAATTAGACAAATTTTCTTTACATATACATGCTTATGATGTTACAAAGAATACAAAAACACTGATCCAACCATATTACAAATACAAGTACACCCAAAGGTTCAAACTTGCAGCATCATTGCATGTTTTACTGTGAACTAAAGTTGCCACTTATGTTCAAAGTATTCTTTGATGTACTAAACAGCCATGATGGAAACCCTGCATTATTCAGATTTATGAAGATGGCTAAATGCCTTTCAAAAGAGCCTCAGGCACAATCTTTACTAGTCTCTCAGAAGAGATCATAAGGGTGTCTCCCTTCTAAACTCTGATCTACCTAACGAACTGGAAACGGAACCTCCCAAACAGTATTTTTGGTTGTGTATCAGATCTGCTTTGATCTCTAGAAAACAATTTTGGTACAATTTGACTAGAACACGTGAGCATCAGAAAGAGGAAGGAGGAACAAAGCTTTAACAGAGGATAATACTGCTCCAAAGCTTAGACTATATACCACTTCAAACAATAGACATGATAGAATAAAGATACGTTTCTATTTGAGATTTATTTTTAAAGCATAGAACATGAATTTGAGTGTCCATCACCAAATGGGATTCCAAACACCACATTAAGAACACATCTCAAATAAATAATTAGGCAATAATGTTTTTAAATCCTACACTGTTTTTTCAAACCTTAGTACGTTTAAAGCCACTGATTATAAACAAAGACATGACGATATTGTAAAAATAGAAGCTTTTGATCGACAATTATCTAAACTTTATATCTGCCTGTTTGATGTTCAACGTTTTGAACGATTCAGCAGTACTTCCTCTAAATAATTACATTAAATATAAGTTAGAGGAGTTACAAAAATGTCTACAGCTGAGGGGCATTGTGAAGTCCCCTCCGCAAGGACCTCCTATTCACATAAAACAAATCTCTATTAAAGGTATTAATTTATTGAATAGTCTATCTACAAAATATATTTTAATTTAACAACCAGTACTACATTGTTCTAGTCATAAAGTAGGATTAAGGTTGTGACTCAGAGCTCACCATTGTTGTGGTAATGGTTAATATAGGCAATAGTTTCACACTTTAGTCCTCTCAGTGTGTTGAGCATATGTGTTCAGCCAGGTGTCTTTGTATGATATAGAATCTGGGCGAAAGATCTTTGGACTTTTATTCATCTAATGTATGTGAAATAACCATTTTGGAGTTTTGTTTCCTAATTTCTGATATTTGCCCTAACCATTTTCTCATTAGTCCTTCATTCTTGATGAACAGTAGGTATGGGGGCGCTGTAGGGAGCCCTGTTTTAAAAATCCTTATTATTACTGCTGTTCTGGCCTTCATGTGTTTTTGTAATGTTGTGTGTCAGTTGTGTTCCCCTGGTCTTTGAAGTGTTTCATCAATTTGTGCATCTTCAGGGGAAGTTTCGCTTCAGGTGTCAAGTGTTTATAGATGCATGTTAACTGGCTATAAAGGACAAACAGATAGAAACTTGGCTTGAAATCTTACATATTGACAGATACTGAGTAGGCTTTTAGTTACATTTCCTTTATTTGAATAATGAATCAATATCATCAAAGTCTGAAACATCAGTATCTTTTACATTGTGTTATACTTCAATAATTAACCATGGGTAGAAGGATTTTATAGCAGCTGGTCAGACAGGGTCACAAGTGGGATCAGTGATACCCTGTTGACTAAATTCACGTATCTAGTTTTTTTCACACTTTAAACACTTCACACTGTATCTTCTTGGCTGTGCAGCATGCTGTCACCGCCAAAATTATAACACCAAAAAGCACCAAGCAATTCTATCTGCATTCCAATAACGGGTGCTTTATCTCTGTCCCAAATGTTTGCACCAAACCTGGAAAATGAAAAATGTCTTGCAGCTTAAAAGATTAATTTCCTTAATCGATTCTGAAGCTAAATTGATGATTTCTTTAAATTGTCCATGTTTTAAATTTTGTCTGATTTAATTTTCTAAAATCAGCTTTCATGTTTTCAAATAGTCTTTTGTGGATGCTTTTTATACATGATTTATGTGTCTTTTTCAGCAACTTTCTTGTTTATGTATTTGTTTTTCTTTTTTTTTTTAAGTTTCCATTGGAAAGGAGATTGCAAATGTAATAGTGAATTTCTCGGGATTAAAAAAAAAGAGAAAAAGAAGGAGAACACTGTGCAATGACAGGCAACAGAGCGAGAACATTTCCGTGTGTGTTTCAGCATAGTTGGATGGTCAAAAATTAAATAAGGAGAGAAATAGATATATGTAGTTTTAGCCTCCTGTTTAGTAATTGTCCAGCAGCACTAAATGTAGGAGTTTTGTAGGTGTACTGCATTCTCTACTTATGTGGCTGTACTTTAGCTACTATCATCAAATCCAAAGAAAAAGTAGTAGTCAGTCTTTTGACACCAATAAATAACAGTAAATCTGCTCCATTTTACTCAAGAGAGAAAATTTCCTCTGTGTAAATCCAGGATAAAGTGTGTTGTTAAATTGCATATTCTAAGTAATTAATCATTTGTGTTTGTATACCACTCTCCACAATTTACCAAGCTCTAGTGGGTGCTTAAAATAAATCTAAAGTGATTACTTTCTCCTGTCATTGTTATTCAATGTATGCATTAGTAAAAAAGATTATTATTACGAACGATCATTATTTCTAATGTATACCATCAATGCAGCTATACATTACCTGCATGCAAGGCAACAGCTTTGTTGCCCTGCATGCAGGACTCAGAGGAGAAATGCCACATTTGAGGGTTAAGCTGTGTTGCTCCTAAACTGTAGGAGTGAAATATGAAACTTCATTACGTCATGCTGACTAGTATTAATGTGCAAATGATAATGTCGTGTGTTTTCCCCGTGGTCTACTGTTTTGGTGACAGCATTTACGCCTTTTTTTTTTTTTTTAGAAATTTTTGTATTAGTAGTTCTGTATATGTAAAGTGTTGTTGAACTATCTATTGCTTCTCTATGTGCCGTATATTTGCCCTGTGTGCACAAATAAAGTTTTTGAACTTGTATTTTATTAGAAAGAGAAAATAGGTTAAAATTGCTAAAGCTTTATTGGGAGACCATCTGCTTGCAAACCAATGCATTTTTCTTTCTTTTCATAAAAACCGCAATACTGCAAAAATCATGGTTTCTCTGATGTTGTGGTAGATGTCTCTGAGTGGTGTTGCTTTCAATAACTAACACAATGGCTATGACTTTTTCTGACAGTGAGAATGATACAAATGCCATGGGCTATTTAGTTGTGTCTTCTTATTGGTGATAGCTAATATTTTTTTCCATGTCACATAAAATGAATCGATTCTCTCTCTTCTCCTTTGCAGGTATCTTTTTAACATAGCGATCATACCTGCCATCTGTGTGCAGTGCTGATGAAAACTGCATTTCCATTCGGAGTGTGCAAAATAAATCCCCTCTGATTTTCCAAGCTCTCAATGCTGATAGCCAGAAACTCACAAAAAAACCCTCATTTAGATACGGTGATCAGCACCACCTGTTATCTGTTGTGTATCATAGTCGATCTACTTTTTGTTTGCACAGACAATTTAGCTATTCTGATTTGGATCATAGTAGATCAGTACCACAATAATCGAAATATGTTGACATACATACTTATTTCCTTTCTCTCTCTGTCATCTTTCATTGCACCTTGACCTCCTTCTAGCCACAATGGCCGTAGATAGAGACACATGTACCACTAACACTATAGAGAAACCTAGTAGATTAACCGCTTCAATCTTAGAGGACTACATGCATATTTTGTCAAATTATTTCTTATTTATGATCTCAGCAAACATCCCAGCAAAGTGTTCCTGATACATTTAAGAGGCTTTTTCTGCCTTTTAATGAAGCTTAATGTCTGATCTTTATTAGATTAAATGATCATTGAAAATTGATAAACAAAAATAATTCCCTTTAGACTTTAGAGACTTTCCAAGATTTTATGAAAATGTGGGTAGTTAATAAAAAGTTCTGAGTATTATTAGCAAAAAAAAAAGTTTTTTCTTTTATTTACAATGGCTGTAATACTTGGTTAAAGACCAGACCCTCCATGTTTTTTCAGTGCAAGTCAGTGCACAAAATATGAGGAGTTTATATTTGTAAAGGTTAAGAAAAATTATTTCAAGGTATTGTGGAGGATTTTAACAAATTTTTGAAAAGACCCGCCCTCTCCACTTAAAAAAAATGCACATGCAAAACCCTGTACCTGCTCCTGCATGTGAGAGCATGCATGAGCTCATTTCTCCTCGTGCACGCTCTGTTTAAAGTTGCTGTCTGCATCGCTTATACAAGCTTACTTTCCAAAAGAAGATTTGAATTTTTCACTATGTCAGACTCACTACCGGAAAGTGAAAATGGGGATGGGCACATTGAAGGGCCTTATGTAAACAAATCACCAGAATGACAATTAGGAGGACCACTTCTTTTGATGATTTACACAGAAAAAGAACATCCTCCACTATACATTTAATATAAATAGAAAACATTAGGAAAATGGTCCTTTTGTGTTTAGATAAAATAATAAAACTGATTCAAGCTTTTCTCACTGAGAGTGAATATTAGCATGATAGTATACATTAAAAAGTAAAATATCAAGTAAATATTCCCTCTGTATTTAAATTATGGTTTGCATACTTTTCTAATGTTTCTGCAATTTTCTTTGATACACTCAGATACAAACTGTGTTCAATGCAACCTTACAGGATGAGCACCATCTCCTGCTGCAGGGTCTGCAGCGCGTTGAGCAGAGCTGGTTGCATCTGGCTGTAGTGATGCTGATGGTAAACCTGAGCTGCTCGCACTGACAGCACGTACTCATTATGCAGCTCGTACAGTCTTAGGGAAGCCTTTATGTAGCGCTCCCTGTTCTTGTCTCGCTCCTTATCTGCATACATATAAAAAGAAAAAGAGGAAAATACAAGAGATAAGTTTGAAACAGAATCTGTATAGAGAAGTAAAAATCCACGTTGCCCACCTTTACTCGTGTCCTGGTACTTCCTCCTTGCCTGGGCTGCATCTTTTACCGCCTGCCTGTAGTTGTTTTTCAATCTCTCCAGCTCTGTGTGGGTAACCTAAGCAACCAGATAGAAGTATTTTTTAGCTCAATAATGACAACATAAATCCTCACTTTGATCAGTTTTAGGTTTTTTTTTTCTATCCCCTTGCAAAAGTCTTTCTTCTAAATATAAAAAAAAAAACAGAAAAAGCCAGATAAATCCTGAAACAGACAACGAACAACGAGAAGGACCTAAACTTGACACGCATTCTCTCCTTTTTTTCCCTCACAAATATCAGTCAGCAGCAGAGCTTAAGTTTTACTGCCTTTGTCTGCTTCTACACTTCCTTGAATGCCACAATTCTTCTAATTAAAGCCACACCCTTCAAAGCATTTCACTAAGATGATCTGTGATATAATAACATTGAGGAACAGTTTAATTTGAATCAAAAAGAAATTTGTTTATGATCTCGAACATTTAAGTGAATGAAGCTATTTCGGTGTAGCAAATTTGTATTTAGACAAGTTTACTCTGATTTCTTTAAATAAAATGAATTGTAAATAAGTGCACTCAGAAATCACCTATTTTACAAATGGAGTCCAAAGGTGAAGTTAGAGGTGCAAGAGGAACATAGTTAGCCTTATTGAAGAGCTACAGGAAGAAGCAAACAGAAGACAGTAACTTGCCTTCACTGCAGTTTTTTAGAAACTAAACAGGGACACAGCAAACATGCAGCAGAATCCTGGTTAAAAATACAACCTTGAGGTTTACCTCCATCTGTGCAATCTGACAGCACATCTGGTAAAAAAAAAAAAACAGCAGAGGCTTGCAGCTGTTATTACAGAGATGATTACAGTAAGCGAACACCACACCTTTCAGCTATTATGAAAACACTTTAGAAAAAAATCTTTTTTTTAAATCGATGATGCAATTATGGGCTACCATGCCGTTGCGTATATAAAATTAAAATAAACACTTGGTGGTGACTTGGGAATTTCAAAATATATTAACAGTTTTCAAGCGCATCTTTAAAGTTTGAAAATTATATATTAAATCCATCAGTTGTTTAGACAGGTGTGATATACAGTACAGGAGCTAGTCTGCATGGTTTGCGTAAACATTATAAAAGCTGACACAGGAAGAGGACAGCAGACCCGCTGTGAGTCTCTTCAAAAGGAACAACAAAAGCATAGAAACATCATTTGAGGAAATGATCTGACCTTTGCTGTGTAGGTGGTAGCAATGCTTCAACACCCTTTGATAGCATTTCTGACTGCTGGCTCAATCAAGACAATAAAAAACATCCATCTATTGCATAAATCACACAGTGATGCTCACTTTGCACTGGAGAGTGATTGCACAATGTTAAGCAAACAGGCCGACAACAGCTGTACTGTAGCTCAGCATGGATTTACAAAGGTTTACACTTCATTTGTTTGATGTTATTGGATAATAATACAAGGCAGACCTGGTTTCACACTGCAACGTGCTCTTTTGCTTATGTTTACAATAATACTGTCGAATTATAGCTGCCATTTCTTGGCAGAAAAATCTACACATGTATGTGAAAGTAATTATTTATCTATAAATATAAGCTGCTGACAGTTTTCTGCATTTTCAAAGTAAAATTGTGTCTTACTGACCAATAGATTAAACGAAAAAAAGTCATGTGAAATAAAGGAAATAAAATGTTTGGTGTAGAATCTGACATGTAGACAGTCTGTATGATATTATTGTAACATGGTGGTTGGTGGGACAGATGGTTTTACAGTAATTAGATTCATTAAATTAAACATTACAGATATTTTATATATAACATTTGGTCAATCATCTGCCTGTGCAATCCTCATTGTAAACAATCTAATTGAGTCAAATGGGAACAAACTGAAAGACTAGACTTCCCTTACCTTTGTATTACTCTATTTCAGCCTTGTGGTTTTTTTTAACCCCTTTAACAATTCGAACAACGTAACAATAGTAATATAATTACACACTTATTTTAAGTAGACTCGTTCTATTCAGAGTTTCAAAAGTAGCGCGCCTGAACATTGTTTGCACGTGACAGGAGGAAAGTCTTTATTGAAGCTTTCTACCTTCTTAAGTCTAATATATATCAGTAATTTTAATTTGAGAAAGCAAACATTTCTAATTTTCATTCTGTGATTCCTTGGTGGGGCTGCTCAGTGACACAGTGGGTAGCACTGCTGCCTTGCAGCAAGAAGGTTCTGGATTTGATTCCCGGCCCAGGGTCTCTCTGCATGGAGTTTGCATGTTCTCCCTGAGCATGCGTGGGTTCTCTCTGGGTACTCTGGCTTCCTCCCACAGTCCATAAACATGACTGTTAGGTTAATTGGCTTCTCTAAATTCTCCTTAGGTGTGAAAGGTTGTTTGTCTCTGTGTTGCCCTGCGATGGACTGGCGACCTGTCCAGGGTGTACCCAGCCTCTCGCCCATTGACAGCTAAAGATAGGCACCAGCACCCTTCGTGACCACACTTGGGATTAAGCGTGTTAGAAGATGGATAATTCCTTTTTAGTTAATTTTTGGACGCGTAGCTCTTATAAAGCACATTTACCCTAAACAAGCTTCCAAATAATGTAATGTAAAAGTCAATCCACCTGTATATAGGCCATCCTGATTGTACATATGACACCTCCAATCTCTGTGTTACTCTCTTGTATTTTTTTTTTTTTTATTATTTCCTATTTTTATTTTGTTTTTCATTGTGTGTGATATATGTACACTTGCACCGTAACCCTTATTTATCTTGATATACTGTATATACCTTGATATACTGTATATATACTGTTTATTCTTAATGCACCTTTTTCCTCCTTGTTTGCACCTTCTTTAATTACTATGCCAATATGTGACCAGTGAATTTCTCCACTGTGAGATCAATAAAGCTCATCTAATCTAATCTAATCTAAATGTGGATGATGACCAATTGTTTAGAACAGCATCTTTTGGAAAATCTGGAAATCACATTTATCCTGGAATTAATTGTTTTCTTGTTTAAAAAACAAAAAACTTGTCAGGGGAAAAAGGTTTAATGAGCGTGTCAAGTACTGCTTTGGTTTACAAGTGAAACCTTTGGACTGAGCCGTGCTATTTTTTTACACAGGTTCAGAGCAGCTTAACCTACCACGAAAACTAAAATATAAAACAGTTTTTGTTTTATTTTTGCAGCCGGATTTCACTGCTCCTCTATAAAAATAAAAACATTCAGTTACTTCTGACTATTCTTGTTTAGCATCAAAAAGATAAGCAGCAATAATAGTAGTTCGGCTGTTGCCTTTTATCAAGTGAGTGATGGTTTTCTTTCCGATGATAGGCTTAAACAGATTAAGGATTTTGTTGAAGGGGAACAAAGTGTTTGCATGCAGAAACTTGGTCGTTATAAACCATTTTTCAGGAAGCATTTCAAAATTATTTCACTTAATGATGGGGAAATCATTTTAGTACTTAAATTAGAGCAGCTGAAGAGGAATTTCCTCATATGATCTAGACAACATATGTATGAAAGAGAAAAAAGTATGCAGTGATGCAGAGATGTATCAAATTAAATAGACTGTGACTCATTTATTGCTGTTTATAGTTTGTAGGAAATAATCATTAGAATTAAAAAAATGTCTTTGTTTAAACAATTCAATTATTGATCTGTTTTCTGACATTCAAATAGTTGAGAAGTATTTTTAAACAGGTGTAACAGATGCTGCCTTCTGATATTTTTACAGCTACATTACTGTATTATAGTTAAATCTTCAGGACTTATATATGGACACAAACAAGAGTTGTTAGTATAAATTAGGTGCTGACATATGCCTAAACCCAATAGAGCAACCATGTTGGGATTAAATGTAAACTAAATACATCCAGAAAGTCAAAGAATTAAAATGTTTGTTAGAAAAGGTAATTTACTCCCTGGATAAATTTGGGGAATTTAATACAAATAGTTTTCTCCTCAGAGAGTTTTTAGGCTGCCAGTTTGTTAAGTCTGCAAGCTGCCGGCATCGTAACATTTTCTCTGACCACTATTCTGTCGGTGATTCCCCACATCTTTGCTTTATGCACCTAAATTTGTGTTAAAGACATAGTTATCTCTACTTTTTTGTTGGCCTTATTGTTATAAATCCATGTCCAGATTTGGGACAAACATTCAAATTCTAACTATAAGAATTTGGAACCAAAATATAACGCCATTCACTCTCCTTTTTAATTTTGCATTTCTATGTTTTTTTAGTGTTTTGAATCAAATTTCTATGAGCAAAATCGCTGAATGCAAACACAAAACAAAAACTTTTCTAAAAAAATTTCTAAGACAAAAAGCCAGACAAAAAAAGTTTGGAGAAGAGTAAAAGTCTCCGGAAGGAAGTGAATAGATCAGAGAGATAAGAGAGACAGCTCTCTATGTGTGAACGCTTTTTTCTTTCTTTTTTTCACACCTTGTTAAGCTCCTGCCTCAGAAGGTTCCAGTGTTCCGCATAGGTTTTGCGCAGCTGTTGTTTGTCTCTGATGAGCAGAGTCAATTTGCTGATAGGCCCATCCTGGAGATCCTCAGAGTGCCTCCTCATCAACTGACTGAGGGACTCTGTCTGCGAGACCAGCACTCCCCATGACTGACAGGAAAGGAAAATGGTTACATAGGGGATATTACCAATTTCAGTAGTTTCTCAAATGACAAAACATGCTGAAAAAGATGAAGATTCTTAATGCAACAGGATGCATAAAGTGCGGTTAAATGGCTACCTTCTTATTCTCATTCGTCTCATAAACACAAGTGATTACATCTCCATTCTGGTGGCTCACATGCATTTTTACCTGAATAACAAAGCGTATTTTAAATACTCTATGTACATGAGCTCATCAAATATTCTGAAAGCTAAGAGAACTTTGCTGGACCAGTAATGGTGTTGCAAACAATGGGGACAAACTTATGTGGAACCAAGAAGCTTATAATGATGAGGTTACAGGGAGAAGAGTCCCTTTATAAAATCACAAAGAGCCTTGTTATAGATTTGTATCTATTGTTTTATTCTTGTTATATTGTGAATAAGAAAACAACCTATAATATGCAAATAATACTTTTATTTTAATTAGTCACAAGATAACCACTCTACCAGATCGTTCAGTTCATCAGTCCAGGAGTAGAGAGGGGCTCACCTTGTTGAGCTGACTGATGTAATCCAGTCCTGAGCTGGCCTGAGGCCGGTCCATCTTATCAGCGATGGCAGTCATTTGGTGGAGCTGGACTGAAAACTCTCGCTCGCTCTTCGCCCGCTGACCCATCCACTTCTTCATGACCTCCATCAGGTGAAGCTCAGAGTCCAATAGCCTCATGACGGCTGCATGCGCCTGTGGACACCGGAGGTCTTCACCGAAACCCATCTTTGGTCTGATGCTGCGTCCTCCTCCCTGGGATCCGTTGTCACCAGAGAAGCCAGCAGCAAGTTCTCATGAGTGAAGCAGCCACTCTAATGACCAGCGGTGCCTCTCTCTCTCTCTCTCTGTGGCCATGCAGAGGTTTCACTTCCCTGTCAGCTAAAAAGAAATGTACAGCGGTCTGTGCACTTCCTCATGTGAGTTTGAATGTGGTTCTACTTTCAATTTGCACAGAACTTCAGTTTTACAACACCTCCTGAACTTCACAGCTAAACCTGTCCCACACACCTTTCTTTTTTACTCCATTTCACTCCAAATGAGTAAAAAAGAGACGTAATGAAACAGGCAGATGCTGAATGCTGCCAGTGGTTGACTTCTGAGCTGAAGTCCTGTTCCTTATCTAGATAATTTATCATGTCTATTCATCTGCTGCTCTGTGAAACACAAGCATAAGTGGTTTGAGTTTGATAATCTCTGCTGTGAGGGCAACAACGCTTCCTATCCTCAAAGATCTCTACAAAACGCTCAGCAAAAAACTACTTAAAACTATAAAACTACCTGCAAAACTAAAGAGTCATGCGTAAAACATAAGTTTCTGTTAAAAATTAGTTCCTCTATTATGAATAAATGCTGAACATATTGTCATAAATACATCCTTCTCTTGTGTGCTCGCATTGCAAATTTTTTTTAGAGGCAGCATCATCTGCATGACCTGCTTTAAGAGAGTTGATTTGAATAAATGGTTGCTTTATAAACAAATTGGATTCATTATTTTATCTAAAAATAAAATATAAGAAAAATAATAAGGTAAAATGAATATTGACACAGAATGAAAACTCTCTTTTTTGCCACTTTGTTGTAAAGCAAAACAGTTTTTTTCTTGATTGGTGCAACACACGTTTAGATACAAACATGCCCTGATTACATGCTTACACTAAAAATGAAACAGGAAATTATGTTTGTCAATTTTTACCAAATGAAACAGGTGATTTCAACATTATTGAATTCCAACAAACCAAGATATAATGTAAAGAACCATAAGATTTTATCAAAGCTGGTGTACTTGTTACTGCCTTACATCTTGCCAGAATTTACATTTAAATTCCTCGGCAACAGAATATAAAAGATGGCAAACTCATTTTTGACTAAATGTATATAAATCAATCATCTACTGAGAAACTACTTAGTGATATACTGGGTTTTGAAGTCAGGTAGTCACAGTAAAACTACTTGTGACTACTTCCTGACAGAGATTAATTTTTATATCTCATTTGGTTAAGATTTATTTGATATGCTAATTCTTTGTAAATGCATCATTGTGGTGTTTGCACAAGGCCTAAGAACAATAACCACGATAGAGTTGACTTTATTTTCTCCGGTGTGAAGGTAAAGTGACACTATGTAGATCACATTTATAATAAATTATTTTAGCTATTGTTTTAAGGTAGGACTGTCCCCTACTGTATATCCTCACCCAGTAGTATGCAGCACATGCAGCAATACTTGCAAGCCGGCTGCTTTGAAAAAAAAATATATCAGGCAGAGAACAAGAGCAGATCTACACAATGTAGATCAAAAATTTAAAAACAATGTGTTCCTCTTAAACTGCAGATCTGTCCCTTGGAATCAAAGTGAAATCACAGTGATTTTGTCTCAAAGGGATTTAATATTCCCTGTGAGAATATTAAATTAACGGATCTTTAACTACGCCTCTGGCTTTCTGCTAAACTGAAGACGGTGGGGATCAATCGATAAATTTTAATGATAACAGGTAAGAAATTATTAAAGCATTAACATTTGATTCTGATTGCCTTATCCTGACAGTCATATAGGTAGCATTTTATATTTAGTACAGTAGCGGGGATCAAAAAACACACTGCTCAAAATAAAAGGGAACGATCAAATAAAATCCTAGATCTAATTGAAATAAATATTCACATTGAATACTTTTTTCTGTACAAATGTTAATGTACTGACAACAACAGCACAAAAAAATCATCAATGGAAATCAAATTCATTGAACAATGGTGACCTGGACAGACAAATATAATGTGGGAAAAGAAACCACAGGCTAATCCAACTTTTATATAATGTCCTTGAAACAGGTCAAAATGAGGCTCAGCTCCTTGAAGAGCACAAGGCGCCGGTGGTGAATTTGCAAATCCTGGTGTTCTCTGGCAAATGCCAGGCATCCTACATGATGCTGAGCTTTGAGCAGCATTGTGCATTTCCAACCTTTTGTGCAGACACATGTACATTTGTGGCCTGCTAGAGATTATTTTCCAGGGCTCTGGTGATGCTCCTCTTGTTCCTCCATGCACAAGGGCAGAGGTAGTGTGCCTCCTCCATATCTCCTGGTGTACTGGCCTGTGTCCTGGTAGCGCCTACAGTCTCTGGTGCCTATGGTGACAGATACAGCAAGCGTTTGTGCCACGGCTCGCAATGATGTGCCATCCTGGACGAGCGGCAATACCTTGTAGAATCTGTCTCATGTTACCATGAGTGTAAATGCACCACTAACATTCCAAAGTGACCAAAAAATCAGCCAGAAAGCAAAGTACTGTCAGGTGGTCTTTGATCCCCATCTAAGGAACCACTCCTTTATTGAGTGTGTCTTGCTAATTGCCAATAATTTCCACCTGTTGTCCATTCCATAAGTTTGATTTAACTGAAGTTATAATGTTGTTTATATTTTCCCTTTATTTCTTTGAGCAGTTTAAATACTTTATCATATAAATGCAACCAATGAATGACTGCAGAGGCTCATACTAAGCACAAGAAGAGCAATTCTTTTATTGCTGTCATATGTGTGCAGTAAATGGGTATTAAGTATCCTGTGCTTGCTGCTTAGAGCAGGAGGACAGGTAGCAGAAGTAGGGGTTTATCCTGGTGTTCCACACATTAAAGAACCAGGAGAAGGTGTCCAGGTTTGTCCTTTAACCGTGGGCCATCTGACCCGGTCCACGCGTCCTTAGAGTAGACACTTCAACCGCCTCATTTGGTGGTTGTGGCTTCTTGAGCTTGTGGCTAGAATGTAGGCTAGCAGCTTCAGTATGTGAATGGGTGAACACTGAATGAAGTGTGAAGTGCTTTGGGATACCCCAACATGATAATGTGTTATACAAACACAGGCCATTTACAAACCACTGCATTGGTGAGGATGTGCAGTACACAAATTGAACATCTAAAAACATTATTGACACATTTAAAACATTATTTTGACTATAGGGAGAGCTTTAGGGACTGATCTGAACCGCAAAGCTTATTTAAAGAGAAAAGATCTTTTAAGCCAGAGAAACTCCCTGCTCTGAGGAAGGCAGATTATGAATCAAGAGGGGGTCATAACAGCTTTTCCTCTTGATGACATATCCTACACTCTCCAGCCTCACTGTCACTTGTGCTACCGGCATGCCTTCCTGAAAAGCGTGCATGCTTAGGTCATTCCAGGTACAAAGATGCAGCTTGCATTTTAATCTTTTTTTAACTTTGGTGTGATTGATGCTTATACCTCTAAACCTTAATATATTGCAATATGTAAAACAAATTGGACACTTGTTCCCTTATTAGCTAAAGCTATTAACAAAATGTGGAGCCCTTATTTAGCATAAACTGAGTTTTTTTTTCTGACCACAGTATGAAGCCAATCACTTGCATTACTTTCATTTATGAGGCCGTTTTATAGTTCGGTGCAAACCCCCCGCTGTAAACCCCTTTGCAAAATTACACCAACCATAAATTAGAAACATCCTCATTAGAGATATGATGAGGCGAGATGCGTTCTGTTGATGCAGACCACATAGGAAATGACAGATTAGCAAAACAGCTGCAGATCATGTTAATGCACAACATGCACAAAGGCTGTAGATCACGGCTAATCCTGGTCCTCAGGAACTAGTGTCTGGCATGTTGTAGATGTTTCCCCGCCTCCTCGCACCTGACTAAAATATATGGATGATTAACAGGCCTCAGAGGTCCTTGGTGGTCACTGAGCATGAAATGCAATCATTTCATTCAAGTGTGATGGAGCAACATGCAGGACAGTTAAAGTTGAAGACCAGTGGTGTCCTCAGGCACTGGCTCCCTGCATGTTTTAGATGTCATGACACACCTGATTCAAATGAATCCTTATTGGCCTGTTACCAGGTTCTGCAAGAGAAAGGAACTCTGTTTAATTTACTCTAATCCAGAGAAACATCTAAAACAAATGGGAGACCTGTTTGTCATTACTGCAGCGTCATTCTTTTTTGTTTATTTTTGTTTGTTTGTTTTTCTTTTACTTATAATTTGAATATAATGTTGAATGTTAGCAATTAGCATATTAGGATTAACATAAAATGGTTTAATTTTGTTTATATGGAGCAAGTGCTCCATATAAGTTGTTGACAGTTGGTAAACTGTCCAGCTGATATAATTGACATTTAATTAAAACATGCACACGGATTGTAAGGCAAGAGTAGTTTTGTGAACTCTCTGCACTGATTGCAAATACTGAGTGCACAGTTTAGTAAAGCATGAGAGCTGACATTTGCCAGGTTCTGTAGGTTTATATTCCAAGCAACGAATCAGAAAAGTATTGCACAAGGTTACAAAAAGGTCCATACAGCAAAAATGCTCACTGCTACTCAACCTTTAGCTCAGCTAAATGAAGCATAAATCAGATCCACTTTATTTTCTCCCAAAAGTCCATTCAGGTCTGGCTTTTATTGTAATTAAAAGGCACAGTTTTCTTTTTCTTGCTCTCAGCTATATCAGTTATTTAGAATCCAATGTAAGGACTTAAAATCTTCACACATTTAGTTTCAGCCTTACATGTTTTGACATGTTTGACACTTTTGGCTAAATATACTCAGAACTAAAGCTAGAGAGCTTTACAACCTTCCTGCATTAAGGTTGAAACATAACACTACATGAACATTTCTTTTTTCAAGGTGGTCTCCACACTTAATTCGGTTTTTAAAAGTCTTTTTTTAATTTTTTAATGTGGTGATTCCTACAGATTTGAAACATTGGCATAAAGGAGACAATTAGCTGAGTGGTTATTTATTTATTCTGTCTATTTCTCTGGACCTTTTGTATTTAATATAAAAGGGACCCCCTCTGTTCAGTGATTATCTTTCTCTTTTCAAATAGATGTCAACCTTCACCCCTCTTTTAATCCATCTGTGCTCCCTGTCCAAAATCTGTACATTTTGGTCCTCAAAGGTCTGTCTGTTGTCATCAAGTTTTCTTGTTTTTGAAGTTACTTTATACGGATAATTGACAATAAAGAGTGAAAAAGTTTCTCAGAATATTAGAATCAAGGTTAAGATTAAGTTTACAAATAGATAAATGTTAGTTGTGCCATATAAAAAAGTAGAAAAGCGTGCTTACTCAATATTTACCTAAGAAAGTGACCTAGCACTCCATCCACCCAGCAAATGGACCGTCTTCCTCCCCTTCACTCAGGCAGGTGCTTCAGAACCTGCACCACAAAATTCTACTTTTTCCATTTAGAGGATTAAACCCTGCCACCTGCTGACCCCTGCACACCCATTCACCTACATTCCTTTAACCTTCCACTCCCTCACAGCTACTATTATTCAATAATAATAATCAAAATGATCATTTTTATCACCTAATTTATCATCAGCCTGTATAGTCTGCTTACATTTCATGCACAAATCCACCTCCATAATGTGTCTGGAGTATCTCAGTCAACGTTCTGCTTCTTACAGAGATCAGTCTTGAACTATGGCTGCTTACCTGAGCCACCATAGTGCTATGCAATGGATGGTTACCATTGGCCCTTATGGACTTCATTATTGCCCTAGTCCTTTTCTCCACCAGTTATTCCATTGTTCTGTCCCTGTACATCTATAATGACACTGTTCAACCTGATCTCAATGTGCATGGGTACAGCACTTTAAACAGCCAACATTGTCATTTTTCGTTCAGCATCCATGTGAATGGTCTCAGTCATCCTTAGATGAGTCCTGGTGACCTGTCCAGGGTGTACCCCGCCTCTCACCCATAGACAGCTGGAGATAGGAACCAGCACCCCTTGTGACCCAGCTTGGGATAAGTGTGATGGAAAATGCATGGATGGACGATCTGTTGTGATAGTCTGTGTTTTAATTTGCTGTAAGGCAAACTTATTCGTTTATAATAAAAAATGCTTGAAATATATCAGTCTCTGCGTAGTAGTCTTCTTGAGTTGAATTAATTATATGAAATACATTTTAGATGATAATTTAGTTAGTTTTTTTTTATTTATAAATTTGTATTCTGTCAGGAAGAGAGAATAGGCTGAGAAGCATGACGAGCAGCCAAGGTTTGAAGCTCAGAAAGCCTAGAGAGGAACAGTATTGATCACAACTAAAACATCAGAAGACTCTGGCTGCTTTAAAGTACAGAGGGAAGAAACAAGACATGGTTGCAGCTTTCCAATGCACTGTTCTTACTCATGAATTTAAGATTTTAGTCTCTTTAGCAAACCCAATTGGTCATTATATCATTCTGGAACAAATTTACATAGTAAAGAAGTGCCTCAAATTTCCAACCTGTCACAGTGCTGCATAAAAATAGAGATCATCCAAAAATGGATATTAAAAATCATACTTTAAAAAAAAAACATACTTCTCCATCATTCACTTCATTAATTTTGACATTTGTTCTGTGGCTTACTGGTGAAGAAACACTTCATTGACTGCTGGGAACAGCTGAAACTTTTTCATGAAAATAGATCTTTTGTAAGAGAGTTTATGGAAATTTCCTCCCAAATGGTTTTAATGTGGTCAAACTTTTGTTTTAACCCAATGCAACATTTCTTAAGAGTTTCAGAGTTAAGAGTTTGTTGTGGGAAAATGTATATCTTTCTCTCATCTATATATTAATATTCATATTTACTCACTATAAATGTTTTCGCTTAGTCTGTTTCTCTCTCAAGGCCACACCATTCCCTGCAGAATGTTGTTTGTAGACCAGACATAGCTTCTTCCCATAACAATCCAGATTCTTTCTCAAGGNAACACTGCATGTCTTTTTGACGAGAATCTTATTAAAGAATGATCGGCGTTAATTCACTAAGAATGAAATATCTATAGTGAGAGGATTCTACAACTCAGTTGACAGGATGGGAGAGCGAAGCGCTGCAAAGACCTATTGTAATTTGAATGTTGAGTATTAGTTTTCTCCCAGAGGAATCGCTTATTTGGAGGTTTTAACTCACCAAATTTTACAAAAAATTGTGCACTGTGTGAAATTTGTCAATTTGTTTGTGTCAACTTAAATTATTTGTTCATATCAAACTTTTGAGAACTCCTCCTAGGAATTCTGAGCTAATGGCTTCAAACTTGGTGTGTTTGTGGGAAAGGCAAGTGAGATCTTAAGTCATCAAAATCTGGGGCTGTTGGGTATGCTGAATCTGTCCTCTGGGGCCCCGAAATTTTCAAGCAATTTAAATGCAATAACTTAAACATAAAATCCAAATCAAACTATATTTAGTAGTAATGAACCCTTTAGGTAGCCAGAAAAAAAAGTTTGTCAAATCATAACATCAAAGCCCTGCCCCCTTAGGGAAGAAAGTCCAATTTTTCCCTTAAGAGCAGTGGCAGATCTAGGGGTGGATACTTGGGCTACAGCCCAGGATGTTTCCCCAGGAGCCCCGGATCTCGCTTCTGAGCTGATCTGAGTAAAATACTCAGTACTGGAATTCACCAGTGAGTGGCAGCATGCGCTGGAAAGCATCCTGTAGCATTCCTGTGAAGAAGAAGAAGAAGAAGAAGAAGAAGAAATTATCACCATTAGCTGTTGCTAAACAGACTGATGTGAAGCTCTGACTGACTTCCAGACCTTCTATGTTCTATGAAATTCTGTCACTTGTGTCGGGAGCAGCATTGAAGCCAGAGAGGTGGACATGGAAGATGGGACCATTTTCACTGCGCTGCTGATCAATTTCTTGCTAAAAACAGCTCCTATAATCATCCAGTTTAATGAGCTGTTGGTTACAAAATTGTAAAATAAATAAATAAACGAGGTCCCTTTAAGTCCATTTTGAGGTGTTTTTTAAAACCACAAGAGAATCAGTCTTTCACCAACTT
>NW_015150458.1:140737-141701 GCF_000732505.1 Cyprinodon variegatus | reverse complement strand
GACTCTCAACCTGCCTTCACACTCTGATAGATTTCTGGAAGCCAGATCTGTCTGTTCCTGGACTGAGCTGCAAAACCAGGTTGGTGACTCGCTCTAATTATCATCTTCCATTCAGATGATCGTGGTCACTTACCTGTGTTTCTCCCTAAAGAATAAAGTGTCAGTGACCTCCCTCTTGCAGTCGAATCCAAAGATCCTCAGTAGCCCGCTTCAGTTCTGTTTTGTCTGTTTTTATTTTACTCAACATTTTGAACTTTCCTACTGGCTGTCTCACCTTGAATACTGGGTCAATCTGTCCCGTTTTATGACAACCTGATCAAAAGCCTAGTAGGGAGACAGGGTTGCATGAATAAGCTGCAGCTTACCTCGCAGACACGGCTGTAGGTAATGGCTCGTAGAGGTTAGCAACATGTAGTTCCCCCAGCAGATTATTAGCCTGGCATACTTCTAAACTTGCCCCCGCCGCTGAGCTAAACGCCAGGTTGTTCATTGAAATGTGTTTTAAAAGCTTCCTGGATAATATAACTAACAATATAGCTGTTAGCACAGTGGTAGTGATGCGTGCACGACACTAAACACCACTCTGACATAGTGCGCTCTCTCTAGCAGTATTAAGATTTCTTTATTTTGCCCTAAGAACTGCGATCGGCAGAGAGAGATGACAGGGGAGAACAAGGAAGCACAAATTGAACCCCATAATTTACTACAGTAATAGCGTGTGATATAAGAACCGGGGTCTCCTGTGTGCAAGTCAGGTGACATAACACTCCAGCTAGCCAGCCCCTGTGTCGTTCAGTTCACCAGAACTTCAGGCAGCACTGGAGATCCCTGTCAAAGCCCTCTTCTGCGGCCAGCCTGTGGGGGATTTCCTGCTGCCTTTCGTAGTGGCTTGAAGTGAATAGAAAGAGTTTTTAAGGTTTGTGGTGAAAACTGCAAGAACCAGAATAAACAATCCAATATTTTT
>NW_015150458.1:136237-137649 GCF_000732505.1 Cyprinodon variegatus | reverse complement strand
TCCAATGTAATTCTCCCAGCGCGATAGGAGACTCGTTTTTAGGAAACTATGGTTGTAGCTCACTGACTGCCTTGCTCTGGTGTCTGTTTTGTAGAATAAATATTTCGCCGAGTTATTAATCTGGAAAAGCCGAATCTGTGAATATTTTTGCCAACTTTACTGCAGTCTCGCGATGCTGGCTGCGTGTCTGCAGCGGAAGAGAGATTGCCTGAGTTAAATTCCCCCCCTAATAAATAACGGTCATTATCGTATAAATATTCTTGCTTTCTACAGCTTTCCAGCTCATGCAGCTATTTTCATTGTACAGATCAGTATTGTCTGATTGCTGCGCTGAAATCATTCCAGTGTTGGCGACACTGATGATGTAGACCTAGTTATATTTAACTACAAATATGATTCCCCCCCCCTTGCTCTCAGGTAAAACAGTCTCAAAGAGAGAGACTTTAGCTGAAACCGAAACTGAAGGG
This sequence comes from Cyprinodon variegatus, assembly GCF_000732505.1. Lineage (NCBI taxonomy): Eukaryota > Metazoa > Chordata > Actinopteri > Cyprinodontiformes > Cyprinodontidae > Cyprinodon > Cyprinodon variegatus. Next base: position 137,182 of record NW_015150458.1, on the reverse strand, counting down.
GGTGGATTTGTTCTCCAGCCTCAGCGCTAATGGGGCATTTACATCTGAAAAGGGATTCATGAGTTGATAAGTACCACGGGAGGATTGGAGACTGACGAAAATTCTCGTATCTCCGGGACTTTTAGTGTTAAAACACTAAAATTAGTATAATACTAAACAATATACATAGAAAATAAAAGATACCTTTTCTTTTGGTGACACGAAAGGCAATTCTGTTTTTTTTTTTCCGCCTGTGAACCTCTAAGCACTGAGAGGAAGGTTGTAGGTGCCACCAGAAGGTACTTCATTTTACTGAGATGTCGGTAATCTAGAGTGGGTTCCCCCCCAGCTATCCAGGTCGGCACCAGAGGATTGGTGTGCATATTGGAAACATGTAAATTACCTGTAGATAATGGGACAGATTTGCAGTTCTAGGGCAGTAGAACAAAGGCAAGGTTCCAGGGAATTGTCAACTCCCCAAAATGAAATTTTTGATTTAATGTTGCAATAGAAAAATGTTGAAGATAAGATAAACCAATATGATGAGAATTTAGAGGCAAAAAAGAAGGTAAGGTAAGAAGATTTACAGATTTTGAAAAAACAACAAGAAAAAGCAACAAGAAAAAAAGCAACAGTTTAAAATGATGAATGGATGAGAAGAGAGTTCAAAGAAACTCTCAGCTCCAGAGAAACAGGTTAAAAAAAGAAGTCAAAAAGGCAGTGTTTAAACCTGATACTATTTACACTGTGTTATATATTAAATTTACACTATACTAAGTTATAATAATGAATTTTAAGGTCAATGGTGCTTTTAAAGAAACAAAACTCTAAACTTTTACAGGAAATTAAAAACTCATAGCAAAAAAAAAAACAAAACTATTAAATTATTTAAAAAAAAGTAAGTAGGGCATAAAATAAGATGAATTTAAAAGTTTAAAACAGAAAAAAAAAACTGGTAAAATGGAG
>NW_015150458.1:131923-133776 GCF_000732505.1 Cyprinodon variegatus | reverse complement strand
AAACAAGAGAAAAACAGCAAAGCTAAACTAATAAGGATCCATATAGATGCTGTTTATTTTTCCATCTGGAACAGTTCATGTGGAATTTGGGTTGATAATTGAGAGCAGAATAAATAAACAACCTAAAGAAACGACTGCTAGACTTCTGGATGAAGTTTGAACACCTCAGCCTGACTGTCTGATGTGCGTTTGGGAAAAACCAGCTTTGTTGATGTTTGTTGATGGTTCACCTTCTTGCACCCCTGGTTTGGTGTTTCTTCATCTCATGAAACTCTTGTTTCTGGTTCTTTGATTCTGTTTCGCCTTGGAAACATTGTTCTTTAAATCAGATGGAAAGCCTATATTCTTCTTCCACACATCATGTCTGGTTTAAGCAGCAGAAGGCTGTGCTGCAGTGTCTCCCCTTGTTTACAGCGCCGCAGGTCCCCCCTCCCTCCTCTGCTGAGGAGAAGTTTGTTTGGATTTCTGCAGGTGCAGAAGTGATAGAGATTACCGAACACTAAGGAAGTACATTTACTGGGTAAGTTTGAAATTATGGAATAATTCAATGATTTGTGACAAAGTTCAAATCTTAATCTCAAATTCTTTAAGCTACATTAACTTGTTTTGATCTACTATTGTTTGTGAAAGGGTAAGATAACATCTGATCTGTCCTTCTCCCAGCTCCTGTTGGGATCTGGAGGCTTTGTCCACTTTCTCCACCAGAGGGCGCACGAGATCTCCTGGGGGCATGAGCTGATTGCAACACCTGTCTTCAATCTGCTCATCAGGAGGCTCCATTTAAGGAGGAGGAGGCTAACACTTCCCTACCAGAGTGTTTGCCAGTAATGGTAGAGCTAGACCTGAGCCAAACAACCTGATCTGAATCTCTGACTTTTTTAACCTGCCTGACCCGGTTTCTCTCTGCCTCACAGATAGAGTCCAGCCTGAAGATCTGAAATCCTGGAGAGTGATCTCTGTCTGAAATCTGCCTGCCTGCACTCAGTGAAATCCTTGAGAGTTTCTCTGTCTGGAATCTGCCTGCCTGCACTCAGTTAAGCCTCTGCCCTCAGCCCCCTGAATGCCGACTAGCCTCTGGACCCTCAAGGAACCCCCCCTCTGCAGCTCCGTTCCACCCTTGAGCAGGTATATACTCCTACATCAGAAAACCAGCAGTTAACCTGGATCAAACACTAACCTCTCTGTCCTCCTCAGTGGTGATCCCCTCGTGACCAGTCTGCCCAACCAAGGACCAGTTTACATTTCATTGTTCATTCTGTAAATAAACCTTTGAACTTTTTCTCTGCCTTCTGAGTGTTTTCTGCTTGTGGGTTAGACGCCTTGAACCCAACATGACATCTCCTTTAATTCAGCATGTTGGTAACTTTGACTCCCAGTTTTCCTCCACATGAGCTCATGACGGGTCGAGCCTTTCCTGGACCACAGAACGGACCGGACCACTGACCTCTGGCCAGACTGGGACTGACAGGTGACAGGTGACATTAAAATGACCCATAAGACCTGTTTCCCATTAGAGACGGCTTTACAGAGGGACCAAGGTGCCTGGAGACCCTGATGGAGGACCATCTCAGCCATCCTTCAGCAGGAGGAGGTGTTGCTTAAAGGATCAAAAGAAAGTGATCAGAGCTCATCTGAGCTCATCTGGAAGGAACCAGGAAAAGCTTCAACAATCAGAATAAAGGGGCAGAATAATCCCCTCTGATTGGTTAATGAACACATCAGTAGTCCACCTGATGTGTTGAGGACCAGCTGTTCTGCAGACCACCCATTGAACCGCGTACAAAATGTCGTCTGTATAAGGGGCCAACATCAACAGAAAGAGGAAGTCGCCCACCTGAAGATGTCTGACATCA
>NW_015150458.1:128755-131149 GCF_000732505.1 Cyprinodon variegatus | reverse complement strand
ATTTTTTATATATATATATATTTTTTATTATTTTTAATTTTATTTTTTTAGGTTTTAGCTTTCTTTACATATATTCACAATTTTAGTTTCTTAGTTTTTAGTTTTTTTTATTCTTAAATTTTCCTTTTTTTAATATCTATTACACAAGGACAATATCTTTTTATAATCGACAGGTTGGTGTGTTGTCGACATTTTTTTCTATCTTTTTTCTATTGTGTATTAATTTATCCTATTTACTCTCTATAAAAGTTTTCCCTCAGCCTGTTTCACCTTGAAGGCCACACCATTCTCTGCAGGATGGTGTTTGTAGACCAGACAGAGCTTCTTCCATAACAAACCAGATTCTTTCTCAAGGTTTATTCATAACATGTTACTGTTTAACCAAAGTGTCTGTAATTTGTTTTGACTCTTAATACTTTTCCATTGTTATAAGTAAGGAGGAAAAAACACTGCTCAGATCAGAACAGGGCAGAATGCTGTGCCATTAGGGCTGTATGATGAACTGTTCTCTCTTTGCAAAGATATGAATAAATGTGCCGACTGAGTGAAATCCATCGATCTCTGTTTATTTCACTAGTTGAACACTTTTTTTCCCACGACAGGTGTCATGGAGAGAGTGTGTGTCAGACTATCCAAATGGAAATGGCTGCTGCCTCAGCTGTCTTACAGGGGAAGGGTTCTGGTTGTTAATAACTTGGTTGCTTCGGCTCTCTGGCATAAACTGACCGTGTTAACACCACTGACATCTCTCATTAAACATTTTCAAATGAATCTAGTGGATTTTTTCTGGTCTGGACGTCACTGGGTGAGAGCTGCTGTCCTGTACTTACCAGTGGAGGAGGGAGGACAAGGACTCATAGACATCACCTCACATATTGCAGCTTTTAGGCTTCAAACAGCGCAGAAGCTGTTAGATGGTGCTGGATTACCATGGTTGGACGCTGCACGTCTTCTTTTAAGGAAGGCAGGATCTTTAGGATATGATAAACATCTCTTTTTGTTTTGACAAGGATCCTTGGACTTATCTGGTCTTACTCCATTCTACTATTTGGTGTTAAATGCCTGGCAGATTTTCAGTTTTGAGAGGACGGCTGATACATCACCAGGGATGTGGATCTTTGAAGAACCTCTGTTTGAAAACAATTTCATCTCATCACAGCTGTTGTCATCTGGTACTTTATGGTCTAAGATGAGAGAAGCCGCATGTGTGAAGCTGGGTCATCTGATGAAGTTATCTGTGTAAAACCTAACTGAGCGTCTTGATATGCAATCCAACAGGCTTGAGTTAAGGATGAAAGAGGAAGCCTGTGCTTCTCTACCAGACCATGTCAGAACATTTGCTGCTGATAATACTCGTTTTAACCATTGGGATGACGAGTATGAATATGTATTTCCCTCAATTAGTGTCTCTCCTGCAGTGGATCAATGGCGTGATGAGCCAGAAAAGATGTTGTCCTTCCAAGTTTCACCACTAGGTCATTTTAAAGGCTTGGGGAAGAAGGCCTTGTACATTAGTTGTGTTAAGGTTCTGAACATACATTCTCTGGCAGAGGTGAGGGTGTCGAGGTGGACTAAGTTTTTTTGGCACCAGCTCTACCCCAAGAGGCTGTTGGCGGTCCCTGTACAAACCCCCGATTGAAAAATGGGTTGGTGACCTCCAGTGGAGGATTGTACATGGGGCAATAGCTACAAACAGGTATCTGGCACACCTTAATCCTGGCGCTGTCATGTCTAGCTGAACCTTACGAACCCACATGCAGAATCAGGCACAAACACCAACTGAAGGGTGAAGTTTTATTGTAAACTCAGCCAAACTGGATGGGGAAGAACTGAGAGTCCCTGGGAATACACTGCCACAGGCTGTGCAGGTGGCTGGAGGAGCACGCTGAAGGAGGAGGCGATCGTCAGAGAGCTGTCACAGAGGTGGTGGAGAGCGGGCAGGCAGACAGAGCCTAAGCTGCAGATGGGAACAGCTCCCGGAGTTAGATGCTGAAGGAATCAGTCCAGGATTGCTTCGATTGGACCTGGGAATCCAGAGAGACAAGAGGTGAGCAATGAGGAACCTTTCACTGGGAATCAGACAGAACTCTCTCTTGGGGAATTTAACGTTGGCTAGACTGGTACCAGAGTATGGGACCATCAGGCGAGGAAGAGATGGCTGCAGCTCCTTAAATCCCTTACAGGTAGATGGGTTGATGGATCTGAAGTCCCCAGACACCCGGCCACGCCCACCTGCAGTGCTCCAGAAGAAATAGAAAAAACACTCCACACAAGGGTTCTGACATCACCCCCCCCTCAATGACCACCCCTTGGCGGTCCACTAGGGCCAGGCAGAATCCTCAAAGTCTCTAATGAGGTCAGGGTCCAGGATAAGGGAACGAGAAACCCAGGAAT
>NW_015150458.1:126587-128560 GCF_000732505.1 Cyprinodon variegatus | reverse complement strand
CAGGGGGCTAGATCTGACTGGCTTAATGAAGGACACATGAAAAACAGGGTGGATCTTAAGACTCGCTGGTAACTTTAGACGAACAGAAGAAGGACCCAAAACAGATTCCACTTCATAGGGGCCAATAAATCTTGGAGAAAGCTTCTTGTTAGCTGATTTCATTTGAATGTCTCTGGTGGAAAGCCATACCTTGTGTCCAGGGCGGTAGGCTGGGGCAGGTGCTCATCTCCGGTCAGCATAGCGCCGATTCTGTTCAGCAGTTTGATGAAGGGCTCTCCTAGTCTGTTCCCAAATACGCTTGCAGCGTCGAAGATGATGTTGAACTGATGTAATAGAAGTCTGGTCTTCTTCTGATGGAAGAAGGGGGGCTGGTAACCCAGCGACACCTGTAGCAGAAGATACATGACTGTTGTGAGAGTACTCAATCCAAGGCAAATGAGAACTCCAGGCAGTTGGATTAGACAAACAAAGACAACGAAGGGCAGCCTACACTTCCTGATTTAGACGTTCTGTCTGGCCATTAATCTGTGGGTGGAAACCAGAGCTGAGTAAAACTTTAGCTCCTAAAGCCGTGCAAAACTCTCTCCAAACCCTTGAAGTAAACTGGGGTCCCCTATCTGAGAGAATCTCCTTAGGGATGCCATGTAACCTGAACACATGTTTTATGAGAAGCTGAGCTGTTTGAAGTGAAGACGGGAGTTTCTTTAATGGAATAAGGTGGCAGGTTTTAGAGAATCTGTCAATGATAGCTAGAATGGTGGTGAACCCACTGGAGACTGGTAACCCGGTAACTAAATCTAGAGCTATGTGAGACCATGGGCGCTCAGGTATTGGTAGGGGTTGAAGAAGCCCACTAGGGTGCTGATTGGATGATTTGGCACAGACATGACAAGCAAGGACAAAATCCCTAACATCCCGGTTCAAAGACGGCAACCAAAATGTATGTCTCAAAAGACTTATGGTTCTGCCAACTCCTGGATGACAGGAGAACTTGGCTGTGTGTGCCCAGTGAATAACATGGGAGCAGCTGTCTGACTGTAGTTCTTAATGAACCGCCGGTAAAAGTTTGAAAACCCCAGAAAACGTTGAAGATGTTTCCTTGTGGTGGGGACCGGCCAATCCAAAACTGCTTGAACCTTGTGAGGATCAGCCTTCACCTGCCCGCTCTCTAGTATAAACCCCAGGAAGGAAATTGAGGAAACATGAAACACACATTTCTCTGCTTTGGCAAAAACTCTGTTCTCCATCAAACGTTGCAAAACCAGACGGATATGAGCTTTATGCTCCTCTGATGTCTTAGAAAAAATCAGAATGTCGTCAATGTAGACGAAAACAAAGTCATTGATGAAGTCCCTAAGAACATCATTGACCAGTGACTGGAAAACTGCTGGGGCATTGGTAAGGCCAAAAGGCATACCTAAATATTCAAAATGACCCAAAGGTGTCTTGAAGGCTGTCTTCCATTCATTACCTTCACGTATTCTAACTAGATGGTAGGCGTTACGGAGGTCTAGTTTGGTGAAGATCTTGGAACCCTGGACTGGCTCGAAAGCTGAGGTTAGAAGAGGGAGAGGATATTTGTTCTTAATTGTAATTTGATTGAGTCCCTGCATGGGCTCTTCTGGGGACATTGTAGTGGTGGATGGATCTGAGTGGAACCTGGCAAAGGCTGGCTGGGGAGAGGGTACCCCCCTAAATCTTTTCTCACGGGACCGCTCTCTTATCCGGTTATCAACACGGACAGCTGAAGAAATGAATTCCTCCAGCTCCTCTGGTTCATCCTGATAAGCAAGCTCATCCTTTAAATGTTCATTGAGGGCCTGCCGGAAAGCTCCCTTAAGAGCTGGCTGGTTCCATCCTGAGGCTGCAGCTAAGGTCAGAAAATCTATGGCAACATATGCCACTGATTGTCTCCCCTGTTTGATACTCCACAGCTTTCTAGTGACATCAGCCTCAGAGTCAGCATAACCAAA
>NW_015150458.1:122343-124784 GCF_000732505.1 Cyprinodon variegatus | reverse complement strand
CCATCCATCCATCCATCCATCCATCCATCCAAACAAAATGGCTAAAACGATTAAGAAGTGGGGTACCAAACAAGTTTTGATTCTACATTTATTATGGTGTGATATGGAAAAAAGTGATCAGTTTATTTAAAACTAAAAACATCTTTGCTCATTAACAGGTGCTTCCTGGGCATCAGTCCTGAAAGAGACTCAAAGACCAGGAAGCAGACAACAATGAACCCCCATGTAAGCAACCTTTGGAGGAAACTCACTGACTTTGAATGGCCCAATGGCGGCCCACTGCTCCCCAATGGGTTAGGGTTAAATAAAGAGAGGGAATTTCTCAATTATTACTATTTTAATTATTAACATTTCCTGTATGTTAAAAAACATTTATTTGTCAATAAATATGCAATTGACTAACTTTGACTTTTCTCAAGAGTTGTTTATCAGGGTGCGGTGGGAGTGGGTGGTTGGTGGGATAGAGTACAATGATTGTAAATTCAATGTAAATGTTTGCATTACTTTCACAGTAAATTGCTGGTCAAATGTTGCATAGTACATTGAAAATTGACCGTAAATTACTCTAAACTTGTGTATTCCTTTCACAATATACACCCTTAAAAGTACATGGCCTTATTGTACTAATGTGCAGCAAAATGCTGTAATTTCACAGTAAAATACTGTAATATGAAGGTAATTGCTTTGTTATTGAAGCCATAAAGTTATAGTAAACAGTTTTGCTTTCATAACAATTTATTGTAATATCACAGCTGTAAATTCACAGTACAGTAAGTTGTTGTATGATTTACAGTTCATTGCTGTAATACTTACTGTGAAAGTAATGAAACCTTTATCCAGTAATTTGCTGTAAAATCGCAGTGAAAATTTAGCAGTGAAGGTTTGATTAAAGTACAGCTATGAGCTTCTTTTATCACAAAGTTTAAGCAGCTGATAAAGAAGACCGGCTCTGTTCTAAGGAATCCTCTAGAACCCCTGGAGATGAAGATGATGGTGGACAACAGTGAGTATCATCTTCATCAGACTGTTAAGTCTTCAGTCTTAGATTAATACAAGTTTCTCGTCATTTTGTAAAGATTTTGTCATTTTGTCAGTCATGGAGATCCTTCATCCCTTCGGCATCAAAATCTACAACTGCTTAAATAAACCCTGTGATTTATTACATTACATTTCATTTCTTTTCGTGGTCATTATTTTGTAATCTAATGAAATTTAAAGTAAATAAGCTAATTTTGATAAACTACTACAGGATAAAATCATATTTGCTTTACATAACTGATACTACAGAAAATTGTCTGAAATATCAGGTTAAGAAGCAAAGTAGAATCACCATTATTGCTCCACTGCAGACACACCCACATTTCTTCCACTCCTTCCAATTACACCACAGACTCTTCCTTCACTCAGACACACTCACTCAGTTCTATTCGTGTTGACTGTCCAGAGTCCACGAATACCACTCAGCTTATCTTCACCCTCCCCACCACTTCTATTGACCACCTTAGGCAGTAAAGGTAAGAACATTTCCCCTTCCTCGTTGTTTTCACCTTAACAATCAGCAGATTTTATTTATTTATTTTATTAATTGCGTTAAATCTGTAATCCTGTTACATCTATAACTTTACGCTGGAATATCTGACATTGGATCTTTTCTTATTTGCTTTTGAGGTTCTTATAAATTAGAAGTAACTTAGCAACAGACATTTGAAACATACCGTTTTCTTCCTAAATATATGGATTATGTGTATTTCTGGGATCCAACAGCCAATGTTCCTGCAGTGCTGTTAGTGAATGAAAGATTTATCATACCTTTTTATATGATCTAAAACCCTAAAAATGAGCCTAACGTAAAGCCATGACTCACTTTACAAACTAGGAAATGTAGAAATAGCAACAGGCGAGAAACATGATCAAATGTTTGGTTGCTTTACGGATGGTAAATACAGAAAATAGAAAAGTTTGAAATATTTGGTAAAGATGTTTATCTCACTGAACCTGAAGTGGTTTAAAAAGATTTTCTCTTTGAATAAACATGTCTGTGTTTTTTTTTTTCTTGAAGCCTGTAGCAGCACATTTGCCAAACAGCCACATTCCAGCAGCCGAGCAGCTCCTGCTCAGACATGTCGCTCCATAGCTTTGGGCTGGAACCTCTCTCCTGCCACGCCTGGAATAAAGATAGGACCCGTAAGTCTAACTGCAACCATACAAAGAAATGTTTCTTTCACCAAACACTTTTATTTCATTACAAGATGCAGTGTTTCTGTAGTTAATGTTGGCAGGAGAGCCACAGGGAATCTAATGATCGATACAGGAAATGCAGTGAAAGCTTTAATGCAGGCATATAGCTTCAGGATATTGAACCAAATGATTCTTCTGTTTCACCTGCTGTTAGCTGGACATAAAATCAAAACATAAAATCACCATGCACTACAGTCATGGCC
>NW_015150458.1:117257-119508 GCF_000732505.1 Cyprinodon variegatus | reverse complement strand
AGAGCAGAACGTTAGAGATTGAACTAACAGATTCTGCATCTTCATACATTTGGATTTGAATTAAACTGCCAATGTTGTGGAAAACTACACAAAATAATAACAACAAAAAAAGAGATGGATGATTTTGACAATTTAACCATGATGTATAAATTCAGGGGCCATGCCACATTTAACAGTCTTTTAGTTTTCATGGTCTAACTATGTCATCCTTTTGGTAACAAGGTGATGTTTTTCTCACATTTTGTCCAATTCCTACCAAAATGCTCCTATTAACACCATTATAGTACAGTTCATATAATCATAATAAAACAAATGGTTGAATGGTAAATGGGTAGCAGTTTTGTACCATAAAAACTTGGTACCATTGATAAAGTTACTTCTTTGTGTTCAGTAGCATTTACCTGACGCAATCTTGACATAATGGGGGTAGTTGGAGAAGAATTAATTCTTTGTGTTTGAAACACAGATTGATGGGAATTTTCAGCATATCAGACACAGAGTTTTATTCTTCTTAGGTGGTTGAGCAAGCACATTAAGAAAGCCATACGGTCCACAGTGCTTAGTCTGGACTGGCATCCAAACAACATCCTGTTGGCAGCTGGGTCTGCAGACCTTCACTGCAGGTAAGACCGGACCTTCATCTTTTTAAGACCGGCTAGCAGCCAAAGACTTTCATCTGCTTTTCCCAAAGATTTCAATTGTTTCCCCCTTTTTAAAAAAAGGAATGTTAATAGATCAGGACTGAAAATGTTCTTATATCATTGTAGCAGCTCTCCATTGTTTACAGGGTTTTCTCGGCTTACATCAAGGACATTGAGGACAAGCCTGGCCCCACAGCTTGGGGGGCCAAGATGCCTTTTGGCGAGTGTCTGCTGGAGCATAAGGAATGTGGTGGCTGGGTGCACAGTGTGTCCTTTTCCCCTAGTGGTGACCAGCTGGCCTGGGTGGCACACAACAGCAGCATCACTGTGGCTGATGCCGCCCAGGGAAAGGAGTGAGTACAGCGGCTTTTACTTCACCTAAATTAAGTGAAGGTTAATTAATGCAATCTTTGTGCCGTCTCATGGTTTTATCTAAGCGTCTATATCCCTTTCTTCTGCTCAGGGTAACTCAGCTGACTACGGACCTTCTGCCATTTCTGGGCGTTCTTTTTGTCAATGCAACTGAGATTGTTGCTGCGGTAAATAAACCTGCTCACTGTTTGCATTCAGTGTTTAAGTCAGACAGGAATATGACATCATTTATGTGAACAGCTAATATATTCAAACAGAAAAAAGGCAGATAATCTCACAATGTTTTTCAAGAGCATTTAAAAAGTTAAAACAAGATACTTGAAAGGAAAGAACAAATCTACACTCACCGTGTAAAATTCAGCTAGATTAAAAGCGGAACTCACAAATACTCAAGGGTTTTTTTTCACAGGAAATCAGGCAAAGTATTACAATTTTTAGCAAACAAAAATGTATTTAAAAAAACAATAATAATAATAATAATAATAAAAAAACTATTACCAAGAAATCCAAAGTTTAATTCAATAATATTTCAGTATAAATGATAAATAACCCAAAAAACCTTCACAACCAATTTATAAGAAAACTCAAAGTCTCAATTTATATCAGCAAAAAACAAACAAAAACATCCCTAATAACTTAAAGTCCAAAAATGTCCGTTCTTTTTATTCCTAATAATAATGTCCAAACAGGAGTTCCATACACTTCGAACTCAAAGTACAATCCTGAAACCGTTTCAGTCCAAAGTCCTTTCCAAAACGAAAAATACAAACGGCAACCACCCCCCAAAAAAAGATTAGAAAAAGAGTGGTACCACCAAAAATCCCCAAAAAGAAAAATAAGGTCCAGATCTCACCGGTGCGTCTTTCTTTCCCCTGGGCGGCGTCTCCTTGCACCGGGCGGCGTCCTCTGGGTGCAAACTCTGTCAATCAGTTATCTACAAATCTCTGCGGTGATCTGCGGCGCTGGGACAAACTCTGTCTGTGTTTCCTTTATTTTTCGACTTGTTTTTATCGGACAACAAGACAAAATCTCCCGCTGCACAGACCTGTCAGTGCGCGTCTTCCTCACCTGTCGAGCCGCGCGCGCCGATGCACACGCCCCTTTTTATTCAGAAATTTCTCCACGCCAAAATGAATTCCCATCATAATTTTCTAACCAGTGGAGATTTGAAATAATATTATCAATGACATAACTGTTCTACAAGACAGTTTGTCATTGGTACACTTTAATGTGCTTTA
>NW_015150458.1:112819-115247 GCF_000732505.1 Cyprinodon variegatus | reverse complement strand
ATCTATCTATCTATCTATCTATCTATCTATCTATCTATCTATCTATCTATCTATCTATCTATCTATCTATCTATCTATCTCTTTTAAATTCTATATTTATATCTATCTCTCTGAAGACAGTAACTTGCTACGGCTCCAGACAAATACACAAAATACTCTGATTAGAATGCTATAAATTAGGCATCAATCCTCCACCTATGACCGCCAGCTGCTGCTGGTGTCACAAGGCTCAAAATGTTGGACCCAGAATTCAGATGAGACAGGTAGCAATAATTTTATTATTGATATAATATATCAATATTAATATTGATATAATATATAGAAAATGGCATGCACTGGAGGCGGGCTCACTGGAAACGCAGCAGGGCGCGAGACTCAGGTCAGTGACTTAAGAAACTTAAACGGGGAATGACAATGAGCGTGAAAGTCACCAACCTGGCACAGTTCAGCCTGAGCTCAGAAAAAGGAGTAAAGTCCAGTGGAGTGGAAATCTGAAACTCAGTCTGCACAAGAGATCCAGAAGAAAAGAGGAGCAGCGACCAGCAGCAGCCAGAGCAGGCAAAGGAACCGAGAAATCCAGACGGATAATCCAAGTTGTGGTCAGAAGACAGGTCCAAAACTCAGAAGTCCGAGGCCAGACACAGGTCAGGATCACGCAGAAAAAACACATAAAGAAACGCTAGAATTGGTCTCACTGGAAGCTCAAATAATCTGGGACCAATGGCATTGAATTGAATAAATAGCAGTGGGAACAGGTGGAACTAATAAGAAATAATGAGCACAGGGTGAAGCAAAGCAGATAAGAGGAAAAGGAATAAAACACAGCCTCTGGTGCCAAAAGCAGGAGAGCTGGAGCTTCGGTCAAAAAATGACATTTTCTGGTCTCTTAAATACAGCAACTCTTAAAAAGCTGCAGAGTGCTTTGGATGAATGTAAACAACAAAATGAGCATGCTGCACTGTGCGAGAGAAAGGCTGCAGAGGCAGGCTAACGGTGAAGCTAGCAGAAATCACCTTAGGACACCATTACCATCAATCCTGCTCTCCAACGTCCGCTCAATGGATAACAAAATGGATAACCTACGACTCAAACTCTCTTCAAAAAAGGAGTGGCCATCATCCTGACTGGGTGATGGCGTAATTCATTGATTCCAGACAATGCTATTAGCCTGGTGAGGCTCACCCTACACCGCACTGATCGAAACAGAGACTAAAGGAAGGGGGCTGTTTGTGCATGTAAACAGCAGCTGGTGTAAAAATGCTAGATCAGTCTCCAGCTTCTGCTCTTCAGACATGGAGTTTCTGACTGTTAGCTGCAGGCCGTTCTATCTGCCCAGAGAGCTCAGTGTGGTTAGCATCACTGCTGTTTATGGAGAAACTCCAGGACTATTTTGAATGCTCTGACTGGAACATCTTCAAGGCTGCAGCAACATATGACAACAAAATAAACATAGATGAGTATGCCATGACTGTGTCAGCCTACATCAACAAATGTATTGAAGACGTCAGCATCAAAAAGAACATCAGCACCTGGGCCAACAATGGGGAGGTTCAGAAATCACTAAAAGCACCAAACTCAGCTTTCAAGTCTGGTGATAAAGAGGCTCTGAGAACAGGAGGATGTGGAAAGGCATTCAGATGATCACAGACTCAATGATTAGCGGCCTGTCGCTCTGACTCCCATCATGATGAAGTGCTTCCAAAGGCTGGTTAAAGAACACATCGTCTCCAGTCTGCCGCCATCATTCCACCCGTTCCAGTTCGCCTACCGACGGAACTGAGGACGCCATCTCTGCTGCTCTCCACCTGAGCCTGGCACACCTGGAGGAGAAGAACACCCACGATGGATGCTGTTCCTGGACTTCAGTTCATCTTATACACTCTGCATATAGAAAATGACAATAAAAGTTGTCTAAGTCACTATATCATTTATCTATCTATCTATCTATCTATCTATCTATCTATCTATCTATCTATCTATCTATCTATCTATCTATCTATAGATATATATGACACTCTAACTTAGTTATTCATACCAATATTGTTTGAGTTGTTACTTTGCTTTGATCCTGTTTAATCTCTCCATTGTCAGGGCCACAACTGTTGTCCTTACCAGTTCTCCTATAAAGCTCCTAACACCCTGGAGTTTGTGAAGAAGCTGGATATCCCAAAGCAGACGTCAAAAGGAAGTCTGTCAGCCATGCAACACTTTCGCAACCTGGACAAGAAAGCTACTGAAGAAGACGACAATGAGTTACAAACTCTTCACCAGAACAGCATCATGTAGGAAACATTGTCTCTGTTTTATTATCAGTATAGGATTTTGTTTATAACCCAGATATATGAACAAGTTTCCTTAGATTGCTTTTTAGATTAGTTGAGCTTTATTGATCTCACAGTGGAGAAATTCACTGGTCACGTACTGGCAT
>NW_015150458.1:108446-110309 GCF_000732505.1 Cyprinodon variegatus | reverse complement strand
ACTACAGTTTGTGGACTTCCTGATAGTAAAGAATTACAATAGTCCAGCCTTGAAGTAACAAATGCATGGACTAGTTTCTCAGCATCTTTTTCCTAATTTCCAACTCAACATGCTCTCATTGTTTGAAAAGTAAAACTGCCTTTATACTTGAATTGAATAACATTTCTAAAGCCTAATATGCTTTATCCTGCAGGCAGCTGTGTGTAGTTTCAGGAGAAAGAGCCAAGGTGGAAAAGTACAGCAGTGTAGGTCTGGATGGAGCTCTGGTCATCTGGGATTTTAAGGTAAACATGTTCAACACTGTCTACAAATTTTGTTTTGTTTGGGTAAACTTGCACCAATTAATTATTTATTATCACATAAAATAACAACACTGACATTAAACTGGAGTAGACAAACATTATTAGTATTTGTAGAACAATTATTAACAAAGTTATAACAAAAGTGAATATTTTTTTTCTTACTGTTTTTTATAGGCTTTTTTGTACTTTTTGTTGCCATTAATATTATTCTTATTAAGGATGCCACTAATAATAATCATTGTTATTAATTTGTGGTCTGAGAGGAGTCTTATCAGTGAAATCTTTTGACTTATTTTCTTCTCTGTCTTGCAGCACTGAATCGAAACACCTCTGATTATTTCTGAATCAGATATATCCCTGCTAAAAGCCCTCTGCATGTTCTTTGCTTTTGCTTTGAGGAAATGGAAAAACTGTATTTTTTAAAGACAGCTGCTTTTTGTGTACTAAAAGACCAATAAATAAAGATTTCTTATTTTGTATTGTATGTTCATTATATACACAGATTATTTTCTTCAGAGCTGCATACTGTGTGTTTAACTTGATATTATTTTATTGAATTCATGTTATTTATATAGCACTGATTCATATACAGAATGAATTGTGTCATATATCTTTTTGCAAAACGTAATAAACCGTAATAAAACCGAGAGAAATCAAATTAGAGTTGTTAGGATACCAACATTTTGGTATCGTAGCAGTAGAAGCATATATTTCAATACTTTTTTTCAAATAAGAGAAAACGAAAGATTTTACTACTGAAGTCCTTTTGATGAAATAAATGTTGGAAGTTTCATGTTTGGTTTCAGGTTCCTAACCCACATGCAGAACACTCAAGAGACTGGGAAAAAGTTCAAAGGTTTATCAAAGAATTTGCACAATAAACAGGTCAGGGGGTTATCAGATCCAGGACTGGTCACTGGGTCCACCAGACCCAGACCCACCAGAGGGGGACAGAGGAGTTAGCAAATGTCCAGGTAATTTGCAGGATGTGAAGGTACAGGTCTGTACCTGTTCTGGAGTTTGAGCAGAGCGGCGGAGAGGGGGAACCAGGAGGGTCCAGAGGCTGTCGGTAGGCTGAGGGCTTGGCGGAGGCAGAGCTTAGTTTAAGAGTTTGCAGACAACAGGTTTGAGTTTCCCTTTCTGATTCTTCAGAGAGCGGGCAGGCTGGTCTTTGACAGGTTTGATTCTCCAGGGTTCTTCAGAGATCAGACTGACAGGTTTCCAACAGAGAAACTCTTCCAGGTTTCATGTTTCAGGCAGGTTCAACCTGGGAAGCAGAGAGGACAAAACAGATTAGGTTCAGGTTTTCTGGGAGTCAGAGATTCAGAACGGCAGGTTGGCTCAGGCTTGCTAACTATAACTGGCAAACACTCTGGCGCCAGGGTGATGTCCTCTGCCTCCTTATATACTGGTCTCCTGATGAGCAAACGAGCAGGTGGTGCAATCAGCTCCAGCTCCACACGTTCAGGAGGCCGACCGTTGGGCCAGAAGCGAGGAGGAGTCTCTGGAGGTCGGCCGCTGGGCCAGGGATGAGGCAGAATCTTTTCAGACCGGCCGCAGG
>NW_015150458.1:102945-104904 GCF_000732505.1 Cyprinodon variegatus | reverse complement strand
CTTTTCATGCAGTGATTTAGACAGTGAACTACATAGTGGGACATATCTCCAAAATTGATTCCGAGGCAAATTATATCTATCAACAACTTCTGTGAAGCTCAGATAATTTTTGGTTTTGGCATCAAACAAATGGAATACACAGGAGATTCCCACCTTAAAACACTGTGGCCAGTTAACTGATTTTCCACCAATAAGAATTTTGTTATCATTCCATAAAGGAGCTACTGATGACTTATTGAAATGGCAGAGACCTCCTCTGTGTAATATGTTCCAAATTAATTTGGCTGCTGTAATAAGAGGGTGATCGCTATATATTCTTGTTTTGACACCTAATAGAGTAACCCATGGAGATTCACCTCCATTCGCATCAGATTCCAGCTAGGACCAGGAAGGTTTATCAGAGGGATTGAAAATGGCTCCAAGTTGTTTTGAATGTAAAACCCAATAATACCATTTAAAAATGTAATGTAAAACCCAATAATACCATTTAAAATTACGTAAGGAAAAACTACCTCTGTCAACACTCGTTTGTAACTTTTTAAGACTCAGACGGTGATGGGATTTACCCCATAGAAAATCCAATATTAAGGCATTTAGCTCTTTGAAAACATCAATAGTCTTGAATGTGCAAAGGAATATTACAGAGGAGATGTAAAACAACTGGTGCTTTCATCATCTTTATAGAGTTAATTTTTCCCCACAGGGGACAAGTGAATTTTCGACCATCTACCAAAGTCAGTAGTTTTTTCAATCAAGGGACTGGAATGCATTTGAACCATATCATTGTAATCAGAAGTGATCTTTATGCCCAAATATTTAATACTTTTAGAAGACCAACAGAATCTCCAATTTTTATATAGCGAGGAGGGGCAGTGTCCAGACATGGGCATAGCTTCAGACTTTTCCCAATTTACTTTGTATCCAGACAATAATGTGAAATCTTCAATACAATCTAATAAAATGGGAACAGATTCTTCAAGTTTAGTTAGAAGAAACAACATATCATCTGCATACAAAAGAAGCTTGTTATGGACACTGCACATATTAATACCATGGATGGCTGTATGGCAGCAAAATTCTTGAGCCAGAGGTTCAATTGCAATCGCGAATAAGCCGGGGCTCAGCCAGCAACCTTGTCTCATTGACCTTTGTAATTGAAATAGGCTAGATATTAGACCATTAGTTAATACACAAGCAGAGGGCTTATCATATAAGGTTTTTATCCATTTGATGAAATTGCTCCCAAAGCCAAATTTTCCCAGAATCTTAAAAAGGAACTCCCATTCCACACAATCAAATGCTTTAGCTGCATCCAATGATAAGGCGATAGTTGGTTGTGTTGAGTTATATACATGATATTGTAAATTAACTAGTCTCATAGTATTATCTGAGCCATACCTGTTTGGGATGAATCCAGACTGATCTATTTGTATTATTCTACCTTTTTTAATTGAGTAGAGAGTACTATTGCTAAAAAAAATGTTGGTCACAGTTAAGTACAGAAATTGGTCAATATCCATTGGGATCCAAAGCATCTTTAACTTTCTTGTGAATTAATGTTATAAGTGCAGAATGCATTGATTGTGGTAGGGAGCCATTCTGAAAGGCTTCATTATAGATATCTAATAACAAAGGGCTTAGAATATCTTCAAATGATTGGTAGAAGTCCAAGGGAATACCATCTAAACCTGGTGCCTTGTTCAGTGGCATGCTTTTAATGGCTCGAGAGATCTCCTGAATGTTTAAAGGAGCCTCTAAATATTCCCTATCCTGTTCTGTGAGCTGAGGGAGGTTAAGATCTGCAAGAAATGTTTCAAATTTTTGGTCATCTAACTTACCTTGGGAACAGTATAAGTTATTATAAAAAGTGCTGAACCTATCATTTATCTGTTGGGATGACATTGTGACAGTGCCATCTGATTGTCTAACTCCTGGGATGTGGTTCATACTGTTGAGCTG
>NW_015150458.1:98071-100842 GCF_000732505.1 Cyprinodon variegatus | reverse complement strand
GAAACTCTAGCGTTATTGTCCCTTCACCCCCGGCCGTAGCACCTGGCGTAGCATTGGGTGCAGCATTAGTATCGGGCTGCTGCAGCTCAGTCGGGGCTTTGCTAACATATGCATCCATCTTTCTGTTAGTTTTAGCCTGTTGCTCGGCCGGGGGGTCGGGTCGTTGTGTCCTTGCAGTGCCGCGTCCAGGCATTGGTATTTCCGATTCAGTTCGACTTTATGTTAGTCTCACAAAAATGCCGTTCTTTCAACCAAAATAGGCGGAATAAAGTATCTATTTTCAATATATTTGGCTTGGGATCACGGAGCAACTTTTCAAGCAGCCATCTTCGCCAAGAGCCCACGTGATCTCCCTCTCATCTTTTTAAGTGGGAGAACTTGCACTATTGGTGGCTGACTAAATACTTTTTTGCCCCACTGTAGATTCTCCTCACAGATCAGGCCGGAGGGAAGCTGATTAGATAAAGTTCCTCCAACTGGGCGGTCATCTCCTTCATTTCTTAGTGAGTATCAGAAACAAGCTGGCCGAGTACATGCTGCTAATATCTCAGCTTTAACAGGTTTTATTTTATCTAATTAAAAAGCTACTGAGAGAGAAAGACTGTCATTATTAAAACAGCGCCACATACCAGTTTGGCCACTTTAAATTACTCTATAATCTTTTAGTCTAAAGGCAGTTATATTGTCACCATGTCTTGATTGGAATCGCTTAAATGAAAATATAAAGGAAAACATTTCAAACAATCAATGCCATGAATCAAGTAGTTTATCTTCAACGACCCGTTTCTTTATTTAGCCCTAAAACCAGAGCCAAAGAGTTTAGAGGAGCAGCAATTTGCTCATAGTAATGATCTGTGTTTACTCACATTGACCACTGCTTCTTTAGTCTGAGCCATGTCTGAGATGACGCCATCTGTGATCATCAGCAGCACGAAGTACTGTGAGCCGTCCGTTACTTCTGCAGCACATCTGACAACATAGAACACACATAGATTAGGCTGAATTTACAGTACAAGGTTAACAAGATCACATTCAACACAAAAAAACCTAAACTCTAGGTTCTTTACATCTCAGCAATAAAGAAGACTAGAAATTTGTAAAAAGTGTTGATTTCTCATTGAATACTCCCCTGCACATTTTCTAAAAATAATTTTTCAGTTATATATAGTTAATCTCCTAATCTGTAGTCATTAAACTGCATTAAATATGCACTAAAATGCGCCTGGTCTCATGAGCTGTCATGATCGTGGCGCTGATGACTGGCTTAATGGTTGATTCCATTCACCTGCCAAGCTCTACCCAATTTCCCATTACTGTTCATCTTATCCACCTGCTACTGCATCTATTTTAAGCTTCTTGCTCCCAGTCATCAGTGCCAGATTATTCAAGCCTTCAGTGAGTGTTTTCTAGTGTACCTAGTTTGTTGTTCTGGTTGCCTGATCCTGACCAGTTCTGCCCTTTGGACCTCTGAGCCTGCTTGTTCCCAGTTTGACCTGTTTGCCTGACCTGTCTTGAGACAGTTGCTGGATTCTGCCTGTTGACTACCCAGGATCTGTCTCCTGACTTCGGCTAGGATTTCCCCTCTGTACCTCTTTGGATCTCTGACCATCTGGCTTGGACTCCTGTTTACCTCTTCAACACCAGCTTTGGCTTCTCCTTCTGGAAACTCCTCCGTTCTTCGTCTGATTGGATCTGCTGATAGCCAGTTCAACAGCCTCTTGGCTTCTCTGACCCGGGCGTTTGCCCGGTGCTCTTGGAAGACATCTGCCTGGATTCCAATC
This sequence comes from Cyprinodon variegatus, assembly GCF_000732505.1. Taxonomy (NCBI): domain Eukaryota; kingdom Metazoa; phylum Chordata; class Actinopteri; order Cyprinodontiformes; family Cyprinodontidae; genus Cyprinodon; species Cyprinodon variegatus. The sequence goes on along the minus strand of NW_015150458.1, from coordinate 99,061 downwards.
CTTCTTCTGGGCACAGACTGAACTCTATAAACAGGTTAGTGATTAACACACACATTGGCCTCCTTCAGATTTACATGGCCACTAACCTGAGTTTTCCCTATGCAGAGATTTTGGCCTTTGATGCCCTAGCTGCTGAGTTGCAGATCTGATGTAAAAAAAATAAAAGCTTTTATGAATCACATCTGTCAGTCTGCTTGAAATTCTGGGTCCATAGTTCTGAGTCTTGACATGAGCATGTTGTGCATTAATAAGCTTTTTATCTCCCCTCCCCTCTGGAGCAGCGGGACGCTGCCAGTCAGTCACTATAAGGTTTAAACCCCCTGTCCATTGAACCACCCAGTGATAAAGTAGAGCCCTGATTGGATGACAGGCCAAGATCTGTCACCTCCAGTGGGGCCCAGCCTCTTATAGGGTCTATAGAGCAGTGGTGTGGTGGAGGATGGTCCTGAATCTGGGTTTGCCTGATAGTGGCCAGACAGAGGGGATGTTTTCCTCATCAGATTACTGATGCATTCACATCAAAGGCATTATGGTCGTCAAAAACGCTCAATGCAGAAATCTGGACGCTGGATAAAACTGTGGTCATATTGCTTTTACGTTTCGACGCTCTGGATGATCAGTGCTCTGGTTGTTTATGTCATGATTCAGAACAGAAGGAGCCAGTATTCGGCCAAGACAGACAGTGGGATCACTTTAAAAAGTGTAAAACACTGACAGTTTGTACAGGAAACTCTGGAGAGAGGAAAACACAGGTTAGCGACCACTTAAATCTAACGGAGGAAGTCACTTACCTGGTTTACAAGTTCAGTCCATGCCCAGAGAACAAGGTAGGATCCAGCCAGTGGCTGGTAACAAGCGGCGGGTGCCTCCCAGAGTCTCCCATATGCTACTGCCCCGGAGAGAATGCTGGAGCTGAAGCCAGGTTTGGCAAAATCAGAACAGGAACAGGCAAGCTCAGGGGTCCAGGAGTTTGAAGCCAGGTCAGGCAAA
>NW_015150458.1:94201-96174 GCF_000732505.1 Cyprinodon variegatus | reverse complement strand
ATATATATATATATATATATATATATATATATATATATATATATATATATATATATATATATATATATATATATATATGGCACACGTCACCCATCCTTCCTATCCTAGACAAAAAGTGTAAATCTGTCACTTCAGGTAAAATATTGTTGTCCTTCCAATCCATGTTACAAAGATAGAACACTTATGCCACACCTTATTAGCAACCTTATATCATATTAAGGTTGAATGACTTTCTCTCTCACATTATTATTTATCTACACAGAAAAAACAATCTAGAAATAAGAACAAATGTCTTATATTAAGTGTATTTACCCTTTAATTTAAGTAGGTAAATTAGATGATTTTCCAATTGAATTAATATCTTTACCTTAAAATTAGATGATTAGATAATATACGCTTGAAATAGGACAATGCAATATTTTATTCTTATTTTAAATGTAAATTGTCTTACTTACCTCCCCAATTTAAGAAAAAGTGCACTTATTTTAAGAAAGACTTTAGATAAATTTCAATTTCTTGCAGTGTATAATAATTCATCATCCCTCCACCCTCCATTTGGTGACATTTGAATAAACAAACACAGTATTTCTTTGGTTGATAATTAATAGCTCTGCTGATAGCCTAGTCACCACAATGGTGAGCATATCTGGATTTTAACATCCGGTCCATCGGAGTGTGAAAGGCCCAAAATCCTGCTGAGTAAGCAGATTACAGTTATAATAATTCAACTAAGAACATTCATTTGGTTTTACCCCCAATTTTTAATGATTTATACATTAACTACAACTCCAGTTCTAGTTAAGCATTTATTCATAATCTACTCGTAAAATATCACAACAGGAGTTCGCAGGTGAGTGAAGTGAGCAATTAGGTAAGCTATCAGGGCAGCGAACATGACAACAGTGGGTATCTGTCAGCGTTTATCTCACCGAGCCACCTGGTTGATGACAGGAGAAAAGTTGGTTGGGCCGTACAGCTGAACAGTTCGCAGCGTGTGAAAGTAAGCCTCTAGTACTCCTTCAATCCCCACACAGTTTGGATTTCCTGTATTGGAGTTCTGTAGAAGAAAAAAGGGTCATTTTGTTAAGGGAAAAGCTATTTTTCTGTTATATTTTGCTTTCAAAATTAATTAATTCTGCAGCAGTACTCAGAATCCATCCGATATGTTATTTGGTTAATGCCAAGCTGCCGCAGACAGAAACCATCAACTTGTTTCCACAGTAAGTCTCTGGATCAGCTAAGCGCCTGGTTGGCCATTGCTTCTTCTAGACAGTCAATAAACAGCTGACGCTGGAAACCATAAACCCTGAGCTGGCTACCAACCTGAACAGCAGTAATCCATGTCATGTTTTAAATTATGGAGGCAGCTTTGTTTGCTGTGTTTTAATGTAAAAAGAACTACAAACACAAAAAAATGAGGCAAATAAACAAAAACATACAAAGACAAAAATGCTGCATGTAGAAAAAAAAAAAGAGCTGCAAACTACATTGTCAACCGAAATGTTCCAGACCACAGGGGGAGGCGCCGGTCAACACATTTGGGACCAGACTATAGACAATAAGAGGAGTTAATATTACAGGACAAATCCTTTGTAAAAACATAAACAGGGTGGCAACCCAGAGGATATTTGCAGGGAAGAAAGAACAGTTTATATTCTCTCCATGCATCCCGTTTTTGTCTTTATCAAGGGTCTGGTCACATGCAGCGCCTTGAATGGTTCCACATTTTGCCACATTTCAGGCTTCAAACATAAAGATATAAAATTGTCAGTGGGGCACAATCATGAAGAAGAAGAAAATGTATTGGATATTTTACATTTTTATAAGAAATAAAAACCTGAACACTGGGCATGCAAACTGAATCGCCTCCTTTACTTAGTTTATCCTGAGCTATCTCTATAGTTCTGCTGCTATAGGCTTAGACTGCTGGAGGACATAGGGACCCCTTTTTCATCATTCTGCTTCATTCTATC
>NW_015150458.1:91632-93070 GCF_000732505.1 Cyprinodon variegatus | reverse complement strand
AGGATTCCTGCTCCCATATGCTCACCTGAACAAAAGATTTGGTTATCGCCTCTTGACTTCAAACTAAAGACTTTTAATCCAAACTATCTTCCAGATATCAACTGAAATCCAGTCGCTCTGCTTTTTGCCTCAAGCTGCCGGATAATTTAAAGATTCCTCCTGTTTTTCACGTCTCTGATCAAGCCTGTCCTGTCTAGTCCTCCAAAAGCATGAAGTAGACCTAACAATATAATAATGATGAGGATGCAAATAATGATATATAATTTTGTAAAGTTTATCATCATGACACAGAGTTCCTAATCCAGTCTGATTTTTATGCTTAATTTCTAAAGCTTTTTTTTTCTGCTTCTTGCATCAACCAATAAAAGCTCAAGGAAGACGTTACCACACCTGCTCACTAAAATCAGTATTTCTGTTAACTCCTAGTTCAAAGTTAACCTAAACACTCACTTATTAAATGCACATTTGTGGTTAATAATTCCACTATTGTTATTGCTTTATACACTCGTCTGTATTTTGGCAGCAATGTCATAGAAACAGGAAGAAACATCCAGCAGAACCAGAACCAGACTCAGTGTGAGCGGCCATCTACTGAGGCCTTTCATATGTCTTACCAGAGGAAAAGCGTGTGAAATCTTGCCATCTGGAGGTAGTTTAGCCCCGAAGCCATAAGCGGGGAATAGCTTGTCACTGTCGTAATCCTGAATGATCTCCCCCACAGCCTTCAGGGCCATGGCGTACGCGTTCATCTGGTATGGACTCATGTAATGCAGGGAGGTGGGCTGGGATGGATTACCTACAAAAAGACCCGATGAGTGTAGATAAACAACTTATTTATAACCAGATGCAATTATTACATGGAACCTGTTATGCTACCTTCTAAACAAGTTACGATAGATCAGTGGAAAATAAAAAACATGCTCATTATATTTTATGCAACTAAAAAACACTTAGATGAAGAGATTTAACCTTCTCTGTTCGGCCCATTTTAACCTCCTTTCAGAATGAGCTGATTGTCACTTTAATGCAAATAAACCGTAGCTGGTTATCCCGCCCAACATTCGCTGAGTGCTAATTAGGCGGCTGCATCCAGATTACATCATAGCGCGGCGCAGAGGACAGTTCGGAGTAGAAAACTCCTCGTCATGCGGCCAATAAATGCAGCCTTCTTTTCCCCCGTTTGGAAGGAGAGGTCAGCTGTAACTTCTGTAGCCTTGGATATCCCATGATTCATTGCGAGTCCAAGCAAGCCGGCTGCTCCGTGTCAGAGGAAAAACGGAAATGGCGCCGAAAAGGCACCCGGGGAGGATAGAAGAAGGGATAAGATTGGCAACATGTGGATCATGTGCAACATGTGGGCACTAGCGGCCAGAGATGGGAAGTAATGAAGTACAAATACTTCATTACTGTACTCAAGTAGATTTTTCTGATATTTTTA
>NW_015150458.1:83671-88572 GCF_000732505.1 Cyprinodon variegatus | reverse complement strand
GACCCACCACCGGGAGGCTGTTGTGGTTCAGGGTTGAAACAGCCAGTAAACGGTGGATGCCACCTGATGACATTGATTCCTCCAGGCCAAGGCTTCATTCACTCAGGGTGAATGAAAGAGAAGCATCTTCGGATGTATGTGTGTTCTAGAATTTCTGGGCAACCAGTGACTCCCAGGAAAGTCTGGGTGGCAACCAAGGAAGATCGGTGACGCTGGAAAGACAGATGACCTCCAGGAAAGACTGGTGTGGGTGCGAGACGCTGGCAACCTTATGAGGTTAGTAACCTCGTTAGCACGGCACTCGCAAGAGGGCACCAGCTTAAGCTACAGAAATGAACACAGAGCGATACCCCCAGAGTCTCAGATGAGGGACTCAACTGGACTGATTCAAAGGTGACGGCCAGGAACGAACTATGGACACAGAAACAGCTTACTCAAAAAACGCTAACTGGAGAGAAATTGGAAGTTAAGTGTCATTGTGGAAAAATCTGCAAGAACTTGAGAGGGCTCAAGATCCATCAGAGCCGAACCGTCTGTGGAAAAGGGGGGGCACAGGTGCAGCGCACAGTGGTAACACTTGGTGAGACGCAGGAGAACTCCAGTCAGGACGAACCCCACAGTACTGGAGATCTCTCAGCACCTGAGTTACCTCAAGACCTCAGGAGGGACGAACCTCATTCCAACCCAGTGAGCCAACCACATCCTGCCAGGGAACGAATACAATGGCCCAAGATGAGTGATAACCAGGAATGGAACCAACTAGATCAAGACCTCAACAAGATTCTAGAAGCCACACTGGCTGGGACAGCCGAGCAGAAAGTTAACACTCTCACAACATTAACCTACAACTTGGCAAGGCAGCGGTTTGGAGTAGAGGAGAAGAAAGTGGGAAGTCCGTCAGACAGAAATGCTGTCAACAACATCCACAAACTGCACCTCCCTGCTGCCACACATGGAGATGCACATCCTGGAAGGCCTGCTCAGAGCGTTCAGGAGGAGGACCTTAGGGCAGAGGAGGACATCCAGGAGACGGGAGAAAGTAACAGACAGTTCTGCTATTCTGCATATAGAAATGTTGTTGTTTGGAATTACGTTGTTCTGGTACCAGGACAACGTCATAACCAGAATAGTTATAACTTCATGCTGTGTTTGACAAATTAGAGATCATTTCCTGGATCCTAAAGGCTGCTACCTAGGCTTTATTCTGACCAGAGTGTAAACCTATTGTAATCCAAAATAAATCTTCTTCATTGCACTTTATTCAATAATACCTCAGGAGGTAGACTTGCACAGTAAAATAAGCTTTGGATTTGATGCCGCATTTTTGTATCATGTACATTTTTACGAATGAAAGTTGAATAAAAAACAGTTTTTCATGTCCTTCCCATATAATTTTTTTTTTTTTTAACAGTGTCCTGTCTGGCGATGTGGAAATAAGAATAATTGTCTTGATGCCAAAAAGAGCCCAACAGGTTTTGCGTGGTCTTGTGCTGAGGTTAGCATCGCTAATCACAGCTTACACTAGGATAAACTTATCTGCTATTAACTAGGATTAATCACCAATCCCCAACAAATAAGACTACTGCAACATTTATAAAAATGAAATGCTAGTATCTGTGTGTGCTGCAGTAGAAATTTAAGCAGGTTTGCAGGTAAATAAGGATCTGTGGCCACCGTATAAATGCTAATGATGCAAATTACAAAATAAATAAACTTATCTTCCCTGGAAAGTTACAATATAGAGGTAGATAAATTTTACTAACAGTGATATGAAAATGGATTTCTCCAAATAGCCAAATTTTACCTGTTTAGTGGAAACTTCTAAACCGAGGCATCAGCAGGAAGCGCAGCCTGTGCTTTCAGTGGACGCCATCGCGTGAAAGAATCTCCCAAAAACACAATGGTCTGGTTTCTCTCTTCTGAGAGAGGCACGCTTGACTGGATGAAAATATATCACAGCTATACGCCTGGAAGTGCGCATGCGCAGAAAAAGATAGCTAACGGGACGAGCGCGTAGGATAGCCTTATGTTAACATATCAGCAGAATGATTGACAATTAAATTTAATTGAAAGTTATGGATGCCTTTAAAAACAAGCTACAGAAAGCAACAGGGAAGCGTTACATTTGATATGTCCTCCTTTTTATTAAACCAAAGCTCTAAATTTCAAGATACCAGTGTTCCTCAGTGAAAAGTGGCTTAGCGCTTACCCTCCTCTGATGTAGTCCACAAACGTGTGCTCGGAGTCCACTTTAAAAGACAGCAGAGTCACCTTAAAGATGGAGACGGGGTTGATGATGGATTAGAAAGGCGATAATAAACACAGTAAGAAAGCAAAGGAAGATATCTCCCTGTCAGAGACTTCTAATTATTCTCTAAGTCCTTGCTGCAGGGAGTGCTGTTCAATAATAAACTATATTCGCAGAAGTGTTCGTTCACCCGTCCATATTATTAGAATCATGTGTTCCCATCACCATCATGGCCACAGCTGTATAAAATGTTTACAAAGGTTTGTGAAAGAATGGGTCACTCAGTGAATTCCAGCGTAGAACAGTGATAGGATGCCACCTGTGAAATTTTAGACATTTCCTCTCTCCTTATATTTGACAGTCAGCTTTTTGTCATGATCTTGGCACCATAGGCTGGGTTTTACTCCTTGTTGCTCTCATCTGCTTTGCTCCGCCCTGCGCTCATTAGCTCTTATTAGATCCACTGGTTCCTGCTGCTTTTTAAGCCTCCTTGGTACCAGATTATTCTAGCTTCTAGCGAGACTAACTCTAGCATTCCTTGTATTTTGTTCTGTCTGTTGCTGACCGGTTTCTGCCCACAGACTTCTGAGTTTCTGTTCTTCTCTGTTTGCCTGTCCAGTGTTTCCAGGCTGTTACCTTGATTTCGGCTGACATCGACCTGGGACCCATCTTCTGACCATGGCTCCTGGAGAATGAACTTTGCCAGGTTGGGGGCTTTGAAGCTCATTGTCGTTCCCCGTTTGAGTCTTGAAGTCACTGACCTAAGTGTCTATTCCTGCAGAGAATCCAGTGAGCCCACCTAAGCTGACCAGCAGCGCCGTCTGTCTCACATGAATTCTGGGTCCAATGTTCTGAACATCCTGATATCTTTAGCTGAAGCGTTCGGGAAAGACAGCAGGACAGCCATGAGGCGGTTGGCCACGTAAACTGATGAAGAACAAAGAGCTTCTAGGACGGTGTTTCAATGGTGGAACAGCTGGATCAAAGCCGTACATCACCCAGTGCAATGCAAAGTTGCAATGCTTTAAAGCTTGTCGCCACTGCATGGAGTCCAGAGCAGTGGAGACATGTTCTCTAGAATGACGAATTGTGCTTCTGGAAATCGGATAGACCATTCTGGTTTAGGCAGGGGCTAGGAGAACAGTACCTCTTTGTGATTGTGCCAAGTGTAAAGTTTGGTGGAGGGAGATGATGTGGGGCTGTTTTTTTTTCAGGTACTGGGCTTGATTCTTTAGTTCCAGTGAAAGCAACTCTGAATGCATCAGCAGACCAGGACATTTTGGACGATCCCAAGCTCCCAACTGTGTGGAAACGTTTAGAGCTGGCCCCTTCCTCCTCCGAATGGACTGTTCACCAGAGCAAAAATCAAGGTCCAAACAGACATGGATGGCAGAGTCTGGTGTGGATGAATTGACTGGCCAGCAGAAAGACCTGAACTCAACTCGGTAGAACACCTTTGGGATGAGTTAAAATGCCAGCAAAAGCAGCATAATTCTCCTCATTAATAGAGGAGAATAAGAATAATCCTAGATATCTTTTTAATCCAGATGCCAAAATCACCAAGAGCCATAGCTCTGTTGAACCGTCCATCCCACCTGCTCTTAGCAGTATGATTTTACGGGATTCTTTATAAATAAGATTAAAAATAAGATCATTAGCACCCCTTTAACTATGCCTGGTTTATCTCTGGAAGGTGAGGCAGCATCTGAGGTAGCCATAGAATCTGAATTGGGTTTAGACTGCTTTGATGTAGTTAAACTTGTGAACTTGTGCTCTGTGATTGGATGCCCTCTGGACTCAGTGGAGGAGGTGGGAAACAAAAGGATCCTAACTAAATGAACATCTCTGTTGGATAATGTTTCCCATGCATGAAGCTGGTGCTGAACTGGAACGCTCCTTCAGTGACAGACTGCTGTATCCTAGATGCTCCATGGACCGTTATTACAGATCCTTCCTCCCTGCAGCTGTTAGACTCTAGAACCACCACTGTTCCCAACAACCTCAGTCAGTTGTTCCATTTATGCTGATTTTGCACAGTTTCTACCTTAGTCAGTTCAATAACCTGCTGCTGTCATTTTGCTGATTTCTGATGTTGCTGCTATTTTCAGATATCCATTACTGTAAAAATGTCCATAGCTGTATATTGGTTATCTATTCTCCAGGTTTGCAGTTTTATTTTGTTAAAACACTTTACAGTGCAGTATTTTATTGTTTATCTTTTAACTCTTCACTATTGTTATTCTTATACATCTAAGGTCCATATATGTGTGACCATTTTTTTATATTATCTTCTTGCTGCTGTAAACAGCAGAATTTCCCCATTGAGGGACAATAAGGCGATGTTCTATTCCATTCTTCTATTTTAACTTTCAGAGTTAGCAAAACTATTGTCTTCATCTAAGCCTTCAACTTGTATGTTAGATCCAGTTCCAACCAGGTTATTTAAGGAGGTATTCCCTTTGATCTCCTCCTCCATTTTAGATGTGATTAATCTATCTCTGTTACAGGGATATGTACCTAAAGCTTTCAAGGTTGCTGTAATTAAACCTCTGCTTAAGAAACCGTCTCTTGACCCAGATGACTTGGTCAATTATAGACCTATATCCAATCTTATTTTGTGATCTAACATTCTTGAGAAAGTTGCCAAACAGTT
>NW_015150458.1:80325-83005 GCF_000732505.1 Cyprinodon variegatus | reverse complement strand
AAGCTACAAAGGGTGAAACAACGTCAGATTAAACCTCTATGGATTAGGAAGGGGATGTCAGGGCAGGTGAGTGAATACTTTTGGCAATATAGTGTATATATTGACAACTTCTGATAAAAATCTGGTCTTACCGTTCCTGAGTTGACATATTTCTTCTTCTTGCCTTTCTTTTTAGGATTCAAAACCTGAACGAAGTGAGAGGAGAGAAGTAATTAGGTTTTATTAAAGTGAGCGGTCAGTGCAGAACCTTCTGTTCCCATGGGTGGATGTTTTACCACCTCATCCCAGGAAAGACCTTTATCATAATGTATCAGAAGAAACATTACTTAACCTCTGAGGTCCGAGCCTTAGAAATATAATTTAACTCTTTCTTTTGAAAGAATCCTAATCTAACCTTTGTGCTACGATGTTATTATGAGAGTCATCTTCTTTTTTGTCAGGTCATATTGAGCGAACAAATCAAGGTGATGGCCTAACTCTAAATGATTAAAAAGAAAAATATTTTTTTTGTGTGTATTTTAAAGAATGTTTTAAACTTCTTATCAATATGACATTGTTTGGGATGAAGGGGCGATCATTAGGACTTGATTTTTACTCTTGCCGTAGTAACTTGGAGCAGCAGCTTATCTATAGCTTTTTGCTTTCTTTTTTTGTTGTTTTTTTGCCCATCTTGTACATTTGTTAAGACAACCAATGTCTTCCTCTTCCTGTCCCTGGTTTCTTGTTTTTGGCCTAGTGTGAATCTCCATGCTTGACTTGCTGTTGCTCCACGTGAAGTTCCTCCTGAAGGAATAATGCTAATCTCAAACAAAAACAATTTTTTCCCTGGAGTTTTCCAAAAAAAAAAAAAACATGCTTCAAAGAATATTCTAAATGCATCTAAAAATTCACATGTCCATATTTCTGCTTACAATGTACACAAGGCATGAAGAAATGTTCTTATCTGTCTAATAGACATCAAGTATTAGTTGTCCTTTTTCATAACTATATTTTGCACGTGGTATTCATAATAATTTTTCTTGAGTATGCATAAATAAATTCAGCATATTTTAGTTTTTTTTTGTACCAACAGGTCATAATGAAAATGAGCCTAAATTAAACAAAACTAACTAGTCTATTTTTAAAATGAAAGGAGTAGAAGGCAAAAGTTGTTTAAAAATAATTACTGCAGTTAAGTATAGATACCCAACATTTCTACTGAAGGAAGGAAGTATTTGTACTTTGTTAGTTGACGCCTCTGACACTCAAAGTGTTCATCTTTCAATAATCACATTTTGTACTTTTTAGTTCAGCGTGCCAATATTCACTCATTCATAAAACAGGCTAACTTCAGCCAAAGTTTTTTAGAAAGGCCGACCAAACTCTCTTGTTATTGTTGTAATTTATTTTTTACATTTTTTTCTAATCTAACTGGATATAAAATAAAAAAAATGAATAAAAAAATCACTGATCTACAGCACTTACAGATCTCGTTCTCTACAGAAAATGAGTTGGAACAATTGGATGTGCATATCTGGTAAATACGTTAAAAAACACTCATTTATTTCTATATATGTTTTATGACCTTCGTAACTTTGATTTGACAAGCTTTAGCATTGGTAAGAAAAAGTTTGGACACCCCTGCTTTAGATCAACTTGACTTCATCATGGGATTCGTCATGGCTAAAATACATTTGAAGGTAAAACATCTGTTTGTTATTATGTTGTCAAAGTGTTTATAGAAACCAGCAATGAAAAATGAGAAACCCATGTGTATTAGGTTGTAGGATGGTTTACAACCTGCCAAAGGAACATCTTATGTAAAAGCTGTGATTAAATCAGTTTCCAATTAACAGGGTAAAAGCAACACAGCAATCATTTAAAAGCTTGGTAAGGATAAGCTAACTAATAATGCATTCCAAAGTTCCACAGACACAGCTGTAAGTATGATAAGTATGACTGATATTATTATTATTATTTTTTTGTTGTTGTTTTTACGGCACAAGTGGTTCGTTTTTATGGACAGTAGGCTGACAGGAAAGGGGGAAAGAGAGAGACATGCGGGAAAGGACCAGAGGTCAGATTCGAACCCGGGTCGGCCACGTCGAGGACTAAGGCCTCCATACATGGGTAATGTGCGCTCATTACTGCGCCACCAAAGCACGCCCCAGGTATGACTGATTTACACTAAGAAAGTTTAAATATATTCCTTGTTTGTCACATCCTCTCAGACGTTTCTTCTGAAATATGTCACCTCATAGACGTTGAACTGGCTTTGGCCTCTGGAGAGTTCCCTGTAGCTGGTGGTAAACTCTCCAATGAAGTCGTGACTTGGGGGGGAAAAAAAAGAGAAAACAGATGAAACACCAACTCTGTTTGCATACTGATGTTTTCGCTTGTAGAAATTCAATTCAATGCAGTTTATTTATATTGTGCTTATTGACAACACATCTTAAGGCACTTTGCAGAGACATTTCAATGCAACAGACCGATGGGTGAGAGTAAAATTCCCTCCTCCTGGATAAGCATGCAGTGAAAGTAGATATTGGCTAATGTTTTGCTGCCTCTGCAATAGAGTGGGCAGCACACCCATGGACTGGAGATGGGGACTGCTTTTGATTTTTGATATTGAGTTTATATACTCAGAAGAAATTACTTCTCAGTATTTAATCCTTCCCCTTGGTGAGCAGTGGGCTGCCAT
>NW_015150458.1:78062-79813 GCF_000732505.1 Cyprinodon variegatus | reverse complement strand
TCTTCGAACGGGAAGAGACGTCAGACTCAATGTCAGCAACCATCTGCCGAGGCCTGCTGGGAACCCTACAGTTCCTCCTGGGCCTGCAAGGGAAGCATGTCATTATCAGGTCCAACCACTTTAGTGGTGTTTAAAATCACCAACCAAAGCAGGACCCTGACAATGTTACAGTTAACTTAAACATTTTCCGTTTGGTCATCTCCTAACCTTGCCAGCCTTAGCGTAGCTCACATTCTGGGATGCAGAACAGAATGGCTGCGTTTACCTGCTCTGTCTGCCTCTCCTTATTTTGGTTTCTGTGAGGCTCAAAGAGGATCACTACTTTATCCATTTTCTGTCCTCCTGAACTCCTATCATGGCGAAAGTTTTCTATTTTAATGTTTCATTATTGTTTTTGCTCCAGTCTGTCCTGCTTACTATAAACACGATGAGCGACTCCAAACTGACTCTTTCCTCGATAGATTAACAGATTTTATTTTGTGTTTTCCCCCAAAGCGGATGTGATTTACTTTGTAACCGCGTCTCTCTTCCTGTCAGACCCATGAAATTGCTGCAGAATTGCTGACTAAAACAGACCTGGGCTCTATCTCAGTCAGAGCTACGCTGCCCCCTGCAGGAAATCATCCCCATTGACTTTCAATAAGCGCTAAACGCCACCACCTCTAAGGCACGATTTTCTGTCGGACTGGACGCAAAATCGGATTTGGTGTGTTCTGGGCTTTACATATGAGCTGAACCAATTCTACGACTGTTTCTGCTGACATCTCGTCACCGTACCTCATTACTCCTCCATCCATGACTCCTCAGACCAGTTTCCATCACTACCCTCTTTGTAAAGTCTTTGTTTATTATTAATTTTTTTAATAACTCCATATCTGCATATTTTGTCTGTATGTTTGCATGTTTATGTGTAACAACCGGTCACCAAGACTGTACCGTGCATGTATGAAAAAACACTACTTAGCAATAAAGAACGTTTTGGTTCTTATTATGAAAGCCTGACATTTGCACATAATTTCATTCATGGCTTAAATACTTTAAATCGGTGTGGAAAGAAAAATCCATTTTAGAAAGCAGACATGGAGCAAACAAGCTGGAAAATCCCCACAAAGTTTATAATCAAAACTTCTGCAATGTGAGGAGAGATGCTATAGCTTCTGTCTATGATGGACTAAACTGGTGTGACATATGAGGGGTTCTGAGTGGAGCTGAAAATCAAATGAACAAAAGGAAAGATAGCAAGAGAATTTACCTTCCATCTCTGTCCCAGTCATAAACGTCCACCTTCACTGTCCTGGAGGGAGAGGAGATGAGGGGGTCCAGGTGAGAATGAGGGAGGAAACATTAACAAAACGGCATGTTAAGTCAAAAAAGCAAAGTTTTCTGTGGGAGCTTAAAAGGAACCGTGAGTTAGAAGACATGAGGCAGTGTTTCTCAGCTTTACTTGTACAGAGCCAACAAAAGACAAAAGAAAGGTTTGTGCTGATTAATGTATCTGTTATGTAATCTGTATTTTTTTGGGAGTTGTTAATCTAGCTGATCACAGATGCTGCTGATTAAACTGTCTCAACAGATGGCCCGTGATGACAGGTTGTAAATTAGCACTATAGAAAAAAGTGAATAGAATTAAGTTGAACAGAAAGAAAACATTGAACTCTGAACGAAACGTTGACTTTACTATTTTACCCCATTCGAATATGTGATCATTCCAATTAAAAAGAATTATGCAATGCCAGGTGGGCCCTTAACCA
>NW_015150458.1:74133-75317 GCF_000732505.1 Cyprinodon variegatus | reverse complement strand
GTACCTAATAAAGTGGCCGGTGAGTGTATATCTCCACTAAAAGACGTCCACCGCATAAAGAAAGAGTTAATTGTCGGTACAAGGTTCAGAAAGAAGCTCCTATTAATTCTCTTCTGTTTGAAATAATTTAACAAGACTGCCTATCAAACAAATCTTTATCATGTTTTTCTTGAGCCACAGAGATATTTCCTGTGCATGATGCATGAGCAGGTTCTGCAGTTTTCCTCAGTGATGGTCTCAATAACACCAGCGCTGGCCTTAGTAACTTCACAGCCGACTGCTGGCATTATTCTGACCTGCCACAGGAGCTGGTTTCGTCTTGCTTGCAATATTTGAATGTTAAATCAGAGCATCAACTGTCCTTCAGATTACACCATTTTAACCCTCTCATGCATGAATTAAACTCAGCCGGGATCTTTTTTACAAAGTGTTTTTTATAAATTCTAAGGAATGTTAAACAAGGTTCTATAAAGGTTTCTATAAAGAAATATTTATCTGTCCACTCCAGTGTACTTTATGCATTTTATCATGTTGATATTGTTGTAATTAATTTTTCTAGTTTTGGAATGGTTTTTCCTCTGATCCCCTGCAAAAAACGAAATATCCGAGGTGTTTGGTGTTTTTCCCATTTTCAGCCATCTTGTTTTCAAAGCCTTTTTGTTTCCAATGCAATGATCAACGAGTGGGATTTTTCTGTATGGGATGATGCAATCGCTTCCACTAGATCAGTGCCTAAAATTCAAGGCAAATATATAGAAATAACACTTTGTACACTGTAGTGACCACTATGCATGAAAGGGATGATCTGGATGCATTGGCAAACACCGGCATCAGACCTCTCAATTCAATTTAATTCAATTCAGTTTATTTCTATAGCGCCAATTAACAACACGTCATCTCAAAGCACTTTCCAGTTCACCAGATCATCCAGTCAGATTTACTCAAAGTTTTCTATCTAAGGAAAACCAGCTGATTGCATCATTGACTCTTCAGCAAACCCTCACACTAAGTGCTTAGAGCTAGAAGCATACTAAGATTATGACTCTCCAATCTGAATATCGCTCAAAACACCTTAAACTGCTGTGCATGAGTGCATCATAATCAAAATGCAACAATTTAGGATCAATGCATGATCCTACCTTTTCCAGGATCAACCTGGAATGAGTGCAGATCAGCTTGGTTTA
>NW_015150458.1:66835-68425 GCF_000732505.1 Cyprinodon variegatus | reverse complement strand
AGAAATCTGAATCCCATCATGACAAAAGCAGTGGGGCACATCTGAATGGGAGAATAATTCCTACATCTGTGACTCATTTTTTTATTTTTCTGATTACAGTTTTTGATCCTGTTCGTCCAGAGAGGGAGGCTGCAAGGAGACTTTTTTTCTCTCAAACAGGGTTCTCGACCAGTGACTGACTACTTCATCAATTTTCATGCCTTGAGGTCCAGTTGTCTTTGGAATAAGGAGGCTTTATTAGATTTTTTTTCTTTATCAGGGTCTGTCAGATGATATTAAGGATGAGATTGCTACCCGTGATGAGATTGCTACCCGTGATCCTCCCAAGACCCTCTAAGGTCTGGAACAGTTGGCTTTTCAGATTGATTAACGCCTTCGTGAAATAAGAAGAAACAGGTCTACTTTCTATCAAAGAAGGGTCCCCACTGTCCAGGTCAGTCCATGCAATATGAACCAAGCCTCTGCATCTCCTGCTGCGTTACCTAAGGAACCCATGCAGTTGGGTAGGACCAGACTTTCTGCTGAAGAAAGGGAGAAAAGGTTCAGAGACCGCTGTGTTTCTACTGTGGTGAGAGGAATTGCCTTTGGCTGTCCGTTAAAAGGACAGACTCAGTAAAGCCGAGGGGGTCTTTACTGAGTCTAATCTAAGGTCCAGGAAACCTCCTCACAATCAGAGCACCGTCCCATTTCCTGAATTCTCTCAACTGCAGTTTCCTGTTTTCATTGATTCTGGGGCTGATGCTGACTTTATAGATGTCAACCTGGCTCACAGGCTTCATCTGGAGGTGGAGTCCCTTGAAGAACCACCACTCTAAGCGAAAAGGTGATGGCAGTTAGCTGCTCATATACTCCTCAGAGGTGATGAGAGATTTGTTGCATGTGTGGGTAATTGAGAAGTGTAGGCAAGCCCCCCAAGACAGAAGTAACCCAATGGCACCATCTGGTGGACGAACAGTGGAACTGAAAAAGAACACAAACTAACCCCACAAACTGGAACCACAACAGGTAGAGTTATTAGACAGCATGGGATTAATTTCCACTGTTATGCTGATGATACCCATCTGTATCTGTCTATAAATCCAGATGAAGCTAACCCATTACATAGATTACAGGCATGTCTGAAGACATAAAAACCTGGATGACTCTTAACTTTCTGCTCCTGAATGCAGACAAAACAGAAGTTATAGTCTAAAAAGCTTCTAGTTAGAGTGGCTCAGGTTATCCTGAGCTATCTCTATAGTTATGCTGCTATAGGCTTAGACTTCTGGAGGACATAGGGACCCCTTTTTCATAATTCTGCTTCATTCTATCTCTATTCTCCCAATTTTCAGAATCTGTTAGTTCAATCTCTAACGTTCTGCTCTCTCTGCCTTTTCTCACAGTAGCTTCATCTTGTCTGTTCCTGTTTGGCTGTGACTCCATCCTGGAGAGAAATATCAGTTGTGCTGCTGCCATCAACACTTTTGTTTATAGATGTTGGAGATCAGTCTGTTTATCAGTGTAGTCCTGTTTCTCTGACTGTGACTGGCTGAATGTGCTCTCTTCATCCTCTGACATGGAAGCTGGCTCGGAGCTCGTCTGCCTGTCTGC
>NW_015150458.1:62445-64280 GCF_000732505.1 Cyprinodon variegatus | reverse complement strand
GTTTTTCACTTATGCTTTATGTTATGTTACTCTGTAATATCGAGATTTATATAGTTTTTGAATTCTTAGATTTACGCTTCCTTGTTATCTCTTATCAGCTTTTTGCTATTATTTATTTCTTGGTCTAGTTTTAGTTATTTATTCATTCTCCTATCCTTAGGTGAGGTTTTCAATGACTTCATTTATCTC
Organism: Cyprinodon variegatus; assembly: GCF_000732505.1. Taxonomy (NCBI): domain Eukaryota; kingdom Metazoa; phylum Chordata; class Actinopteri; order Cyprinodontiformes; family Cyprinodontidae; genus Cyprinodon; species Cyprinodon variegatus. The sequence goes on along the minus strand of NW_015150458.1, from coordinate 64,091 downwards.
CAGTCCCTTTTCTTATCCTCTACTTTTCTCTTGGTTAATCCTTATTTTGTTGTCATTTGTTTTATTTCCTTTAGCTTTATTTATTTGTTGTTCAAATCATATCTTGATTGAATTAAAAAGTCAACACAAACAACAAACAGAACAACAAAGCCACATTAAATATTACCTCTAACTATCTGTTTGTACATATACTTATAGACATAAAGCACGCACACATCCGTTAGGCAAAAAGAAACATTCATGGTCCAAAAACATTCGCTAGCCAATGTTTTTCTTCGCCATCCCTTTCATCATAATAGTCGTAAGTCTTTTACCTACGTACTTAAAGAAAGCGGTCCAAATCTTACAAAACTGGCAATCAGTGTACTTTGCATTGTCTCCGGCTGTATCCTGGCTCCTCTGTGCTGATCGTTACATTCTCTTTTGATTCGTATATTATTTTAATGTTGATCCGCCGTGGGAGTTAAAGGACTGGGTGAGAGTTTAAGTGAACTAATGGTATCAAAACTATTAATTTAAACCCAGTTTAAAAAACTGCTTTTAAGTGGTCTTTTATTTCTGTAATTAAAGAGCAAAGATTCATAGTTTAAACATGGAAACAAATCAATGAAATCGACAGATAATAAAATGTTCTGATCTAACACAGCTTCAGTGAAAAACTGAAATTGAACCAACAACCTCAGATGTCTTCCTACGGTCAGCTAATGGTTCACAGCTCCTGTGTGGATGTTCATTATATAACGTGGCAGATTCATAGGAAATGTTTCAAATACAACTTTGTTCTCACCTGTCGTAGTCACCGTTACAGAGCGCTCGGACCGGGATGATGAATGGCTGCCACACAGGGTTGAGATTATTCTTGATCACCTCTGTTTTGTGGCAGATGGTAAACCTGGTAACACATAATAAACATAATCAGAAAATGAATTGATTTTAAGCAAAGAGACGAGTCAAAGATACACAAAGCAAACAATAGATTTTAGACCTTCTTTAATATAACTGTGGAAACCTACTACCACCAGCACACTGTCTAAGTCTGCTGTTGGCCATAGATCTACTGGCAGATCTTCAATTGCTTTGAGTAACAAGACGGAAAACACCTCTAACCTAGATACAAGTCAGAAATGTTGGCTGAACGCCTAATAGGTGGATTGCAACTAAAAACAAACTTACGTTCCATCTTCATTGCTCCGGTAGAAGACGAGGAAAGGATCCGATTTGCCAAAGAAATCCTTTTTATCCAGCTTGTTGGCACAGAACTGCATGGTGGCTATGTCCTTAAACAACAATGCTTGTTTTTAGAACCTACGCAACCTGTGGCACACTTTAGTGTTTATACTGCTCAGACTTTGTATTCATATCAGAAAACTGTTATAACTAATTAAATAACTATACTAAGTTCCCACCGGATGCGACTAAAGCAGCAGAAACATTTGGTTTACATGCAGTCAATGGTTGACAAAATGTTGTTTTTTTCAAAGCCATTTAATTCAATGAGCTTTAGGGTCTGCTCTTTGTTATAGGCATTTACAGGCTTCACCCTTTCTAAGAAAGCTCTAAAAAAGAAGACATAAAAACCTGGATGACTCTTAACTTTCTGCTTCTGAATGCAGACAAAACAGAAGTTATAGTCTTTGGACCAGAGT
>NW_015150458.1:56370-60021 GCF_000732505.1 Cyprinodon variegatus | reverse complement strand
GAGATATCAAAAAAGTACTCCAGAGTGTTGTTCAGCATGGGGGTGAGTAGAAAATGAAGGCTAATCATGTTTTGGGTGCACTATTCCTTTAAAGCCAACATTACAGGGGCAAGTTTGTGCAACAACTGAGGGACGTGAGGGCCAAAAAGAGCAGGGATCCAGGTGGAAAAAAGGTCCCAGCGTTCTTGCGCACCTCGCTCTTCTAGCTGGTCCATCTTGATCACTGATTTTCCCGAAATAATGGTCATAAAAACAAAACAAGCCAGTAAGGTCTCAAACAGGATGTAGATTTGCCCAATCAGAGACCTCCTGTCTGCAGTTGGGAGAGGTGCACCAGAATGTCTGTGGAAGGGGGCGGGGCACATCTGCGTAAAGTACGACAAACATGCAGATGACCTGGTTTCTGGGTTGAAACCAGCCTTCACTCAGGCATGATTCGCCCTCCTTTTGGCCACTTTTGAATAAATAAAGACAAGATTTCTTTGGTTGGCAATTAATAGCTGTGCTGATAATCTAGCCTAAGTCAGTAAATTGGTGGGAATAACTGGATTTTAACAGCTGGTCCAGAAGCCACTGGGAATGTGAGAGGCTAAGAATCCAGGTGAGTAAGCGGATTACAGTTATTATTACTCAACTAAGAACATTCAATTGGTTTTACCCTTCAATTTGGATGATTTATCAATTAACTACAATTTCTAGTCATAGTTAATTGTGTATTCATAATCTAATAGTAAAATATCACAACAGCACTATATAAATGGACTAAATTGAAGTGAGTTAATGTCTGTGGCAATGTGTTTCACTTGGCAAATTCAAAAATTGAATCTAGAATGTAAATATCATGAAATACAATAATAATTGAATAATAATAATAATATGACTAAGATTCTTTACTCTTTGAAACAATGTTTGATGTGTTTTTTTCATTTTATCAGTAAAAAGATGAGGTTTATGGTTAAATACTAACCCGGCAGTTGCTGAGCTCTTCGGCTGTGAAGATGATGGTTCCACACTTCTTACCAGGGATTCCTCTGTCAGCGACACGAGCAAAGAAACAAAACAAGCACAAAAAAACCAAAGCATTAACTTTTTCATCAAGACATTTGTTGTTCATCTTATATGAAGTTAAGCCTCAAAACAGTTGAGTGAAAATAATAAAAAATTAAAAAAAATCCAAAGCTTAAAGCCCTGATTCTTTTAGCTTTAATGGCAGCTTCACTGCAGAGAAATGGTGGGAAAGTGGACAAAGAGGGGAGTTATCCCCTCTAGGGGTTTCTCACATGCAATGATGCTTCTTTTTTCCACCATGGGCAGTGATAATCAGTCAGCGCTGCAGTGAAGGAGCCGTCATTTTGAAAGTGTGAGTAGAAAGCAAAAAAGAGTGGAGGTTCTAAGAAACATAATGACCCAGATTCCCAGCTGATCAAGCTGAGCTGGCTTGAGTTTCTGTCTTTAATGTGAACCAGTGACTCAGAATGGAGTATCCCATCAGGGTCTCCAGACTATAAAATGGGCCTATTTACCCCATATACTCCAATACCCCAGTTTTTCCTGTAAAGGGCTGATAGAGAACAACAACATGATTAAAAGTTTCCAAGTGAGGATAGAGAGTGGTGTAAACCGTTCTCATCCTCTTCATAAATCCCTGTGGTTGTTAAGTAGCTCTCCACCCCACAGCACGACACGGCACTTGGTTCCATCCACTTGAAGCCACGCCGCTGCTATGCACGCTTTGATTAAAATGCTAGCTGAAATATGAAGCTGCTGCTGTAAAATCTGGGATCCACTCAGAGATGTAAAGATATTCCAGTGCATGCATGGCATGCAGTATGCTGAAAGGTAAACTAATCTCCCTGACAGACTGGGGTCTGTGCCTGCTACTTTTTTCCTACTGTTCTGTGAACATGGTCACGTAAACCCAAGGTCTGCTGAGACACCTTGACTTGAAGGGAAATTAATTCCACTCATCCCATTTCTTTTCAAAGCAGTTTTGGTTTTTAATCAATCTCTCCTGACCTTCCAGCTTTACCAAAGGATACTAACAGAGATGCATGAGCATTTGTATAAAGCTAAATTACTTTTCACTAAAAACACAGAAGACAATCGTGAGATATTTTCTCTTGGAGGAGTAAAGCACCACTCAGTGTCTGTGGGTATATGTGTATACTTCTTCATGGGCGTTTTTCGTGGTTTATTTACTGACCTTCTGAGGACCAACAGGGCTTGGTATGCAGCGAATCAACTTTAGCTAATGGAAAATGTTGATAACCATTAAGGGAAATGTTGGGGTTAGCAATAAATGAAGCAAATAAAATGAATGTAAGCTTACAGATATGAACCTGAGTGTGTGTCTAGTGGGGTTTCCCACAGAAGAAGGGTTATTTTTTCAGATAACACTTCTCTCATCCTACACCTCTCGTGTAAATCCCTTCTGCTGTTTATTATACTACGATGCACACGGAGGATTATGCAATTCCACTGAGGCAAAATCCCAAATTTATTTCATTTTACACTTAACTGAATGTTGGTTATTGATAATACTCTTCATTAAAACAACATCACTTAAAAAAGAGAAAATCTTTCAGAACCAAGGCCAGCTCCGTCTATCTATTAAACCCTTACAGGACACGGCACAGGGCTAATGGTCCCACCTCAATCTGAGCTCTAGCTCTGCCTCAAACAACACGCTTCTCGGTTTTATGTTAAAAGCAAACATAAAGCTGCCTCATAAGTAGTTATCTTGGTATAAATACTGTTTTGTTTATCTCAATTTAACATAAAGACAGAAAACAAAATGCTGACATTAGCAGCCGGAGTTGTGCAGGTAGTTTGGAGGTTGGTTGAGGACCCAAATGCAGAGATGAGGGAAGCAGAAATGAGTTCTTGCAGGTTTAATAAAATAAAAAGGACAACAGAAACAAAATACATGAATCAAACCCAAAAAAAACAGCAGACATCAGGAGAAAGCACACATGGAGAGCCAAGTAACAACAAGGAACCAGCACTGAAGAGCTGCAGGAGAGTATATATGGGATCCAGAACAAAGACTGGGCTAATCAGCTGATATGAAGCAGCTGTGGATGGAAGAGACCAGAAGGGAGCTAGGGAAGACGAGAAGGGCACAAAGTGACAACAGAGAGTAACTAAAAACTGCTTAAATATAACACAAAATGGAAACTCAACCAAAGATCAACAAAACAGAATGACTTAGATAACTGAGCACTCAAAGTCCAAAAGGGGAGAACCATAACACGTATATGGAGGTAATTTGGACTTTTCAAAAGTCCATTTTGGTCCCCTACACTTTTTAATGTCCAAATAAAACTTTTACGCTACAGAACACAGACAGCAGGGTTAGGGTTAGCACTAGGACCAAGCAGAAAACTGCAGCTGAAGCTGAAGAGTGCTTCCCTGAATTTTGACACTTTACCAACATCTGATTAGTGTGGAGTAAGAAATGTTGAGATATGTCTGTTCTTAGCCTCACAGACTCCAAACGAAGGTCGTGAGAGATAAGGATAAGTTACACAGCCTCCTTCATGGCATGAAGGGGAGGACTGCTGTTTTGAGAAAATCCATCTTGCCAGCGAAAGTTATATAAACCTATATATTTGTAAGGTATAAATGTAGGTACTGAGCTTGCTGCAGTTA
>NW_015150458.1:52430-55327 GCF_000732505.1 Cyprinodon variegatus | reverse complement strand
TACTTCGTTACTTCCCATCTCTGCCGATTATATCGTGCATCCCTAATGTTTTCCTCTCTTGGTTCACGTAATCTAGAAGGATTGTAATATCAGCTGTATTAATTCACACCAACCTTTGAATTGGTGCCATGTGGGTGCGTGTGTTTGTGTTTGGTTATTAGACTCGCAGCCAGGTTGTCTGAAAAATGTAATAGAGAAAGAATACCTAATTCTGAAAGTATATATGCTCATAAATCACAACCATAAATCAGCAAAACTACTTATAATAACTATCTGAAAATATAAAGGTCTCCTATCGGTTGTAAAACATCTTCAGGTGTAAATATGTAAATATAGGAACAACAGTTGACTCTTCCAAAACATCTGGCTGCCCACCTGTATCCCATACTCTATTATAAAGCTAAGGAATCATTTTCTTACCCCTCATAATCTTTTTAACATGCCATATGTTATCCGATCTCTCCCTGGTATTGACTCTTTATTTCTTTATTCAATTCAACCATAGAAAAAGACACATTTATTAAATCGTCCCTACCATCTTCACTGCTTTGGACATTATATGCTCTATTCTGTATTGTAATACCTCTCTGGCTAACTTAGCTTTACTGTGCACTTTAGGGTTCTGACTAAGAGCTCTGCTTTATCTACATTCTCAGTTATTAATACTTCTCCATCTCTTAATACTGGGTATCCAACATCTCTCCTATTCCAACTATTTTTTTTATTTGTACTCCATACTTTACATAATGGTGTAGTTTGTCCAATTGACTCACAATATCTATTCCAATATACTTTCTTTGCTTGTTTAATGATTCTTCAAACAACACCCTGAAGTTGTTTATAAGCAATTAGATTCAAAAAATTCATAGTCCTCATTTAACACTCTAAATGCCTTATTCCTACTTCTTAGTCCACCATGGAACAATATTTCTCCTTATAGTACCCTTACTCCTTGGATTGTTACCTGAGCAGCAGCTAGGATTGCTTTACTTATATCTGCATTTAGCTTGTTAACCCCATAAACTAATTTAACTTATTATAACTTTTCATCTGCAATGACAGAAAACAGCCCAGTCTGTCTGCTTTAATTCCCATACACCCACATTTCATTCCTGCAAATCTTTACAGCTATGAATCTCTTCCAAAACTGGAAAATGATCACCGCCAACAGTGCTGTCTGAACCACTTCCAATTGATTATTCCTGCTTAATTCTGTGATTCTAATGTCAGATCAAACACTGACTTTGTTCCTTCTGCTGCATTAACCCTTGTCCCTAACTCATCATTTCAACACACTAATTTGTTATCATCCAAAACCTCCTCTGTCACTTCTCCATTAATATCACTATCCATCCCCATAAAGTACTATGTGCATTAAAGTCACCACAGCAAATTACATTATCCCACCTTTCTACCATAGTGACATAGCAATACAATGATCCAAGTGTCATAGGCTTTATTGTAATCAGTCCAGGCAGTGCTTAGGTTAGTGTTTCGGGTTCGGCAGTCTTAAGCAACTGGTCCATCTACCAGGAGTTGGTGTTTGGCAGCTCTGGTGTTTTTGCCAATTCCCTTCTGAGCTGTGCTCATGTATTGATCCATGTGCCCGCTTATCTTAGCTGCTATGATCCAGGACCTGAGCTTCCATGTTGTGGAGAGGCAGGTTATGGGGCGATAGTTGGACGGTACTGTACCCTTTGAGGAGTCCTTCAGGATCAGGATTGTGCACCCTTCGTTTAGCTATTTAGGGTTGTTCCCATCTCTCAGCAGCTGGTTCATTTGTGCTGCCAATCGTTTGTGGAGAGCCGTGAGTTTCTTAAGCCAGTAGGTGTCTATCATGTTGGGGCCTGGTGCTCTCCAGTTTTTCATGCCTGAGACTCTTTCTTGGATGTCTGCCACTGTGATGGTGACTGGATCCTGTTCAGGGAGGTTGCTGTGGTCCTCTCAGAGCTACCAGCCACTGTGCCTCCCTGTTTTGTGCTGCCTCTTTCCTCCATATGTCTTTCCAGTACCGTTCCGTGTTCGGTGGGGTTGTTCTACTATTGTCCCCCTGCCACTAAGCGTACACTTTCCCTGGTTGAGTTGTGAACAGACGTTTACCCGTCTGGCTTCATTGTCTCTTGTTTATCTCTTTAGGCGGCTGGTTGAGGCTTGGAGTCTTTGTTTGGCTGTTTCCAGTGCCTCAGGTATGGGCATCTGGCTATACTTGCTCTCAGACATCCTTAGCATTTAGCCTCGGTGGTTAGGGTTACATATATATATATATATATATATATATATATATATATATATATATATATATATATATATATATATGTATACACACGACGTTTCAAAGGTTTGGGGTCACCGAAACAATTTTGTGTTTTCCTGAAAAGTCGCACTTATTCACCACCATACGTTGCGAAATGAATAGAAAATAGAGTCAAGACATTGTCAAGGTTAGAAATAATGATTTGCATTTGAAATAAGATTTTTTTTTACATCAAACTTTGCTTTCGTCAAAGAATCCTCCATTTGCAGCAATTACAGCGTTGCAGACCTTTGGCATTCTTGCTGTTAATTTGTTGAGGTAATCTGGAGAAATTCCCCCCCCCCACGCTTCCAGAAGCAGGTTGCATGGGCTTCTTGCGTCCCATACGGTCAAGCTGCTCCCACAGCAGCTCAATGGGGTTCAGATCTGGTGACTGCGCTGGCCACTCCATTACCCATAGAATACCAGCTGCCTGCTTCTGCTCTAAATAGTTCTGCACAATTTGGAGGTGTGTGTAGGGTCATTGTCCTGCTGTAGGATGAAATTGGCTCCAATCCAGCGCTGTCCACTGGGTACGGCATGGCGTTGCTAAATGGAGTGATAGCCTTCCTTATTCAGAATCCCTTTTACCCTGTACAAATCT
>NW_015150458.1:48540-51104 GCF_000732505.1 Cyprinodon variegatus | reverse complement strand
TATATATATATATATATATATATATATATATATATATATATTATTCTGTTGATTATTCTTTAGCTCAATCGATTAATGGGATAGCTAAAGGTTCCTTAAAGAACACTTTTTACGAAATTAAACCAGTTGAAACTAACATATCTCCACTTAAGGTGTTCTGGATAGAGCAGATTGACAGATTAAAATGTTTTTTTTGTTTTATATTAAATGGAAAATCTTTATTTATTTATTTATTTTACAATTTTGATATTATTACTGCTCTGTCTCTGTCACTGAATTGGCCAAGGACTCCCACTTCAAAGAGAAATGTGACTGAAACCACTCTGATGAGGGAGTAAATGACCCATTAGGACCCCCTAACAACCATTAAACCCCCCAGGTGACCTCCTTGGCCAACCCAGTAGGAGGGATCTTTTGTTTGCCCTAATTCTTTGTTCCACCAACAAAATACCTATTCTCAGTGCTCCCCACCACAAGTTAAACCTGAAGCCTCTTGGATGAGAGGAGAGATGTCTTCTAGAAAACTTCATGTCCAGTTTATTAAACTGAAACTTTTTCAAGCTTCACCATGATCTGGATGACTGAGAATCGTCACAGATATATCTAAATTTAACAGCACTTATTTTAGGCCTGTGAAGTGCAAAACAACTTCAGATTATTTCTACTAAACATTAATTACTTTTAATATTTAGTGCATATTAAAGCTTCTCTAAATTGAGTACTAGTTTAATTGGAGACACAAAAGATTTTTCAGCTCTTGGTGAAAAATATCGTTGCTTTCTGCTCAGAAGGCATCACACAAGGACACATCACAACAAAGCTCCGCTCATCCAACAACATTTATCTGGAACATCAAAGTCATATCCTGCCAGCTTGGATGTTACTATCAGATGATGCCTTGTGAAGCTTTGCGATTTGAGCTAAAATCAGTAGTGGAATGAGGTGACAAACATCACAGGGACCACTGACAGAAACCTGTAAACAGGAGAAACATTAAGGATCCCTCTACACATGGGATGTTAATATTCCACCAGTTGGACCACTAAGTGCTGGAATATCCTCTATTTGCCTGTAATTATTAAAATAACTTTATAATACATTTGGTTACAATTTTATTGAAGATTCAACTTCTGCAGAAATGCATCAAACATAGGCTCTGAGTCTAACAGATATCTGCAGAGCCACAACCCACAGCTCTGAGACACAGAGAAAATGAGTTACAGTACTGATAGGCTGATGCCATCATGTCCTCTGAGAACTTCTGGCTCGCAGCACTTTAAGTACGAATCCTGAGCACAAGCTGGCCTCTTTTCCCACCATGTCGACACCAGTCTGAATTAATAATGGCTTGAAGCAGAAAAGAAGGAACTGCTAAAGAGCAGAGGAGCCGTCCATGTGTTTCCTATTATAAAGAAAATGTTAAAATCCAACACATGCAGATTTTATCAAAGATGTTCTTCTGTGTGTCCATCCGAAAGAGGACAGAAACCCTACAGAGTTGCATGTCAAAAACAAAACAACGTAGCTAAGAAGAAAATGAAAATGAGTCCTTCAGCGCTCAGAAAAAATTTATATCTGACAAAAACCTGGATCTGAATTAAACAGCAACAATACATTGAAACGTCCCTACTACCCCAGGAAGAAGGAGAAAAGTTAAAAATAGAAGGGAACGAGCTGGAAATATTTCACTTCCTCCTCCTCACGGTTAGCCTGTTGGACATTGTTAAGCAAAGTAATGCAAGAATAACACCAGCCCTACTGTGCATAAGTTCAATTTTCTCTAAATGCTTTTTCAATTCAAGGTTTGTTCAATAAACTAAATCAGTTCTCATTTGCATGGTACAGTATTATCATGTTGGATGTATTTCATAAACAGGAACTTCACAGACAGATCAAATGATATAATTTTGGCCCATTTTTAGATCAGAAGAAGCATTGTTGTCACATGTGGGGTTAGGGTTAGATCGACCGGTAAATCACGAGGTTTGCTTTTTGGCTCAGCTCTCTCTTCACCAGAATAGACCAGTACAGCGCACGCTTCACAGCAGACGCAGCACCAATCCGCCTATCAATCTCCCGCTCCATCTTCCCCTCATTTGTGAACAAGACCCCAAGATACCTAAACTCTTCTAATAGGGGCAGTACATCCTCCCCAACCCGGAGAAGGCACACTACCCTTTCGTGGCTCAAGACCATGGTCTCGGATTTGGAGGCACTGATCCTCATCCCGGCCGCTTCACACTCGGCTGCGGACCGCTCCAGTGAGAGCTGTAGATCACTGATGAAGCCAACAGAACCACATCATCTGCAAATAATGGAGACATAATCCTAAGGCCACCAAGGCAGATCCCCTCAACACCTTGGCTGCGCCTAGAAATGCTGTCCATAAAAGTTATGAACAGAATCGGTGACAAAGGGAAACCTTGGCGGAGTCCAACCCTCACCGTCTACACCATCTACCCAAAAAAAAGAGAATAACTAAAAAGAAAGAAAGAAAGAAAGAAAGAAAGAAAGAAAGAAAGAAAGAAAGAAAGAAAGAAAGAAAGAAAGAAAGAAAGAAAGAA
>NW_015150458.1:38056-46140 GCF_000732505.1 Cyprinodon variegatus | reverse complement strand
GTGTGAGGGATTGCGGAAGAGTCAATGAGTCGATGCAATCAGCTGGTTTTCCTTAGATAGAAAACTTTGAATCAATCTGTCTGGATGATGTGATTGAATTGTCTCTGCACTATATAAATAAACTGAATTTAATTGAATCATGGATGGCAGATACATTTCCTCATACTAAGTCATGCAACAACACGGTTTTAGTGACTGACACAGACATTCAGAGAGAGAACGTCAGAGCCCACCTTTAAACACTGGCAATAAACTTTTCAGGTCACGTCAAATAGCTGGGTTTGATGATTAAGTCAGGACTTTTATATACCAAATTAAGGATGTTACCAAAAATATTATCTGATCATCTTATTGCCAAAGTTTGACAATTTTCTTTCCAGTCCAGTGTTAGGAACTTAATTCAGATGTTTTAGAAGTTAAAGATTGTACAGTATTCTCTCAAGTCTTCCTAAAACAAATGTAACTCCATTCAGATTCAGGAATGTTTACAAGTCTGTCTACCAAATGAAAGCCAAGTCAGCAAAGGGTTAGTCTTTTCCATTGATGTTTAAATTAAGCTATCAAAATTTCACTTTCAGTTATGTAATTTTTCAACTTTGATTTAAATCTGAACTTGATTTTCACGGGTTTTTAAATGTCCAGAACAACAGTAAAGGAAACAGTTGTTTCTGCAAAAACATTTATGCATTTATAGAAATATTTATACTATTAAAAAAACTGGTTTGAGACAATAACAATCCACTTTAGCTCTAAAGTTCCATAAAAGAACTTTAGAGCTAAAGTTCATGCTAATTTCTGAAATCAAACTTAGACTATATTTAATCTGCTTACCTTCTGCTCAGCAGGTCAGGAGGCAGTGAGAGAAGATTGAACAGAAGTTACACAGGAAGCAAAAGCAAACATCTTTATTTATCCTTAGTTCAGAAACAGGGATACTTTATAAAAACACCTCTTGGACGAGAAATTAGCACTAAAACATTTTACCAGCCTTAGCTGTTCATGTCTAAGTGGTTGTCATGCATCACAATAAACCCTCATTTTTTTTTTTTTTTTTGTTATTATCTAGTTTTAAAAATGTTTAAACTGAGCTTTATAAATAAATAAACAAACGGGACATAAACCTTGAAGTAACAGAAGAGCCTTTGCTTCCATGGGACTTTATTACTGTTTCCTGGCTCTTGTTTTTTTAGGCTTTTTATACAGAAGCCATAGTTTAATACGTTTATTCTAACAGCTGTCCTCCCATTAGGCTTGGAAGACAGAGAAGAAAGAAAAGCAGGAAATAGAAGAGAACCAGCCTCTACTACTGACCCATGTCAGTTTTTAACATTTTAAAACTACTTACATGTTTGGACAGGTTGCAGCTCCTCATGTCCACATTGTACCTACAGTTCAACCAAACAAGATTCTTTAGTGCTTTTACAATGTAACATAGAAAACAAGAAACTTCAAATAACTAAAATAGATATTTTTTTAAATAAATGTTTTAAAAACTTTTTTTTTATTATTTTAATGTTTGTTACATCCTTCAACATTTAAACATACAGTAAAACCAGTGATGACAGTGTCAGTACTGTAAAGTGTACAACATTGAGTGATTGTACAGAGAAGGACTTGGGTTTTTAACATTTAACCATGAACCCCTCCCAGCCCTGCCGTACTCCCCCCACCTCCGCCAGCAGATGAGACTAAAGAGAAGAAAAAAAAGAAAAAAATTCTCACACACTGCATCTATTTTCTGGATCAATAGTGTTTGAGTCTTTCCTCTCTGGTTTTAAAAACGGTTCCCATGTACTTTCATACGCCTCAATCTGGCCGTTTATTTTGTGTATGAGTCGTTCGTAAGAGGTGGTCTCGAAAAGTGCTGCGTACCATTCCGAATATGTAGGGGTGTGTTAAGTTTATTCAATGATGATTATAAAGTTATTGTGTACATATGTAACATTGGAGAAATGAGATGCTTCACTCTGTTTACTGCAAACGGTCATGCAACGGCGGTAGAAAATTGCTGATGTTTGTGCAAGGCTAATCACAGTTATCAGGAGACCACTCTATTCTGTGATTCAATCAGAGGAGCATTTTGTCCTATGACCTGATCAATTGCCTTGTCAGAAGAACACTCTATTTTGTAACCCACCCCAACTGTTATGATCTGCTAATAAAAAGGCTTTTGCAGAGGAAGTCCATCAGAGAGTAGATGTAGCTGAATGTAGCTCTCTCCTTCTGCAGTAGCCATTAAAAAATCCCTCTTCTGTGTGGACTCGGTTACTAAATTTTTTAACCTAACATTTTGGTGCCGAAACCCGGGAGCCAAGATCCAATTGTCCAGGACCATGTGGGACCAAGGCCAAGAACCTGTCAACAGTCATCCTCCCTTCGCTGGACGGGGCCAGTTTGGTCCAGCCCTGCCCTGGGCATCTTGGTGACGACTCCCGCTGGACTGCTCTACACAGGAAAGGGTAGGCAAAAATCTTTTGATCAAAAGTTGGTCTGGGACCATTTAAGTTACAGCTGTAATCGCAACAATATTTGACCAGACCAAATCTTGTTGACAGATTTGGCATCTGGGTATTCTGTGCGTTAGAGTTTGGGACTCTGTGTTGTTCTCGAGATAGTAAGGTTTGCAGCTGCCGCAGCAGGGATATTTGACGAAACCAAGTTTTGTTGACAGAAGTGGCATCTGGGTATCCGGTGCGTGCGAGGGCCTGGAGTTTGAGACTCCAAAGTGTACACGTAACGATAGGTGTTTTATGTCAATATTGGTCAAAATAAAAAAATACATAATAGGCCTTAAAATAGGAGTGACTGTGTGAGAGTGTGTGAGGAAACAATCGAACCATTGGGTTCTGTTGTTTCATGCTAAAACAGCAGGGGTTTAATACAGTACAGCTCTTGTGGTTGCAGAGGCAATAATTTCTCACCTGAAAAGGTAGAAGCAGAAATTACCACAACAGTTTTTGGGTGCTGTCCTGCTGAATAAACATCCAGTGCGTAGAATACCCTAGGTGTATGTACTGGACTAAATTCTTTAAAATAGGTAAAGGTCAAAATAAATGTAGAGATAATTTAAAATCTACGATTAGAAGTTTGTAGAAGCGCAGGAATCAACAAAAAATAAACACTTGAATATATGGTTTTAAAAAAAATGGGTTTGAGGGACGCCTCTATTCCAAAATAATAAAATAATAAGAACTAAAGAATAAAATAAAAGTAGATACGATGTTAGATACGATGAGTAGATACGATGTTTGTGCGTCCAAAAGATAATGAAACACAGTTTAGAGGGAGACAGCTTAAATCTGCACAAGCGCGGGGGGGGATGTCACTGGAGCGATGACTGCAGCATTGATCCAACTGACAGCCTTCCTAATGCGCCTGCAGGGTCTCCAAAACTATTAGGTTTGGAACCAAAAAATTTAAAATAAATAACCCACCAGAAAATTATTTTAATCATGCAAGCTACATTCAGAGAATAAAAAAAAATTAGAGGAGCAGTTAATTGTGGACTCAGTGGAGGTCCTGGATCTACAGCAACTTTTCTTTTCTTTATTAAACACCTCAGAAAAACCATACTGGCATTTAAACATACAAGGGGTAAAAGTGAAATTTCTGTGGGACACCAGAGCCGATAAATCTGTTCTGAAAGATACATTACCTCAGATTAGACCATGTAATGGTGTTGCAACTTAATCCTTCTGTGTTTTATGCAACATGCTTAGCATTTCTGCTCTATGTCTATCTGTTCCAACTATGGAAACAGCCTTATAAAATTCTGTTTGATGTAAAACCCCAGGTTCAAGATTTAGCATGTGTTAAAATAACTCAGCATTGTTTGCTATCACAATCTGATGAAAATGATTTCAAAGATATTCCAAATGCTTTGTGGTCTACAGAAAAAATAGATATAGGACTGTTGACAACTGTAGATCCAGTTAAAATAGTTCCTAAATCAGGCCAAGGATAAAACAATATCTGCTCAAATGTGAAGCAAAGGAAAGTATAAAACCAGTTATAAAAATTTTAGCGGGTGCAGAAACAAGTCTGTTGCTTGGGCCATGTTATTTCAGAAGAAGGTAAAAAGCTACAAGAATGTCTTTTTAGAATTGTGCAATTACTGCAAGGCTTAGATTCCACATTATGTAAAAAAAACTCAGCTTTTCTTAAGTTTTTTTTTTATGACACACTAGTAGCTATGTCAGAGACAATTTAATGGATCCCAGAAGTAGAACAGCAATTCACAAAGCTAAAAGTAGAACTTTTCTTAGCAACTCTCTTAGCTCTGCAAAATTATCAAAAACCGTTCATCCAAACAGTTGACGGCAAGCAATTTAGAGCTTTACGTCTCAACGCTGGTGAAGAAACCAACCTGATCCAGTCCCTTAGCATCCTGGTTAGTGGGTGCTTCCTTGGAGGGACTGGTCAAGATGGGAAAACTACAGTGGCTCTGCTGCTTGATGGTGACCATTGGACTGGTGCTCTTAAGGACTCAAATTGACCGCCAGAAACAAAGGAAAACCAGAATGGTTTTTGACGGATCCACCGCAAGTCATCCCTACAGTGCCAAGATGTGGTGGCAGCATTCCAAGCGCGTTGCTGAAGGTTTGAACAAAACAGACTGTTATGTTTGTACTCATACAGACGCTCTGGATGAGTTGAAGATTTAAAGAGGTATGTTGACCATAACACCTCCGGTGCAACTCCAGCACCATGGACAAGTTGTTTCACCATGGGATCATGGTGGCAGGTGCTGATGAAGATAGCTTTACCATTTGTAGGATTGTTCTTATATTTTTCCTTTTTATTTTTTGCGTAATACCATGTCTCCAGTCAATGATTCAGAGAATGATAGGATCCACTCTAATCCAGTATTCAGCTGTAACTTATGTTCAACTCTGCCAAGATGCTGGTGAAGATACTGATGGTGTGACAACTGTGTAATCTGTTACAGGGATAATGATCGCTTCCTCTGGGAGGATCGGGTAGGAATTTTTCTCTATTGGAGAGGTTTTGCCTACTCAAGGGACAGATTTTTGAAGCTTTTTACATTCTTGATAAATCTTACATTTTCGCTTAAGTTTTACATTTTACTTATTTTCATATTTTTGTTTTTTGCATATTGATCTTTGATTATTGAATTTCCTATCTGCAATGCATTTATGATGTGTGTAGTAAAAATCTTTTTAAAAGTGCTACATGCTAATGTTTATATGCACAACAGGAGGGAATGTTAGGTTTATTCAATGATGATTATAAAATTATTGTGTGCTTATGAAACATCTTGTGATTCAGTCAGGAGACCATCCTGCCTTGTCATTGTAGTGCAGCACCCTGTCTTCATGAACTGATCAATTGTTCTGTCAGAACAATACTCTGTGTGTAATCATGTGTCATGTTCTGTTAATAAAACGCTCTGCGGAGGAGGTCCAGTGGGAGACAGTGTGTTTGAGTCTGGGGTTCAACTGTCTCTCCTTCGGCAGAAATTGTATCCATTACTGTGTATTTCAGTTCTTCTTTTGCAAACCTACATTTATGAACCCAACAGTTAGCCTCGTTAGCTCGACAGCATCATTTGGTCAATTTTAGTGCCCGTTGTGCTCTTTAGCCTCAAATTTTTCCCTCTATTCATCTGTGCAGCCTAGTTTATGCTGATCTCACACAGGTTAAGCCTTCTGATGGAAAGTAAAAACGTGGGATGGCCGAAGTCAGCTCTAGCTCTTCAGCATGCGTCCTCTCCTCGCCGCATCGTCACCGGAAGTCTCCCTTTTAAAAACTTTTGAATCAAACCCAGCAGAGAGAAAAATACTCCTGGAAATTCAGTGTGATGACCGGGGTCTTTCTGTTCCTCCTCTAAATAAGCCACCAGGGGAACCTTTAAAAATGATTTTTTTTTTTTTTTTTGACAGAATCTTTTATCTCTGTTTTCTGTTTTTTTTAANAAATTAAGTGCATTTTCCCTAATTTAAGCAGGTCAATAAGATGATTTGCTGATTGAGTGAGGGTTTTTTTTCTCTTAAAATAAAATTAGATAACATGCACTTGAAATAAGGTAATTCAATTCTTTTTTATTTTAAATTTTTTTAAATTTTAAATCTGGATTGGCTTGTTCCATCTGCAATTTCAAGAATAAAGTGCACTTATTTTAAGAAAAAATGACATATTTAGAGTTCAATTTTTTGAAGTGCTCTTCACTCCTTCGAGATGCATATTTGATCTTTACGAAGAAGCTTGGCTCCTGTTTAAAGATTCAAAGCCTGCTCAACAACAAGACCTCAGCTCTAAGCTCTTTTTGCACATGAGATCTTAAAGTATTTGCAGCAAAATCAAGCTTTGATTCCCAATAAATATCAGGTACATTTCAGAACCATGGTTTAGTATTTTGTTCACTGATCTGTCCAAAAACATGACTGTTAAGTTAATTGGCTTCTCTAAATCCTCCTTAGGTGTGTGTGTGTGTGTGTGTGTGAATCGAACCGCGAATCGAACCCAGAACCTTCATGCTATGGGGCAGCAGCGCTACCCACTGCACTCCACTATTAAAAGTGTAAAAGTACAATTTTTAAAACTATGTAAAATATAAAAGCAAAAGTACTGCAGAAAAAACTGTTAAGGAGAGAAGCTTAATGCTCTACATAAATATACAAATATATAAATATTCTACAATTCTGGATGATGTAAACGGCTGATTCAAACTAAGCCATTATGATGATCTGATAATTAGTTTGGAAGTATTCACTCACCGGGCAGCAACAGTCAATGTGTCAGAGTATTACAGAGGAAAAGACAATGCAGGACTACAGATTTTGGGTGTTTAAATGTTGAATTGTATACTTCCTCTAGAGGATGATTTCTAGGTATTAAAAGGATATTTATGGTTGGTCACAGTTAACTTTGAATTATTGGGTTTTGGTTTCTTAATTCTAAATTGCTTTCTAATACTTTTTTTATTTGAAAGGTTTTTTTACTTATTGCGGCCTTAAAAACCAAAATAAAAGAGAAAAACAAAAAATTGTTTCTTGTTCACTGAGTGACGTTCAAGTGGGGAAAACCTGCAGTGTAACCCTGAAAAGAGGGAATCATATTTCCTCTTACACGTCAAAACGAAGGTTTTGTTTCTCCTCAAAGAAGTAGTCCAGAACAAACTTCCTCACAAAGTCTGGATTCAGCGTGTTTTCAATCACTTCAGTCCGACCGAACTGCAAGAGAGATCAGAGAAGAGAAAAAAATCTATAATATACTGATCAGTTTCACTGTTGTAACAATGATGCTCCACAATTAAGTAAATAATTCTTCCCTGTGGAAAAATAACCAGTTTTGAAAGAAAATTATTTCATTCTCTGACTTATGGAAAAGAGCCTTTTATCTTTTTGTATCTGTTGTTAGATAGAATTGTGTGAGTTACATGCTGACATAGAGATATAAAATAGGGGGGATCATTAGAATACTTATTTTGAGAGACAGTTTAAGATTCATAAATTTAATAATTGACCAAAATTAGATATGAATGAATATGACTTCTTATAAAATAATAAATGTTCTTCAAAATCAGTCACTTGTGGCATACCAATGCTCAACCAAGTTGCTTCGCACTGTTCTGTTGATGCTACTCAGCTATATTTGTCCATAAATACTGATAAATCTACATTTAAAAATTACAGGCATGTTGTTAAGGCATAAAATCAGGGTATAGCGAGCAGGTTCTTAGCTTGCAGTGCATACGGCCAAACGTTGGACGGCCCCTACTACAGAGATGACTAAAAATTATGTCTTGCTTAAAAGGGTTCTAGGGGAGGAAGTGGCTGGTTGAATTATTTAGGGGCTGCGGGGGGGCTCTGGTTGGGTAGCCTGTGCAGGGCGAGTGGGCCCTGATCCCGGGGGGGCTTTTTCTGGGGGTGGTCTGGTCCGGGCAGTGGCACGGGAAGGGGGGTGCTGCGGGGGCTGCAGCCTCCCTCGTCACAGCCTCAGCCCCCCATGGTGGGGGGCTGTGGAGTAACATAATATTGTACTTAAAAACATGAAATTATTTATGTATTTATTTTTTAAAAGACTGTGTTTGATATGGGATGATGGGCTGTGTATAAGATATA
>NW_015150458.1:36414-37641 GCF_000732505.1 Cyprinodon variegatus | reverse complement strand
CCCCTATACTGCCGCCGAGCATTTATTTAGCGTTATTACTTTTGTTATTTATTTCTATATGCTGTGCCTATTCGTCGTAGTCCTGTGGCTGAAGAAGTCTACACTAGAATAAGGACGCATATCACTAAATATTATGTCTGTATTAAGCTAATTAGTGATAAAATATGAAATTAGTATTTTTTTTTGTGTGTGTGTTTTTTGTTTCAGATATGAAATCATTCCCCATATCCATAGTCGAATGGACTTTCAAGACATTCAGGGCTCAGTTTAGGTTATATTTAGGCCATGTTTTATTCAAGTATTCCTGATCCTGTTGATTGGGAGCTGTTGTTTGTTTTGAATGATTAAAAGAGAAGAAATAAAGTTTTAAAATGTTCATGCTTTGTTCCGATGCATTTTAAATGGCAGTTTTTGGCGACAAATGTAGGCCTATATTATTATGTTAAAAACGTCAGCCACAGCCCTCAACATAATGACGTCACGTGTTTTCCAACCCAGCCATCAGCCCCCCTCGCTTGAAACAGCTTCCAGCGCGCCTGGGTCCGGATGCGGGGCCAGGCCCGAAACAAGATCGAGAGATGGGTTAGTGTAGCGGTGTCACCGTTCCGCTCCCCCCATCCGGATTTTAGGTTCACTTATTGGGTAAACCGATAATCCCGGGACCAACCACCGGTGCCGCCGGGCCCTTGGTGCTGGGATTGTTGGATGTGAGTGTTATGTGCGAATGTGCGTCCCCGTTTTTTTTCTTCTCATCTTTACAGAGACTGTGTGGTGTGAGTGGGGGCACTGGGGTGGGAAGGCGTGATTGAGACTGTGTTTTCTTTTTTTTCAGGTTGAGGTCTGAACTTCTCCCTCCCAAGCACATCTCAAGTCTCCGCCAAGGGAGGAGCCCATTCCCCCCGTCCTGCTCTCCCTCCGCTGGCTGGTGCACTGGTGGAGCTCAGGGTTTGGGGGTGGATGCCCGGGTGGCTACTGGCCCATTCCTGGTGGATTCTCTGAGGGGCCCGGCCGATGTTTAAAAAATAAACTTTTTAAACATCTTAAACTTTTTAAATATCTAGAATAAACATCCTGAATGTCTAGAAATGAATTACAGGTCTCCATATTCCTATTGTCACTGGTCCCAAGTTATATTTTGATCAGAAAGAAATGTATTTCAGATGTCATAAATACATATTCAATCAAGTTAACAAATGTCACAAAGATCACTTAAAATGTGGAAACATT
>NW_015150458.1:31386-34264 GCF_000732505.1 Cyprinodon variegatus | reverse complement strand
TTTTTTCACTTTTACCCGATGTATTCCAGCATCCAGCTGCCATGCACGTGGGCATTGTCAGTTTCACTATAGCTCTGGTGAATTTTTTAAATTAATTAAATCACTGCAAATGTATTAGTTTTTTTCCTTTTAAATAACTGATTAGTTGGGGTTTGTTTTTATTTATTAAGCAGAAAATCTTTATCTACTGGATTAAGAAAGTTTGCTTTTTGCCATGCAGCTAAATCTCAAGACAGCACAATCATTACATCTGATTTAAAGATTCAAAGGAAAGTTAACTTACCTCTCTCCACTCCTTAGTACCAAGAGCTTGAACATACAATATGACCACTGAAAAGAGAGAGAGAAAACGGCATTATTTTTTTAGGTTATTTTATGATATTAAAATGTTCTTGTAGAAAATCCTTGCAAATCTTACACTGAAGTAGCAACTGATGTTTGCAAGAGGTCTGACAACAAAAAGAGCGCTATCCTCATTTCTTATTTATCTTTTTTTTTAAAAACATAACCTCATTTTAGATTAGTCATTTTGATCAAATGTATGCAAAATATGATTTATATAAAACATTCATTTTGTCATGATTTTTTCTAAGGCAGAACCAACCAAAACAGCTCTGCTTACATTGGATAAATAAAGCACACTGACTACACCCTGGCTTCCTTCCATGTTGCTCTCCATTGTTTACTTTCCTGATTTCTGTCACGCTGGTGTTATTATCAACTCTAACCCACTGAGATGGCGTCAACAGACACGCAGCAGTAAGGGGGCAGAGGCCACGCGGCTATCAGCGAGAGGTTAGACAAACTTTTTATGGCAGTGGGAAGGGAACCAAATGCCGACTGTCAGCGGGTCGACCCACGTCTAAAAAACACGCGTCCACCCACTTTTTTCAGTGGAAAAGAGGCTCTAGACTGAAATTTCAGCTGTCTTATCAAGTAGTCAGCAGCACAGGACTACTATATAGGAACTTTTTACTCTGTACACCTCTGACTTCCAGGACCAGACAGAGTTCTGTCATCTGCAGAAATACTGGGATGACTCTGCACTCATTGGGTGCATCAAAGACAGACAAAGAACTCAGTACAGATTGCCAAAGAAACTTTTTATGAAATGGTATGGTTTTCAAAGAATTAGTTCCACTCTCCTCTATTGTGCAATTAGAGTTTTTTTTTGAAAAAGTCAAACCACCCTAAGTGAGCCTGGAAGCATTTAAGTTTAATTAAGAAACTGATTCAATTGCAGGGTTTAAAAGTTCCCAACTCATGATGTTCTTCCACTGTATGGCCCAACGCTCTGATGCGATCTACCTGCTCACACTTCACATCCAGAAACCATAAGCTTGACTCAGCACCGAGAGATGGCGCTAGTCGGACTCGTCAATCTGGAAGAGGAAGAGGAATTTCCTTGTTTTCACAAGTGCAGTGAGGGAAATTCTTGTAAAAACGTAGACGCTTGTAATAGTTTCAGCAGCAGGATTTGCTCACCAACACCTCACAAGGGCCGACTGAATTTCTCTCAAACCTTTCAATTCCTGATCGGGAGGTGGTCGTAAGAAGCTAATAATCTCTCGTTTACCCGTGTACTACACGACGCAGGACGCACAATAAGGCTGAAACTCAGCCTCATCAAAAAAACTCTCACATGACTCAAGGATTGTCCCAAAAAGGGCAAAAACTCCTCCTGGGTACACCTGGCCTTAGCAGTAGCAGAGCATGTGTGTGTCAGAGCAGAAAGTATGAGGTCCATGAACTTGTGCAAGAGCAGAAGCTTAAGCAGAACAGCATGAGAGAGGCTGAAGTTCCCTTTCAAACCAGATTGCTGACCAAGAATGTGCAAATAGTACAATTAACAGCAACAAGCACTTTGACTGAAGCAGAGAGCTGGTTCCTTCAATCAGACACAGCTCCAAATGTCCGGCGAACAAGCATATTGCAGTGTTGGCCTGAAAAGAAAGCATTTCTCCAGATGTTAACGCTTGAAGCTAAAGCAATTAAAGTGTTCTAGTTTAAAAGAAGAGTGATTGGTAATTATATACTAAAAAAAACCTTGGAATAATGGGTTAAAAATATGAAATGTTCTTAATCTTTCTACTGCCAGCTGGAGGTCAGACAAGGATCAAAACACTGATTCATCCAGTGAGACACCAGATTGAGGGTTACCCTGATCGCCATCACAAAGCAGGTCCTGATGAGAGAAGGACAAGGGAGTTTGAAGCTGTCTGAGTGTAGTTTGTTCCTCCGTTTTCTCTTTCCTTTTCCTTGGTGAGCTTAAGTGGAAGCTAATTTTAAGGGGATCTTTGTGTTTCAGCCTTGAAGCTTTCTTTCTCCAGTTCTTTTCCTCAGAAGAGATCACTCTGGACAAACTCTTTAAATAACACTTCATAATGTTTACGTATTAAATAACCAGGAGACATGACAGCAGAACAGAAAAATATAATCTTACTCAGATTAGAGAAGTTGCTTAGTTACAGAAGGCAGCGCCACATCACCAGGCTCACATCTCATGAAGTTGCCCCGAATCACAGTTAAAGAAGCATTTAATACAACTCCAGTCTGCCACATCATCACATCATTACATCATCATATCATAGTCGTTTGCAGATAAGGAGATATCCATGGCTCCAGCCTCATGAAAATATTACAGTGTCCCAGATAAAAACACAGAGAACTCACTGTTGACAATCATCCACTCTGGCTGTGACCCCATTTCATTCCCAAATCTCTGTTATGTACATAATGAAGATGATAACTGTGTATCCTGACAGAAGAACCATCCTAATTAGATAAACTGGATGGGAAAACATTGGTTTTTGTTAGAAATATTTTATTTATACTCCTATTGTGTTTCATGGGTTGTGTACTAATGAACTTTTATGAT
>NW_015150458.1:29240-31178 GCF_000732505.1 Cyprinodon variegatus | reverse complement strand
TCAATTGTAAAACAACCACATGCTTTGTTTTAACATATGTGCTGAGGTTTAAAGTAAGATCATTTTGTTTCCCTTTCCCTTTAGTTAAACCTCAGCTTGTGTAATTAGGGACATCCCCTGACTTCAATAAATAGCGAGGAGAAAGCTGAAGACTGCAGAGTGGGTTGGAGATTTATAAACTCCGCAGTTTCTTCCTACTCTCCTCGCGAGTAAACTAAATTAATTTTCTCTGTGCCTTCTTTCTTTCCCTGTATGTATGTATGTATGATGTTTTAGGTGCTTAGACCCGACAGTTTTGATATGCAACAGGCAAGTATTATTAGGGTTTACCGGGAAAAAAACAAACAAAGAACAGACGTCAGAAGTCCCCTACATTAAGCAGTGAGTCAGTAAAGAGAGACATCATCGGAGAAACTGCAGACAGGTTTGCTGGTAAAGATTATTATCAAGGTCATTGTAATTCCAAAAAAGTAAAAAAAACGAACCACTGACTCCCCCTTTTCAGAGGCATAGGTCAGTATCGACTCCCCAATGCTAAGGGACGGACCTGTTATTCCATTTCAATTTGCATGTTTTTCAATCTAAAACAAGGCTTTGTTGGTCCACTCTATAAAGCCTGGAACTCAACGCTATTCAGGCATTTTGAATTGAAAAAGCTTCCTTGATGGGAACCGAAACATCTCCAAACTTGTAAAACAAAGTCCATTGGATTGTTTTTTAACGTTTTTTGGAATGCAGGTTTCTACAATAACCTTTAACTTACCTTTTTTTCTTTTCAAATTATAAGCATTACTGAAATGCCAAGGTATTTGTGTCATGAAGCATACAGATGGACCCAGTATTTAGGCGAGACAGACAGTGGGAAGTTTCAAAACGTTTAGCCCTTTATAGGGCAAGTTACTATTTTTGATCACTTGCAAAGGTCTAGAAGCACAAGATCTATATCCAGCCATTCAGCAAAGATACTGCTACATGGCTGTACATCTTATTTTGGCATTTGACCAATTAGATGAGACCTTGAATGATATACAGTATTACCTACTGTAAATTAAGTTTAAAAACAAAGTTAACAAGTCAAGAAGCTGATTGAAAAGTTAAAAAGTATAGTTAATAAGCCTAGTTAACAATTATTTTTTGTTATTATTTTTTTGTTATTTCTCTTAATATATTCGGGCAATGTTCTTGTTATTGTTAATGTTCTTGTTATTACATTGACGTAGATTTTTGCCATCAAAATATCCATATTTTTTTAATGTTACAAAGGTAATAAGTTATTTTGCTGGATTCCAATAACACTATTGGCTGTGCCCTATAAAGGGCTAATGACAAAATAAAACAGACAGAACCAAAATGGAACGCAGGGTGCTGTGGATCAGCAACCCTGCAGCGAGAGCGGGGGGAAGGGGGAGCATCGCCCATCATTGGCACTTTGGTTTAACAGTTCATTTCATCCTCTCTTGAAAAGCGGGATCCACCGATGCAGTGCCAACGAGATCCAGCGCTGAGCCATCCAGAGTGTCCCCAATCCAGCAACACCAGTGAGCAGGCAGGAGATCGATTCAGGTCGGGGAAACAGTTCAGAAGCCGATGGTTCTGAGATCCAGGAGTCCGTAGCCAGGTCAGGGGTTCCGATCCAAACAGGAACAGACAGATCCAGGGCTCCAGGAATCGAGAGCTTTCAGGCAGGTTCAGACTACCATGAGTCCAGCAGCGAGCTTAACTCATGGTCCAGGAACAGAGACAAGACATGGTACCAGGATAAATGCGGAACTTTAAAGGTATACTATGCAACCGGGTTGATTTTCCAGCGAGGCTCCCCCCAGAGGGCGAAAGTAAAAGTGCACTGTCGTAAATATGCACAGCTGTTCTCCTGGTTTCTCCGTCAAGCCAGGCGTGGTTGTTTTGAGCTTAGCAGACAGGCGAACGCAACGAATGACT
>NW_015150458.1:25695-28411 GCF_000732505.1 Cyprinodon variegatus | reverse complement strand
TTTAATCATCCAAAACATTATGGAACACATTAATTAACTGAAAAATGTTACATAGTGTGCATTTAAACTGGTCTCCACCTAGGAGCCAGGATCACAGGAGTTAAGAATGGCTTTCCCCTCACTCCCAGCCAAAACCGAAAGGGCTCCGCATAGAAGAGCCGGTACACGATCAGGAGACATGAAACAAACACTAAAACCCTCTCTACATACTGGCCCCGAGAGCAGGGACATGAACCATGGACTTAACTAAAACTGAAACAAAATAAACAAACATGAATAACTGACACAATAATTATGAATTATGATTTGCGCCTTTAGCTTGGCGGAACCGTATATGAAGCAGTGGGAGCAGGTGGATAAGATGAAAGATAACTAGAGAGCGGGGAGGGTACGGCAGGTGAATGAAGTGAGAAATTAGATTAGCTACCGGAGCTGCGATCATGAAAATTTGGTATTATTTTAAAGGTTGTATATGAGACGGTAGTTCCGTTTACATTGCCTAGATGCCTGGATGCCTAGATGCCAGCAGCAGCTATAATTTTTAATCCAAAATACAGCCTGCCCCTCCACCACCACCACACCCCACTTCTCCTCTCTCTTTATCCAACTCTATATTCATCCTCTGTGTCAAAGGAGTACGAGCAGACAGTTATAGAGGAATTATGTTTCTACTTCAGTGGGTGAGGCAACCAGTCATGCACATTGACCCAGTACCAGCTGGAACCAGTAGGTCCCTGCTCTCTCTGCTGAGGAGAAGGAAGAAAGAAGGTCAAACTAAATTAATAAAACTGAAGTGTAGAAACAGGCAGGGGAGTTTCTTAATGGAACACTGAGATCCTTTTATAAGGAAAGGAGACAATCAAAGGCTGCTATTAACTCTGGAGACTTTCTTTTAGCTTCCTGTAAGCCATTTTTTCCATTTTAACCCATTAATACCAGCAAAGCATTGTCACTCTCCCAGTCGCTTTTGTGCTGCTCTGATGAATTGACTTGAATGTGCACTATTTAAAATAAAGGAAATAAAAGGAAGCATACGCTCGCTCGTAATTAGTGTTTTATTGATACAACCTTTCAGATTCTTGTCTATTTAGAATAATAGGCGTCGTTTTGGCTAGAAATGAGAAATAGGTTCAGTTTAGTTCATTTTTTAAATCAAGTTATCCACAATCTATGTCATCTTCCTCATCACTGTCTTGAGGCCGTATCTACGCTGCTGTTAAAGTTATGGGGAGGTTTAACTCCCTGTCTCGTCTACATCCATACAGTAATTTATGATGAGTAATAGCTTGTCCATAAGCTGTAGACATTGACCAAAAGTCTGCGACTTCTGATGGACTAAAACAAAGCACAATATATGCTAGACTTTTTTTAATTATTTTTTTTGGATAACACAAATTCGTATTAATTTGAATTGAAGAGAATAGTCAGACCTGAAGTATTTAAATGTTGCTTAGAAATGAGCTACTAATCAAGATTTGAATGGCAGAACTAGATAAATAAATGAGTGAACTATCCACTACAAGCATGCTTAGTGTGAGGGATTGCTGAAGAGTCAATGAGTCGATGCAATCAGCTGGTTTTCCTTTGATAGAAAACTTGCTTGAACTAAGTCAAGTCAGAAACGGAGCCTGTTGAATGTCGAGCAGTGACCCAGTTTTTGTATCTGAAAGGACGGACACCACTGGAGAGTAACGTATGGTGATGATGCCCCATCTTATGGCCTAGTAAAACACTTTACAACATGAGTCAGGGGAATTAGTTATTGATCGGCCCTCGTAGCTATGCTGCAAGCGGGAAACTCGGTATTCCATGTCTTCACACCAGGCCTATGCCCGAACCATGTAGATAAATGTTTAAGTAAATAACTTGTGTATTTCACGAATACATTTAGGAAATTTATATTAGGGTCATCCACTCTTCCATCCAATTTTTTTGGTTCATGGCAAAAAGTTCTTTGATACACTGTTCCAACCAGCTGCTTTACGTACTTTTATTAGACTTGTCATGATTTTATCTAAGGCTCGGACCCACATGCAGTGAAGCCAAACAGAGAGACACAAAGTAAAAGTTCGACGGGTTTTATTGAAATGATTTGAGCTCGGTGCAGAGTTTCTCCGAACTCTGCTCAGTCGGAAACTGGAAGATGAGGGGAAGACAGACTGTTAGATTCAGGCTCAGTGGGAAATATGATTCGTTGATCTTGAAGGAGAGGATTTGTTGCGACTCACGTTTCCAGAGAAGTGGAGAATCCTTGACTCCAGTCTGTGTGTTGGTCTTCCAGAGTTTGTCTGATTCGGTTGAGGGTGGAACAGGGTTTACCCAGAACTCGGACGGTGAAGATTGATGCAGACGCTTGAATGGGTCGTAGTGAAGATGATTTCCTTACTTAGTGAGTGATCTCAACGATCTCAAAGGTGATCGTCTCCCTCCTGGGAGAAGGCGGTCCGAAAAGGTCCAGTTTGCAGGAAGGCTTCCTGCCGAAAAGGCAAAGACAAATCAAAGTTTAATTTCAGGGAGACAAGCACTCAGTCAAACTCAATGAGAACTCAGCTTAGCTTGAGTACATAAAACTCGCAATACAAAAACTCAGATTAGACTCAGTATAAACAAAGCTTGGCTAGAGTACCCCAAACTGGCAAACACTCTGGCGTCGAGGTACTGGCAACCAGCAGCTTAAGAGCAGACCGGTGATGAAGTAACAGTCCGCAGGTGTGTG
>NW_015150458.1:17711-25011 GCF_000732505.1 Cyprinodon variegatus | reverse complement strand
TTCCACTATTGCTCTGTAACCGATCTGTGCCGAGTGTGGAAGAAGTTTGGATCAGTTAACTGAACTAAGCTTTGTTCTTACGACCATTTTACACATCATGTTAGCACAGTTCCTTGCCTCCTATCGGTGGTCCACGATGCTACAGCTCTCAAGGCAGGAATTGCGCAAAGAAAAATGGCGTCGCACATAGCATTCAGGAACTTATGTGCCTGGATAGAGTCCTCCACCCAAATTTTAATACGGCATCATCCCAGGTCGCACTGCGCTCTTTTGATGCCATTTATTGTTAATAAACTGAGAAGAGGTTCGTGTTGTGAAGAGATCTACAAAGCCGGACACGCCGGAAAACCTGCGAAATGAGTCAGCTGACTGTAAGTAGGAGATGACACAGGATGCTCATGTGCTCTTTGTTATCAGAGAACTGAGCCAGAGATGAACCACGCTGAGCCCTACTGATGAACTAGAACTAGATTTTGCGTGGTTTGGTTCTCTCTGGTATGGTCCAGTTCAGTTGCGTTCCATTTAAACTCAACAGTCATCTGGATTACCATGCTCTGACGCCTCCCAGCACAATTTCAAAAGGCTAATGTAAACAAGGTTATAGTGGGTAGGGCGAGTGGACCGTTTAGCACTTAAAAAGAGAGTCTTCCTCAGTGCAGGCTCACTGGAATTTGGCAGCGGTTGTAACCATGACCTAATGGTAAAGGAAACACGTTCTACCAAATGTAAGTTCCGCTGGTTTGCTGCAATTCATCCGCTGACAGAAAATCACATGTTAGGTATAAGAAAAAAAGGTCAAATATTCCCCAATGGAGTGATTCCGCAGTGATTCCAAGTCATTAAAAAGACGTAAACCTCTGTCACCGGCTGCGGTTACCGAGACACTCCGGCGCTGCAAAAAATTCAGCAAGAAAGCTATCCTTGAGGCATGCCGGAGCCCTCCGCAACAAGCTCTCGCAAATATCACGGCACAAACAGGAAGTTTTCCAATGAGAATAAAAGACTTCCTGTTTTTTTCTAAATAAAACACGTTCGTTTGCATGTATTGTCTGTCCTTTCTCTCCGCCTTCCCTCTGTACAACCCATATAGTACTTTCAAAAGCACAAACGTATTACTTTTACTTTACTATATCATACTTACTCATAGTAGAAAGTCAAAAAGTCGCCAAAAAATGCGGAGAAGTGTGCTGACACGCATGATATATCCAAATGCGATCTTTCTTTACTCGACACTTCCTTATTTGGGCCGTGTTATCGCGTGAAGTTACGTGAACTCAAGTGAACTTCTGTTCTCGCGAGTTAAATCTCCGGACCTATTGCCGGAGCCGCAGAGCCGCACCGCACCGTAGTCAAAAGGGCGGTGTGAGAGGGGGTGTGCGGGAGTTGCGGTCTCCGTCGGCTCTGTAACCGCACCGGAGCCAGTGTGAGCAAGGGGTTTGACCGTATACATTTGTTTAAAGAGAGGGGCGAATGTTTGATTTTATGTCACCATGCACCACAGGGCTACAGCCATGCACATGTGGCGTCCCTGCGTTGCCATACCAACGACTGCTTTCCTTTTCAGTGGGAGGGAAGAGGCCTCCTGTCTCTGTAAAGTGACCTGAGATGGCAGGATGTGATTTGGTGCTATAGAAATAACCTGAATTAAATCAAGCTGAATTAAACAACCAGGATGGTCTAAGTTAATGTGTGGCTGTATCACTTTTTCACTTTCTCTTTATCAATGGGTAAAAATGATTTTAAACATTTTATTGTCTGCATTCCTCAGTCTGCCCAGCTTCTTATACACATTACCTCCATGTGGCTGGTTCGTTTTTGATTCACATATTTTACTCTGTATTTTCCCCAAAGCAGATGGCTTTTACCCTCCTCCAGTCTGACTCCTGACATTGCTGCCAAATTACTATGTAGGTCTGACAAAAGTAGAGCAGGGGTCTAACTGGGTCGGAGCTCCGTGAGCGCCGTTTCTGACCACTTCCAAACATTTTCATTGAGCTCCAGGACTTCATACAATCCTATCCTCTGTCGGATCAGACAGTAAATCGTGCCCGGCCTGTTCTGGCCCTCTTATGTCTGCCTCTATTGCTTTTTTGGTATTGCTTTCTAGAAACAGAGACCATCATCCATTTGAGACGACCTTACCAAATTGCTACTACGCTTTGGTTTCATTGCCTAATTTGCACAATTTGCATAGCTCAAAATATGTACTTTGCTAGCTGGCTCCTGAATACACCTTTTTAAATGATATAATAAATAAATCCATTGGTGTGTTGGTGTTCACTGTAAATGCACCTTTGCAGCCACTTCAGCTTGGGAAGCAAAAATGTTGATGTTACTGGTCTATTTTGTCTTTTGTCAGCAGCTGTGTAATTTAAGCTATTTTTTTCTTACTGTATATTGCAAAGAAAAAAAAACAGATAGTTAAACATCACTTGCTGACAATCATCACCCAAAAAATAAATCTGAGGATCTGCAAGGTTTGAGGAAATGGGGAGTTGGCTGGTGTCCTGTGTGTTCCAGGAACAGACACTTAAGAGTCATAAACTGTCAGATGCAGAATGCTAAAGAGACAACATCAACCACTAAGTCATATAAACTGGCTTTATTAAACATTAGATCTCTGTCAGGAAAATCCCTTTTAATTAATGACTTTATTATTGACAAGAATGCTGATGTTATGTTTTTAACAGAAACATGGTTACATGAACTTAATGAAGCACATATACTGTTAGAGTCGTCTCCTCCAAACTACAAAGTGCCCACAAAGTCATTCCAACCCGGAACATAGATCATCGGCATCATAATACATTTCATATTATTTGCCCCAAAAAAAAAAACTTCTTTTCAGATTCGTCTTCTTTAGGGACTTTGTCTGCATATGAGTCAGAAGCTTAAACAATGATGACACTGAAGTACACAAATGGTAAATAATGTTTTGTTTTATGAAAGCTGGAAAATTAGAGCAGACAGAAATTAAAATATAGCGAGTAAAAAAATATGAACAGAATATTCAAAGTATATTTCATTAAAAAACTTTAAGAATAATTGACTATTTGGATAATAGGTATTTTTGCTTTTTTAACAATTTATGAATTGGTTAGAATAATGTCTGTGGTCTTTGTAATATATAATATTGACAGAGTGGAATATGAATCTACGGAATAAGAGGAAAACTATCAGGTTAATTCCTCTGTTAGTGGCTGTAAACGCAGTGAGCTTAACTGAAAATATATCCCCCCTGTCCGCCGGTAGCTGGAGTCCTCAGTCTGCTCCACCCAGGGACATGAAAGACTGAGGGGTCAGCCCCCCCCCACCCCCTCCAGCTGAGAGAAACTGTTTGAAGTTGTGGATCCATCCAGCAACAAACTGTCCGTGCATCGGAAACTGATTCACCGGCATATTAAGCATTAATAGATCAAATATAATGAATAAGATTAGGATTTTACTTCTTTTTAAAGCCCAGCAATGAGGTCAAAAAGATAGTGGAATAAATAAAAAGTTGACATGATGTTAGAGCTTGGTTTTATTCAGTTTTGTTTTTATTTCATAGTCACATTGCTGTTAATAAAAAGAAACTATATATTTTAATGTAGTTTGGAGGGAAACCTGGAAACGTGTCACAGTTAAAGACGAAAAATAATAAAACAAAAAGGCAACAAATGTGTTTTACCACTGAGGACATTTTATCTTATGAGTTGATGATGATCTTCCACTACATTACTCTAGAACTTTCCATTGGATTAGTTCTCTCCCTCATCCAGGGGTGGATTCATTCGAATGTTTGGGCCGTTTTCTATTTCAGGTTTATTTATTCTTTTAACAGGAAGCTCTGCCTGCTGAGGAGTTTACTGTCATCAAACCCTGAATTGGTTGGAGATAGATGATGACATTAATTTTTCGATCAGGCCGACTTTCATTCTGATTGTTCGTTGTGTAGCTGTACTGGGGGTAACGAGGGGCAATCAGCCTCTAACGACCACCTCCCCATCAGGAATCGTAAGGTCGGGAGAAAATACGTCCTGTGTCGTGTAGTACACGGGGTAACAAGCGATTATTAGCTTATTATGACCACCTCTCGATCAGGAATTGAAAGGTTTGAGAGAAAATCAAACATGTCAGCCCTGTTTAGGTGTGGGTGACCAAATCCTGCTGTTGAAGCTATTACAAGCTGAGTCCCATATGGTTTTTAGACGTACATTGTGAGCAGGTAGCAGTTATGTTTGCACAAGATATTTGGTCACAAATGAAGCAAAGGATAAGTTCTCTGACAGTAAAATGAACAAACAATAAAGCAAACACCTTGTCCTGACAGCTACATCTTTTTTATTTGGGCCTTTCTTTGTCTTTCATTGTTCTTTCTTTCTTCAAATAGCTCTTTGCAAAGGTTGATTGTTCGCCATCCACTGCCTCAGAAGGTTTTCTATTCTGTGAGGCCAACAATCATTAAGTGTCTGTCAGGCTACAGTGATTAGTAATCCTTTATTATAAAGCTGCTTAATTAAAATTCTGTGCCGCTGACCCTGGAGACAGCCTTACTCAGATTAATTGTACCTTTGAAGCCACCAAAAGGTGCTCTGTGAAAGTTCATGCATGCTGGCTTTAGGTTTATGGAGTAACAGTTTAAAAGATGCAGCTTATGTCCTAACAAATAAGAGCAGAAATTAAAATAATATGAATGTTATTTAACAAATTCCAGGTACGTAAAAGACTTGAAGTTCGCAAACTTGACCATGAACAGTATGAGTAGAAACACAAATCTATAAATATATTGAGACTAGGTTTCTAGTTGAAAAAATAGGGTAAATTTAAAAGGTGTAAATATTTTGTATATATTCAAGGCCGTAAACACATTTAGTGTCTGATCTTCACAGACTCCAAATAAGGAACAATAAATTCCCTTTACTCAGAAGAGACTCCCAGGCTTCTCTCTCCAGATGCCTCCTCCAGCTCAGCTGGGGGGAGCTAAGGAGACATAGTTCCTCCACAGTTTCCCCTTGGCCTCCTCCATGCACAGAACACCTCCCAAGGGATGCTTCCAGGGGGAAGCCTACTTGTCTCAAAAAATCCTACTCCTCTGGAAAATCATCCCAAAAGGGCAAAGAATCATACAATGTATGCCCAGCTTAATGTCTTCTCCGGCTTCATAAAACACATGTGGACCAGTTAGGCAAACTCCCAAGCACCCTGCAGAGGGTGTAGAGCAGGTCGAGTGTTATGGGACAAGAACCACACTGTTCCTACGAAAGCATAAGTTTGACCATCAGCCAGACTCTCCAGCACCCTGGCATAGACCCTGTCGGGGAAGCTAAGCCGTTTGATCCCCTATACTTGGAACACACCCTTCAGTCTCCTTCTCATGCAGGGGAACCACCTCCCAGTCTGCCAGTCCAGGGGCTGGCAAAGTCCCTGACAAAGCATTGCACCAAAGCAAACATTCCAAAATTAGTCAGTCAAACCCCCCCCCCCTTTTTTTTATTTCCAACAAAAAAGAAAAATGAAAAGGGAGAACCCCCCCCCTTCTCAGCTCATCAGGTCTGAAAACCCCTGCATATAAACCAACAAGAAATATAATGGCAGGCACCTTCAGTCAGACAAACCTTCTAAGTAAAAACAACAGGAGAGAAAGCATTGCCATCAGACGGAACAGCAGGGGGCTCAGGACGCAGCCTTGAGCCTTGGGTTCATGTAGCCACCCTAGACAACTGTCAGCCTGCGTGATTGGTTAGACCCCGATAATATGACGACCACAAATTTTCACTGGTTTAAATGGAAAAAAAAACGTCTTATATTCAGGCAAATAAAATAGTTACACATTTTAAGTTTTAGAATATTAACCCTAAACTCACAACAAAAAACAGTAGTTAATGACCAATAGATAACTGCTATTTTCAAAAGGGACAGATGTGTGTCTCTGCAGCGATCAAAGAGTTTTCTTCATGTTTAAAGATAAAGACCAACCTCTTCACACATTTAGTGTGGATAGTATGCAAGACCACTAATAATTTATTTATACAGCTTTGATATATTTTATATTTTTGGATCCTTCGCAAGGACTTCAAGAAAATCTGTTCTATCTTCAGTGATCTATCTAGGAAATAAATCTTATTTATTTCCCTATTGATACCGGGCAATCAGTCCATTAGAACCAGAATAAACACATTAAACACAGTATTGGTTGAAATACAAATATTTCTAAAACAAATTAGGTGTAAAAGCAAAAAAAAAAAAAAGAAACAGCAGCAAAAACCATTGTATTTAATTTTGTAAGTTTCTAGGTGATAATTTTATACCTTTAAACAGATAAAAATGTGTCAGTGTTTTATTTTTTATTGTTTTGTCTCTGTAGTCTGATCTCAAAGCGCCCTACTAGGTGATCGGCAATCCCCAAAGGGATCATGCCCACAACTTTGGGACTCCATGGTGTACAGCAGGGGTCACTAATTAAAAATCAGTGCAGTCCGAATAAAGAAAATCATCAACCAGTAAAGGTCCGGAGACATTTTTAATTATAATCCGTTACTTTAAACAGAATTTAACACTGAAATAAAGTGAGGTGTTTATGCTTCCATGCTGAAGGTTGAATATACTTTCTTACTTTCATTTTTGGTTAAAACACTTGTTTTTTGGCTTGGAACATTGAGAATAACAGGTGAAAGGTTACCTGGATCTGATTTGGAAAAGGTGTCCATGTCCAACAGGTTTCTGCAAAAAACAAAAAGGGCAAGCAAGATTAAGAGTTTGAGCAGGTTTTATGTTCATAAAAATCATTTATGAACTGTTTTTGTCATCTTCAGCTGTGCATGTTCACAATTTGATTAATTGAAAATCACTTTGTGTAAATAAAAATGTTGTTGCAAATATTTTCAGAAATCATTCTTTGTTAAAACCTTCTAGAATTTATTTTTGCTTAGTTTTAAAGTCTTAGTATGAAGATGATTGGCTTTCTTAGTGCTGGGGGAACCAGTTTCATTTTGTCGAAATCGGGAGAAAACAAGGTTGATGGTCCCCTCCAGTGGCGTCAGGCCAGTAGAGGGGGATAGGGTGCCGCCCCACTCACCCAAAGACCTTGATTAAGACTTTAAAAAAACAAATAAAATTTTAAAACCAACATATTTTGAAAATCTATTAATGTATTTTTAGATGTGAAAGATAAATACTTAATCTTTAATGACGAGTAAGACTGTTTTCGTCCATTGTCAGTTTGGTGACGTATTTCACAATAATTTTGCTAATTCAGAAAGTTCAACTGGATCAAAGCAGTCTAAACCCGGTTCAGATTCCATGACTACCTCAGATACAA